>NC_136921.1:15188905-15788905 GCF_949752795.1 Hyperoodon ampullatus
TCTATTTAGGTCTTCTGCCCATTGTTGGATTGGGTTGTTTGTTTTTTTTTTATGTTAAGCTGCATGAGCTGCTTGTAAACTTTGGAGATTAATCCTTTGTCAGTTGCTTTGTTTGCAAATATTTTCTCCCATTCTGAGGGTTGTCCTTTCATCTTGTTTATGGTTTCCTTTGCTGTGCAAAAGCTTTTAAGTTTCATTAGGTCCCATTTGTTTATTTTTGTTTTTATTTCCATTTCTCTAGTAAGTGGGTCAAAAAGGATCTTGCTGTGATTTATGTCATAGAGGGTTCTGCCTGTGTTTTCTTCTAAGAGTTTTATAATGTCTGGCATTACATTTAGGTCTTTAATCCACTTTGAGTTTATTTTTGTGTATGGTGTTAGGGAGTGTTCTAATTTCATTCTTTTACATGTAGCTGTGCAGTTTTCCCAGCACCACTTATTGAAGAGGCTGTCTTTTCTCCATTGTATATTCTTGCCTCCTTTATCAAAAAATAAGGTGACCATATGTGCGTGGGTTTATCTCTGGGCTCTCTATCCTGTTCCACTGATCTGTATTTCTTTTTTTGTGCCAGTACCGTACTGCCTTGATTACTGTAGCTTTGTAGTATAGTCTGAAGTCAGGGAGACTGATTCCTCCAGCTCCATTTTTCTTTCTCAAGATTGCTTTGGCTATTCAGGGTCTTTTGTGTTTCCATACAAATTGTGAATTTTTTTGTTCTTGCTGTGAAAAATGCCAGTGGTAGTTTGATAGGGATTGCATTGAATCTGTAGATGGCTTTGGGTAGTATAGTCATTTTCACAATGTTGATTCTCCCAATCCAAGAACATGGTATATCTCTCCATCTATTTGTATCATCTTTAATTTCTTTCATCAGTGTCTTATAATTTTCTGCATACACGTCCTTTGTCTCCTTAGGTAGGTTTATTCCTAGGTATCACATTCTTTTTGTTGCAATGGTAAATGAGAGTGTTTCCTTAATTTCTCTTTCAGATTTTTCATCATTAGTGTATAGGAATGCCAGAGATTTCTGTGCATTAATTTTGTATCCTGCTACTTTACCAAATTCATTGATTAGCTCTAGTAGTTTTCTGGTAGCATCTTGAGGATTCTCTATGTATAATATCATGTCATCTGCAAACAGTGACAGCTTTACTTCTTCTTTTCCAATTTGGATTCCTTTTATTTCTTTTTCTTCCCTGATTGCTGTGGCTAAAAATTCCAAAACTATGTTGAATAATAGTAGTGAGAGTGGGCAACCTTGTCTTGTTCCTGATCTTAGTGGAAATGGTTTCAGTGTTTCACCATTGAGAACAATGTTGGCTGTGGGTTTGTCATATATGACCTTTACTATGTTGAGGTAAGTTCCATCTGTGCCTACTTTCTGGAGGGTTTTTATTATAAATGGGTGTTGAATTTTGTCAGAAGCTTTTTCTGCATCTATTAAGATGATCATATGGTTTTTGTCCTTCAATTCATTAATATGATTTATCACATTGATTCATTTGTGTATATTGAAGAATCCTTGCAATCCTGGGATAAACCCCACTTGATCAAGGTGTATGATCCTTTTAATGTGCTGTTGGATTCTGTTTGCTAGTATTTTGTTGAGGATATTTGCATCTATGTTCATCAGTGATATTGGTGTGTAGTTTTCTCTTTTTGTGATATCTTTGTCTGGTTTTGGTATCAGGGTGATGGTGGCCTTGTAGAATGAGTTTTGGAGTGTTCCTCCCTCTGCTATATTTTGGAAGAGTTTAAGAAGTATAGGTGTTATCTCTTCTCTAAATGTTTGGTAGAATTCTCCTTTGAAGCCATCTTGTCCTGGATTTTTGTTTGTTGGAAGATTTTTAATCACAGTTTCCATTTCAGTGCTTGTGATTGGTCTGTTTATATTTTCTATTTCTTCCTGGTTCAGTCTCAGAAGGTTGTGCTTTTCTAAGAATTTGTCCATTTCTTCCAGGTTGTTCATTTTATTGGCATATAGTTTCTTGTAGTAATCTCTCATGATCTTTTGTATTTCTGCAGTGTCAGTTGTTACTTCTTGTTTTTCATTTCTATTGATTTGAGTCTTCTCCCTTTTTTTCTTGATGAGTCTGGCTAATGGTTTATCAATTTTGCTTAACTTCTCAAAGAACCAGCTTTTGTTTTCCTGATTTTTGGTATCATTTCCTTCATTTCTTTTTCATTTATTTCTGATCCTATCTTTATGATTTCTTTCCTTCTGCCAACTTTGGGGTTTTTTGTTTGTCTTTGTGTAATTGCTTTAGGTGTAAATTTAGGTTTTTTATTTGAGATGTTTCTTGCTTCTTGAGGTAGGATTTTATTGCTATAAACTTCTCTCTTAGAACTGCTTTTGCTGCATCCTATAAGTTTTGGGTTGTCATGTTTTCATTGTTATTTGTTTGCAGGAATTTTTTAATTTCCTCTTTGATTTCTACAGTGATCTCTTGGTTATTTAGTAATGTATTGTTTAGCCTCCATGTATTTGTATTTTTTACAGATTTTTTCCTGTAATTGATATCTAGTCTCACAGCATTGTGGTCGGAAAAGACAACTGATATGATTTCAATTTTCTTAAATTTATGAAGGCTTGATTTGTGACCCAAGATATGATACATCCTGGAAAATATTCCATGAGCACTTGAGAAGAAAGTGCATTCTGTTGTTTTTGGATGGAATGTCCTATAAATATCAGTTAAGTCCATCTTGTTTAATGTATCATTTAAAGGTTGTTTTTTCTTATTTATTTTCATTTTGGATGATCTGTCCATTGTTGAAAGTAGGGTGTTAAAGTCCCCTACTCTGATTGTGTTACTGTCAGTTTCCCCTTTTATGGCTGTCAGCATTTGCCTTATGTATTGAAGTGCTCCTATGTTGGGTGCATAAATATTTACAATTGTTATATGTTTTTCTCAGATTGATCCCTTGATCATTATGAGTGTCCTTCTTTGACTCTTGTAATAGTCTTTATTTTAAAGTGTATTTTCTCTGATATGAGAATTGCTACTACAGCTTACCTTTGACTTCCATTTGCGTGGAATATCTTTTTCCATCCCCTCACTTTCAGTCTCTATGTGTCCCTAGGTCTGAAGTGGGTCTCTTGTGGACACCATATATACAGGTCTTTTTTTTGTTTTCATTCAGCCAGTCTATGGCTTTTCGTTGAAGCATTTAATCCTTTCTTACTTAAGGTAATTATCAATACGTATGTTCTTATTACCATCTTCTGAATTGTTTTGGGTTTGTTATTATAATTCTTTCCCTTCTCTTGTGTTTCCTGCCTAGAGAAGTTCCTTTAGCATTTGTTGTAAAGCTGGTTTGGTGGTGCTGAATTCTCTTAGCTTTTGCTTGTCTGTAAAGCTTTTAATTTCTCGGTCGAATCTGAATGAGATCCTTGCTGGGTAGAGTAATCTTGGTTTTAGTTTTTTCCCTTTCATCACTTTAAATATGTCCTACCACTCCCTTCTGGTTTGCAGAATTTCTGCTGAAAGATCAGCTGTTAACTTTATGGGGATTCCCTTGTATGTTATTTGTTGTTCTTCCTTTGTTGCTTTTAATATTTTTTCTTCATATTTAATTTTTGATAGCTTGATTAATATATGTCTTGGTGTGTTTCTCCTTGGACTTATCCTCTGTGGGACTTTCTGTGCTTCATGGACTTGATTGACTATTTCCTTACCCATATTACATAAGTTTTTAACTATAATCTCTTCAAATATCTTCTCTGTCCGTTTTTTGTTTTTTTTCTCTTCTTCTTCTGGGACCCCTATGATTCAAATGTTGGTGTGTTTAATATTGTCCCAGAGGTTTGAGATTGTCCTCAATTCTTTTCATTCTTTCTTCTTTATTGTGCTCTGTGGTAGTTATTTCCACTATTTTATCTTCCAGGTCACTTATCCATTCTTCTGCCTCAGTGATTCTGCTATTGATTCCTCTAGAGAATTTTTTTTTCTTTTTTTTTTGCAGTCACGGGCCTCTCACTGTTGTGGCTTCTCCCATTGTGGAGCACAGGCTCTGGATGCGCAGGCTCAGCGGCCATGGCTCACGGGCCTAGCTGCTCTGCGGCATGTGGGATCTTCCCAGACTGGGACACGAACTCATGTCCCCTGCATTGGTAGGCGGACTCTCAACCACTGCGCCACCAGGGAAGCCCCTTCTAGAGAATGTTTAATTTCATTTATTGTCTTGTTCATCTCTATTTGTTTGTTATTTAGTTCTTCTAGGTCCTTGTTAAACATTTCCTGTATTTTCTCCATTCTACTTCCAAGATTTTGGATCATCTTTACTATCATTACTCTAAATTCTTTTTCAGGTAGACTGCCTATTTCCTCTTCATTTGTTAGGTCTGGTTGGTTTTTGCCTTGCTCTTTCATCTGCTGTGTGCTTCTCTGTCTTCTCATTTTGCTTAACTTACTGTGTTTGGGGTCTTCTTTTTGCAGGCTGCAGGTTTGTATTTCCCAGTGTTTTTGGTGTCTGCTCCCAGTCGGTAAGGTTGGTTCAGTGGGTTGTGTAGGCTTCCTGGTGGAGGGGACTAGTGCCTGTGTTCTGGTGGATGAGGCTGGATCTTGTCTTTCTGGTGCACAGGATCATGTCCAGTGGTGTGTTTTGGGGTGTCTGTGACCTTATTATTATTTTATGCAGCCTCTCTGCTAATGGGTGGGGTTGTGTTCCTGTCTTGGTAGTTGTTTGGCATAGGGTGTCCAGCACTGTAGCTTGCTAGTCATTGAGTGGAGCTGGGTCTTTATTGTTTGTAGAGTTTTTGATGACGGCCATTCTGACTGGTGTGTGTCTTCAGTCTTAAAACTTCTAAGCCTGTGCCATTTTTACATTTTAGGTTTATTTGTGTGAGGGATTAAAAATCATTAAAATGAAGTGTCCACAGCTTCTCCATTCTCTGTACCCTTCTTGAATTCTTCTTGCTCCTCCCATTCTCTTAGGCAAGTAAGGAAATAACCAGTGAATGTACTCTGTCCTCCGAGAGAGGACAGAGCATTATGAGGAGGAAAGAAGGACTCAAGGGACCTCAAGGTGAAGCAAGATGACTTGGGTAAGATAGTTCTGTTTTTGAGATGGGAGGCAGTAGAATGAAAGACCTCCAAGATTAGACAGAGTGGAAGTAGAGGTGGAGACTGGGGTACAAGGGTTTATATATTAGGCTTTGTAGACTAATTCTTGGACAATATTAAATGCTTGAAAAGGAATAAAAATTGAGACTTCTAATGCATCATGCTTCTTTGAATGTGGTTCTTCTGTGGAACGGATTATGGAGGAAAGTCCTTTATCAGTTAAGAATGCTGAAATCATTTGTGGACTTCTTAATGATATCAACAAGCCAGTGTTGTTCCATTGTTTTACTTCTTCAGCCATAGTGTGCTGGTCTTTTGTCTTTTTTCTTGCTCCTCCGTGGTCAGAAGATGGCATCCCATCCAGTTTCAAAGGTGCAGAAAGAACAGGGAAGAGGTGAAGCCAGGAGTATGTAGCTTGCACAAGTCCTTCTTATAAAGAAGCAAGAGTTTCCCAGTCACACTAGCAGGTCTCCCCTTGTGAGTTATTTGCCATACTGGGTCATAGTGACATCATATTTCTAGTAGCTGAGAGAGATCCTACAAAAGTGAATATTCAGCTTTTCTGGCATCTACATTGGAAGACAAGTGAGAGAACCAGGCTAGAATTGGCTACTGGATCAGCCAGCTAACAGTGTGTATCATGGCATGTCATAGGTCTTGGCTTTGAGTAACAAAAATTGACCAAAAACAAGCCCCAGCAAAAGGAATTGGGAAACTACTGTTTTAGAACAGTCATTTTCGAGTTTTCCAAATCATTTAAAACTTTTTGAAAGCAGATTTCTGGGCCTCAGTCCCACGGATTCTGATTCAGTAGGTTTGGGATAAGACCTGGATATTTACCTTTTTAATAATCTTCCCAGATGACTCTGATGCAGGAAGTCTGTGGATCACACATTCAGAAACAATGGTTTTGAGAGACAGACTAAAGTTAATTCAGCAGTTCTTAAACTGGCTGAATGTTAGAATCACTGGAAAGCTCTTCAAAAATATCCAAGCAATGCTTGTGCATGGACCCTTTTCACAACTAATTAAATCAGAAAATTTGGAGTTGAGAGATCAGAATCATTTAAATCTCCCAAGGTGATTCTAATATGCAGTTAGGGATGAGAATCACTGACTTATACTTAAGATTCTCCTGATTAACAAGCTTCTTGTACAAAGAGTGAAGCCAGGGACAGATGGGGTAGCAGAAAGACATCCCATCCTCTCCATGCTGGCTCTTGGAAATCTGTGAAAGGAATGGGTAGAGAGTAGAGAATAAAACAGGCTGGCAACCTTAGATAAGCTAAATAACAACAGATATGTAAGAAATAAAGAGTAAAAGGTGAGGAATCTCAAATAGATCAGTCTTTCTTCTCTTTTAAATACTAGCTTTAGGTGCAGGCATTTAAATGCTGCTTTGAAGGTATTACATCATTTGCATGAGCATAAACTTATTAATATTTATGTAGATGCCGTGATTAAATGTGTATTTTTTTTCAGGGAAAGGAAATAACATTAGAAGTAGTAGTCTCTGGAATCCTCTGCAATCCTTACCTATAAACCCCCTAGTTGTCTGAGATGCTACTAGTGTCAACTAGAAAAGGCCACACAACACAGGCTCCTTGGAATCTGAAGAGACTCTTGTATTCAGCTGCAGGTTTAGCAGGTTAAATACGTCACATTCTTTATGATAAGTCTAGTGGCATTCTGCTAGTAGAGCAAGAATGTAAACACGTGTATAATTACCTGTGTAAGACGCTAGCCTGGTGTTCTGGACCAAGTAGCTTTATTTGTGAGAAATGTCTGTGCTGCTATGGTAAAGCTTCTAAAACATCAGCTAAAATGTTAAGGAATGTGGTTACTTCATGTATGTCACCAGCTCAGCTCTGTGGTGATGTATGTTGCCAGGGAATGAACCCCCCCTGGGGTGTGGCTTCTTGGTAGAAAAACAGGAATGAAAAAGTGACTACACAAGAATGAAGAGGAGATTAAAATTCTATACTGCAAACACGGATGAGGTATTATTCATGAAGAGAATATGAAGGTCAACAAGACATCAATCTTACCTTCAGGAGAAAAACATACATGGTGAACAACTAGGAAACACAGAAGTGTATGATGTACCATCAGACATTTGAAAGTTATACAATGTGAATCAACATTGTAAATTCAGAGGAGAGGAACTTACATCTTGCCTTGGAATTTGAGGATTTTTTTTTGAGGGGAGAGCATTTTTAAATGTAGTGGTAGTTCTTGATGTAAGAATTGAGCCATTGTGTTATGGGTTGAACTATATTCCCCCAAATTCCTATGTTAAAGCCCTTAGCCTTGGTACCTCAAAATGTAAACTTATTTGGAAATAGGGTGGTTGCAGATGTAATTAGGTAAGATGAAGTCAAACTAGAGTGGGGTTGGTCTCTAAACCACTTTGATTGGTGTCCTGATAAAAAGGGGAGATTTGGACACTGACACACCCAGAGAATGTAATGGGAACATGAAGGCAGGGATCGGGATGATTCATCTACAAGGCAAGGAGTGCCAAAAATGACCAGAACACCACCAGAAGCTGGGGAGAGGCATGGACCAGATTCTCCCTCACAGTCATCAGGAGGGACAAACCCTGCCAACCCTTTGATCTTAGACTTCTAGCTTCCAGAATTGTGAGACAATAAATTTCTGGTCTTTTAGCCACCCAGTTTGTGACACTTTGTTACAGCAGTCCTAGCACACTAATACACATGGATATTGTTTTGACAGACAATGGTTAGGAAAAAGGTATAATTGGCAGAGGGAACAGCATGAACAAAGACATGGAGGGAAAGGCATGCTATGGTAACAGAGGTACGAGGTCCTATGACCTAGGGTCAGTGTATGTGCTTGGGGGGAAGATAAAGTATGGCTGAAGGGTATGTTTGGGGAAGATTGTGAAGACCTGTGATTCCTTGTTTAGGGTTATGGACATTTTCCCTTGGGTACTGAGCTGTTGAAGGTTTCAAATGGGTAGGGTAAGATATGTAGAGCTATTTAAATTATTTTTAATCTACATGGAACATTTTTGGAGGAAAACATCTGAGGAAATGCTCATTCAACCCAGCGTGAAGAAACTGACCAACTCACTTTAGCCTGTAAATGATGTAGCCTTATTTCTGTCCAGTTCTGCCGAATTCTATCTAATACTCACACACTGCTGTCTTACATCTCACCTTTAGTAAATGTCACTGCTCTGCTTGGCAGGAGATATTTCCTAACCAACCCACTGTCCCTTGATTGTACCAGAAATTAATTACACAGATGTTTCAGAATCCTGTCTCCCTGAATATAGTTGGCAGATGTACAGAAGAATTGACCATTATAGGAGTTTTAAAAAAGAGGAATTGTTTGATGAACTGAAAGCAGCACTTTTGTTTGTGGTACACCTCATTTTCCCTCAGTTCCCCAGTCTAGAAAACCAGCGTAATGATACAGTAGAATCCATCTCATGTGTAATTGTGAAGGTTAAGTGAGATGATGCATGTAATGTGCTTAGAGAATGTTCAACAAATGTTAGGCACATTACTAGTAGGACTGAAGGAGCTGGGTTTCAAATCCCTGTTTTTTGACTCCAAATTCTGTGTTCTTTCAACCCCTCTGCTCTGTTTTCCTAACTGGGGTTCATCTGTAACAATAATAGGCTTTATACTACACTCCTGGTGGTTTCTTATCATTACTTTTCTCTCCTGACACACGTCAGGCAGTGTCTTCCCATGCAAACTCCTCATCCGTGACAGATGTTGACAAGACTCAAGGGGTCCTCCCCACCTCAGGGAGGAATGGTTGAGAGCTGCCAGGGCGGTAAACAAGTGGGGAGTGGGCTGCTGGTGTCTCACGCAGTAGAAGCATTGATGGATCTGGGCAAATAGAATGCTTTCTAGAGAGGCTGGGATCCCTGGGTAGAGGCAAACTCTCCACTGAGAAAGGCTTGCTTCTATTTTGTCTCAAGATCTCATCCTCATGAGTGTGAGAAACGAATTGCAGCTGGAAAATAAAAACAACATGGCGTCTGGTTAAATGTGAAAATTAACATCTGGCAAGAGGTGTATTCCTGCCGGGGGCTCTTCATGTTTGCCTCTGCAAGTGATATTTATAAGCAGAAGATCAGTGTGTAACTTCCTTGCAGATGGTTCATTGCTTAAAGAGTTTTATATCCAGAGTGACCAAAGTTCATAAAGAAAGCTGTACCTACCTAGTAGTTCCTTTGTTTAAAAGCAAAACACTACCATCAATTGACTTTTGTATCAATCAGGAGGGGCTAGTTATATTCAGTGGGTCACAAACATTCCCAAAATATTAGTGGCTATGACAACATAATTTTATTTCTTACTCTTACTTGACAAAAACCAACCAGATTTGTAGCTCTTCTCCTCCTTAGTAACATCTACCTTTTTTTTTTAGTATCCACAATGTGACAATCATGAGACTAGCACTTTGCATATAATATCTTCTTTAATCTCATATAATTCTATGAGGTTGGCATTATTATCTCTTTTTTGCAGATATGAAATTGAGATGCAAGTTCAGTGAGTAAGCAGTAGACTGAGTTTTGGATCCAGATTCTTCTAATGCTAAACTGGTTATGCTACTCTTTTAAACATAGTCTTCAGTTTCAATTTTTAAATGTAATTCACTGATGTTATCTCTCCAGTATTCCTAGCAGAAAGGTTTAAATGTCATTATTCTGATATATAGATTGGCAAATCAAGACATGAGAGATTATGTACTTTACCTATGCTGGTCAATACATTTAGTGACAAAGTTGAAAATAGAATATTGAGCAGTGTTCTCACATCAGAATTACCTTGTGTAGTTTGTGGAAATGCAGATTTCAAAGCTGTCCCTGGTGGTCCTAGGTGATTCCCATTCTGGAGAAAAAGAAGGGCCCAGTGGAAATCACTGACCTAGGTCTTCAATTCTCCCAATACTATTGGCACTAGGTTATGTTGTCACTGAAAGTTGAGAAACTCTTGGGCAGGACATGATTACAATCTGCAACTTTGCTAATGCTTTTGCCCAGAAAGATTGCCTGAACTTGAAGGTTGAATTTGAGAGCATAATGGAATTGCTGATTAAACTCCAACCGTAGCATTAGTCATGTGGGAATAAACTGTCACTGTTTATAGTGTATTCAAATCTAGATTTCTGAGAAGGCAATTAGCCTAATTAGTTCGTAATGAAGAGTGTTAACCCTTATATATCATTATGGAGTCCACAGTCCAGTGTACTTCTGTCCCTCAATTTTATGTCATTTGAAATTGAGATGGAAGTGGTGTGTGTATAACTCAAAACAACTCAGTTAGGTAGGACAAGCGACTGAAAAAAATGTTGAGCTGGTGATTCAAAGACAAAAATATCTCATGGATTATTTAAATCTTTCCTATTTCAAATATGACTGTTTCAGCACTGTGGCAAGATTGCTTAAAAGTAAAGATTACATACTTTGATATTTTTTGCTGAAAAGTCATTAAATAGTTACAGATTAGTTTACCAAAAGTTGATTTGTGACATTTTTACTTCCTAAGTCAGTGTTTCCAATTTGACTTTCCATTAATTTTTAAAAGCTGGGGCACTTTTAAAAGATGTAGATTCCCTGGTGGACTCAAGGAATTTGTATTTTAATCTATAATCTGGGTCATTTAAAAAGATAGTTCTTTATTGGAGTATAATTGCTTCACAATGCCATGTTAGTTTCTGTTGCACAACAAAGTGAATCAGCCATATGCATACACATGTCCCCATATCCCCTCCCTCTTGAGTCTCCCCCCCTATCCCACCCCTCTAGGTCATCGCAAAGCACCAAGCCGATCTCCCTGTGCTATACTGCTGCTTCCCACCAGCCAACTATTTTACATTCGGTTGTGTATATATGTTGATGCTACTCTCACTTCACCCCAGCTTTGCCCTCCCACCCCATGTCATCAAGTCCATTCTCTATGTCTACCTCTTTATTCCTGCCCTGCAACTAGGTTCATCAGTACCATTTTTTTTCTTTTTTCTTTTTAGATTCCACATATATGCATTAGCACATGGTATTTGTTTTTCTCTTTCTGACTTACTTCACTCTGTATGACAGACTCTAGGTCCATCCACCTCACTACAAATAACTCAATTTTGTTTCTTTTTATGGTTGAGTAATATTCCATTGTATATATGTGCCACATCTTCTTTATCCATTCATCAGTCGATGGACATTTAGGCTGGTTCCATGTCCTGGCTATTGTAAATAGAGCTGCAATGAACATTGTGGTACATGACACTTTTTGAATTATGGTTTTCTCAGCATATATGCCCGGTAGTGGGATTGCTGGGTCATATGGTAGTTCTATTTTTAGTTTTTTAAGGAACCTCCATACTGTTTTCCATAGTGCTTGTATAAATTAACATTCCCACCAATAGCGTAGGAGGATTCCCTTTTCACCACACCCTTTCCAGCATTTATTGTTTCTAGCTTTTTTGATAATGGCCATTCTAACTGGCATGAGGTGATACCTCATTGTAGATTTGATTTGTATTTCTTTAATGATTACTGATGTTGAACATCTTTTCATGTGTCTCTTGGCCATCTTTATGTTTTCCTTGGTGAAATGTCTATTTAGGTCTTCTGCGCATATTTTAACTGGATTGTTTTTTTGATATTGAGCTCCATGAGCTGTTTGTATATTTTGGAGATTAATCAATTGTCTGTTGTTTCATTTGCAAATATTTCCTTTGATTCTGAGGGTTGTCTTTTTGTTGTGTTTATGGTTTCCTTTGCTGTGCAAAAGATTTTAAGTTTAATTAAGTCCCATTTCTTTATTTTTGTTTTTATTTCTGTTATTTTAGGAGGTGGGTCAAAAAATGTCTTGCTGTGGTTTATGTCAAAGAGTGCTTTTCCTATGTTTTCCTCAAAGTTTTATAGTGTCTGGTCTTACATTTAAGTCTGCAATCCATTTGGAGTTTATTCTTGGTTATGGTGTTAGGTAGTGTCCTAATTTCATTCTTTTTTTTAACATCTTCATTGGAGTATAATTGCTTTACAATGGAGTGTTAGTTTCTGCTTTATAACAAAGTGAATCAGCTATACATATACATATATCCCCATATCTCCTCCCTCTTGTGTCTCCCTCCCACCCTCCGTATCCCACCCCTCTAGATGGTCACAAAGCACCAAACTGATCTCCCTGTGCTATGCGGCTGCTTCCCACTAGCTATCTATTTTACATTTGGTACTATATATAAGTCCATGCCACTCTCTCACTTTGTCCCAGCTTATACTTCCCCCTCGCCGTGTCCTCAAGTCCATTCTCTACGTCTGTGTCTTTATTCCTGTCCTGCCCCTAGGTTCTTCAGAAACATTCTTTTTTTTTTTTTTAGATTCCATATATGTGTGTTAGCATACAGTATTTGTTTTTCTCTTTCTGACTTACTTCACTCTTTATGACAGTCTCTAGGTCCATCCACCTCACTACAAATAATTCAATTTCATTTCTTTTTATGGCTGAGTAATATTCCATTGTGTATATGTGCCACATCTTCTTTATCCATTCATCTGTCGATGGACACTTAGGTTGCTTCCATGTCCTGACTATTGTAAAAAGAGCTGCAACGAACATTGTGGTACATGACTCTTTTTGAATTATGGTTTTCTCAGGGTGTATGCCCAGTAGTGAGATTGCTAGGTCATATGGTAGCTCCATTTTTAATTTTTTGAAGGAAGCTTCATACTGTTCTCTATAGTGGCTGTATCAATTTACATTCCCACCAACAGTGTAAGAGGGTTCCCTTTTCTCCACACCCTCTCCAGCATTTATTGTTTGTAGATTTTTTGAGGGTAGGCATTCTGACTGGTGTGAGGTGATACCTCACTGTAGTTTTTTTTTTTTGCGATACGTGGGCCTCTCACTGTTGTGACCTCTCCCATTGCAGAGCACAGGCTCCGTACACGCAGGCTGAGCGGCCATGGCTCATGGGCCTAGCAGCTCGGCGGCATGTGGGATCTTCCCGGACTGGGGCACAAGCTCATGTCCCCTGCATCGGCAGGTGGACTCTCAACCACTGTGCCACCAGGGAAGCCCCTGACTGTACTTTTGATTTGCATTTCTCTAATGATTAGTGATGTTGAGCATCCTTTCATGTGTTTGTTGGCAATGTATATATCTTATTTGGAGAAATGTCTATTTAAGTCTTCTGCCCATTTTTGGATTGGGTTGTTTGTTTTTTTGATATTGAACTGCATGAGCGGCTTGTAAATATTGGAGACTAACCCTTTGTCAGTTGCTTCCTTTGCAAATATTGTCTCCCATTCTGAGGGTTGTCTTTTTATCTTGTTTATGGTTTCCTTTGCCGTGCAAAAGGTTTTAAGTTTCATTAAGTCCCTTTTTTTGTTTGTTTGTTTTTATTTCCATTTCTCTAAGAGGTGGGTCAAAAAGGCTCTTGCTGTGATGTATATCATGGAGTGTTCTGCCTATGTTTTCCTCTAAGAGTTTTATAGTGTCTGGTCTTACATTTAGGTCTCTAATCCATTTTGAGTTTATTTTTGTGTATGGTGTTAGGGAGTGTTCTAATTTCATTCTTTTGCATGTAGCTGTGCAGTTTTCCCAGCACCACTTATTGAAGAGGCTGTCTTTTCTCCATTGTATATTCTTGCCTCCTTTGTCATAAATTGCATGCCCATATGTGCATGAGTTTATCTCTGGGCATTCTATCCTGTATCACTGATCTATATTTCTGTTTTTGTGCTAGTACCATACTGTCTTGGTTACTGTAGCTTTGTGGTATACTTTGAAGTCAGGGCCCCTGATTCCTCCAACTTTGTTTTTCTTTGTCAAGATTGCTTTGGCCCTTTGGGGTCTTTTGTGTTTCCATATGAATTGTAAGATTTTCTGTTCTAATTCTGTGAAAAATGCCATTGGTAGTTTGAAAGGGATTGCATTGAATCTGTAGGTTGCTGTAGGTAGTATAGACACTTTCAAAATATTGATTCTTCCAATCCAAGAATGTGGTATATTTCTCCATCTGTTTATGTCATCTTTGAATTCTTTCATCAGTGTTTTATAGTTTTCTGAGTAGAAGTCTTTCACCTCCTTAGGCAGGTTTATTCCTAGGTATTTTATTCTTTCTTTTTTTCTTTTTCTTTTTTTTTTTTTTTTTCGGTACGCAGGCCTCTCACTGTTGTGGCCTCTCCCGTTGCGGAGCACAGGCTCCGGACATGCTAGCTCAGTGGCCATGGCTCACGGGCCCAGCTGCTCCGCGGCCTGTGGGATCTTTCTGGACTGGGGCACGAACCCGTGTCACCTGCATCGGCAGGCGGACTCTCAACCACTGCGCCACCAGGGAAGCCCCTAGGTATTTTATTCTTTTTGTTGAAATGGTGAATGGGAGTGTTTCCTTAATTTTTCTTTCTGATTTTTCATTGTTGGTGTATAGGAATGCCAGGGATTTCTGTGCATTAATTTTGCATCCTGCAACATTATGAAATGCACTGATTAGTTCTAATAGTTTTCTGGTGGCATCTTTAGGATTCTGTATGTATAGTGTCATGTCATTGCCAAATAGTGACAGTTTTACTTCTTCTTTTCCAATTTGTATTCCTTTTCTTTCTTTTTCTTCCCTGACTGCTGTGGCTAGGACTTCCAAAACTATGTTGAATAAGAGTGGTGAGAGTGGAGATCCTTGCTTTTTCCTGATTCTAGTGTAAATGCTTTCAGTTTTTCACCATTGAGAACGATATTTGCTGTGGGTTTGTTGAATATGGCCTTGATTATGTTGAGGTAGGTTCCCTCTGTGCCAACGTTCTGGAGAGTTTTTATCATAAATAGGTGTTGAATTTTGTCAAAAGCTTTTTCTGCATCTATTGACATGATCATATGGTTTTTCTTCTTCAGTTTGTTAATTTGGTGTACCACATAGATTGATTTGCGTATATTAGAGAATCCTTGCATTCCAGGGATAAATCCCACTTGATCATGTTGTATGAGCCTTTTAATGTGTTGTTGGATTCTGTTTGCTAGTATTTTGTTGAGGATGTTTGCATCTATATTCATCAGTGATATTGATCTGTAATTTTCTTTTTTTGTAATATATTTGTCTGGTTTTGGTATCAGGGTGATGGTGGCCTCATAGAATGAGTTTGGGAGTGTTCTTTCCTCTGCAATTTTTTGGAGGAGTTTGAGAAGGATGGGTGTTAGCTCTTCTCTAAATGTTTGATAGAATTTACCTGTGAAGCCATCTGGTCCTGGACTTTTGTTTGTTGGAAGATTTTAAATCACACTTTCAATTTCATTACTTGTGATTGGTCTGTTCATATTTTCTATTTCTTCCTGGTTCAGTCTTGGAAGGTTATACCTTTCTAAGAATTTGTCCATTTCTTCCAGGTTGTCCATTTTTTTGGCATAGAGTTGCCTGTAGTAGTCTCTTAGGATGCTTTGTATTTCTGCAGTGTCTGTTGTAACTTCTCCTTTTTCACTTCTAATTCTATTGATTTGAGTCCTCTCCCTCTTTTTCTTGATGAGTCTGGCTAATGGTTTATCAATTTTGTTTATCTTCTCAAAGAACCAGCTTTTAGTTTTATTGATCTTTGCTATTGTTCTCTTTGTTTCTATTTCATTTATTTCTGCTCTGATCTTTATGATTTCTTTCCTTCTGCTAACTTTGGGTTTTGTTTGTTCTTCTTTCTCTAGTTCCTTTAGGTGTAAGGTTAGATTGTTTATTTGAGATTTTTCTTGTTTCTTGAGGTAGGCTTGTGTAGCTATACACTTCCCTCTTAGAACTGATTTTGCTGCATGCCATAGGTTTTGGATCATCCTGTTTTCATTGTCATTTGTCTCTAGGTATTTTTTGATTTCCTCCTTGATTTCTTCAGTGATCTCTTGGTTATTTAGTAATGTATTGTTTAGCCTATGTGTGTTTGTGTTTTTTTCTCCTGTAATTCATCTCTAATCTCATAGTGTTGTGGTCAGAAAAGATGCTGGATATGATTTCAATTTTCTTAAATTTACTGAGGCTTGATTTGTGACCCAAGATGTGATCTATCCTGGAGAATGTTCCTTGTGCACTTCAGAAGAAAGTGTAATCTGCTGTTTTTGGATGGAATGTCCTATAAATATCAATTAAATCTGTCTGGTCTATTGTGTTATTTAAAGCTTGTGTTTCCTTATTTATTTTCATTTTGGATGATCTGTCCATTGGTATAAGTGAGGTGTTAAAGTCCCCCACTATTATTCTGTTACTGTTGATTTCCTCTTTTATAGCTGTTTGCAGTTGCCTTATCTATTGAGGTGCTCCTATGGAGGTTGCATATATCTTTGTAATTGTTTTATCTTCTTCTTGTATTGATCCTTTGATCATTACGTGGTGTCCTTCCTTGTCTCTTGTAACATTCTTTATTTTAAAATCTATTTTATCTGATATGAGTATTGCTACTCCAGCTTTCTTTTGATTTCCATTTGCATGGAATATCTTTTTCCATCCCCTCACTTTCAGCCCGTATGTGTCCCTAGGTCTGAGGTGGGTGTCTTGTAGACAGCATATATATGGCTCTTGTTTTTGTATCCATTCAGCAAGCCTGTGTCTTTTGGTTGGAGCATTTAATCCATTCACGTTTAACGTAATTATCGATATGTATGTTCCTATGACCATTTTCTTAATTGTTTTGGGTTTGCTTTGTAGGTCCTTTTCTTCTCTTGTGTTTCCCACTTAGAGAAGTTCCTTTAGCATTTGTTGTAGAGCTAGTTTAGTGGTGCTGAATCCTCTTAGCTTTTGCTTGTCTGTAAAGCTTTTGATTTCTCCATCGAATCTGAATGAGATCCTTGCCAGGTAGAGTAATCTTGGTTGTAGGTTCTTCCCTTTCATCACTTTAACTATATTGTGCCACTCCCTTCTGGCTTGTAGGTTTTCTGCTGAGAAATCAGCTGTTAACCTTATAGGAGTTCCCTTGTATATTATTTGTCATTTTTCCCTTGCTGCTTTCAATAATTTTTCTTTGTCTTTAATTTTTGCCAGTTTGATTACTATGTGTCTTGGTGTGTTTCTCTTTGGGTTTATCCTGTATGGTACTCTCTGCGCTTCCTCGACTTGGGAGGCTATTTCCTTTCCCATGCTAGGGAAGTTTTCAACTATAATCTCTTCAAATATTTTCTCTGGTCCTTTCTCTCTTTCTTCTCCTTCTGGGACCCCTATAATGTGAATGTTGTTGCATTTAATGTTGTCCCAGAGGTCTCTTAGGCTGTCTTCATTTCTTTTCATTCTTTTTTCTTTATTCTGTTCCACAGCAGTGAATTCCACCATTCTGTCTTCCGGGTCACTTATCTGTTCTTCTGCCTCAGCTATTCTGTTATTTATTCCTTCTAGTGTAGTTTTCATTTCAGTTATTGTATTGTTCATCTCTGTTTGTTTGTTCTTTAATTCTTCTAGGTCTTTGTTAAACGTTTTTTGCATCTTCTCGATCTTAGCCTCCATTCTTTTTCTGAGGTCCTGGATCATCTTCTCTATCATTATTATGAATTATTTTTTTGGAAGGTTGCCTATTTTCACTTCTTTTAGTTGTTTTTGTGGGGTTTTATCTTGTTCCTTCATCTGGTACATAGCCCTCTGCCTTTTCATCTTGTCTGTCTTTCTGTGAGTGTGGTTTTTGTTCCACAGGCTGCAGGATTGTAATTCTTCTTGCTTCTGTTTTCTGCCCTCTGGTGGATGAGTCTGTCTAAGAGGCTTGTGCAAGTTTCCTAATAGGAGGGACTGGTGGTGTGTAGAGCTGACTGTTGCTCTAGAGGGCAGAGCTCAGTAAAACTTTAATGCAACTTGACTGCCTGACTCCTGATGGGTGGGGCTGGTTTCCCTTCCTGTTGGTTGTTTGGCCTGAGGCAACCCAACACTGGAGCCTACCAGGTCTCTTTGGTGGGGCTAATGGAGGACTCTGGGAGTGCTCATGCCAAGGAGTACTTCCCAGAACTTCTGCTGCCAGTGTCCTTGTCCTCACAGTGAGCAACATCCACCACCCGCCTCTGCAGGAGACCCTCCAACAATAGCAAGTAAATCTGGTTCAGTCTCCCCTGGGGTCACTGCTCTTTCTGCTGGGTCCCAATGTGTACACTTCTTTGTATGTGCCCTCCAAGAGTGAAGTCTCTGTTTCCCCCATTCCTGTCGAAGTCCTGCAATCAAATCCCACTAGTCTTCAAAGTCTGATTCTCTAGGTATTCCTCCTCCCATTGCCGGACCCCCAGGTTGTGAACCTGACGTGGGGCTTAGAACCTTCACTCCAGTGGGTGTACTTCTGTGGTATGAGTGTTCTCCCGTCTGTGAGTCACCCACCCAGCAGTTATTGGATTTGATTTTACTGTGATTTCATCCCTCCTACCATCTCATTGTGGTATCTCCTCTGTCTTTGGATGTGGGGTATCTTTTTTGGTGAATTCCAGTGTCTTCCTGTCGATGATTGTCCAGCAGCTAATTGTGATTTTGGTGTTCTCACAAGAGGGAGTGAGAGCACATCCTTCTACTCTGCCATCTTGGTTCCTAATCCATACTCTCATTTCTTATAATAAATGTTGTGTTCTTAATAGAATTGCCACCATAATTCACAAACAGGTGTTCAACTCATACTGTGTGAGAAGAAATATGATATGTGTGCAATGAGAATGCAAACATTTCTAAGGCAAGTCTTGGCTATTAACGAGCTCACAGCTGATTGGGGCAGATAACCACAGAAACAAATATTGAAATACAAGCCTACCAGGAGATTAGTAGAGGTGCTGTTGATACCATCTGGACTGAATAGATGGCTGAACCCCATTAAGGCCTGTATATAAAGTCTTAGGATTCTGTAGAACAGGTTCAGAGATCTACTTGTGTTGCAGCTGCCCAAGCCAAGATTCATATATAAATTCCCTTGTTTATTAAATCTGCCACCTACCAGTCGGGAGCTGTCTGCCTCTTTCTTTGGTCTCTCCTTGCCCTCTGTGTGCAGAGGTCAGTTTTGAATTTCACCTGGGGAACTCTTGAGGGTGCAAACCAACAGTGTGCTGAGAGAATAATGTCTGAGTAGAGCCTTGAAGAAAGTGAAGCTTGCCAAGCAAAAGAAGGGACCAAGGACACACAGAGCAAAGGGTATTACATGTGTACTGAATTAGTTATTTCTGTGGGGTGTCTTGCCTAATACTGAGAAGCATTTTGTAAGCCAAAGAATTCCAGGGGTATATCTCTCAATATTACCTGTGTTTTTTTTTTTTTTTTTTTTTTTTGTATTTCGCAGGCCTCTCACTGTTGTGGCCTCTCCCGTTGTGGAGCACAGGCTCTGGACGCGCAGTCTCAGTGGCCATGGCTCACGGGCCTAGCTGCTCCACGGCATGTGGGATCTTCCCGGACCGTGTCACGAACCCATGTCCCCTGCATTGGCATCAACCACTGTGCCACCAGGGAAGCCCTCTGTTTGTTTTTATCAGATTATTTCCTCCTCTTCCTTAATTTTCCTTCCCCCTCCACTTATGGTAGCAAGAACTTTACACAAAAACTCTTTAAAATTTTTTTCCCCATGCATTTCATTTTTTGCTGTGTGAATCTTTACAGGTAAAATGTCTCCTGATGTCTTTTGTCCTTGGAAAAGGAAAGGGTTGGTGGTACTTTATATCTGCAGCCTCCAGGACTGACATCTTCTTCATCTCTCTTCTCATTGCCTCAGGCTCCCTCTTTTCTAATACTATCATGTTCTTATTCTGGTTGTTTGACCACCCTCAGTGCCTGCCTGCAATATTAAGTATGTTGTCTGTGATCCCTGTGCCACATGAACTTTTTAGAGTCTACCAATGCCAGGCACTGAGCTTGGATGATTTAAAAAATTGTTTTTGCCTTTTTGGGGAATATTTTCTCTCATTTGGTAGAATTGTGCTCATTCAATCAATATGCAAATTTATTCTGTTTGTTCTTCAGATCCCTGGCATTGCAGGCAAATCTTCTTTTGTTAATTAGAGGTTAGATTGCATCTCTTCTTCAAAGTCACTCAACTTTCTGTTTTAAAGAAATGTGATTCCATTCCCACAATAAATACAACCAAGAACTCTGAGTCAGTCTCAACCAGCTGTACAGTGACAGAGGTGAAGTGTTGCTGATGTTTTTCAAAGACCATAGAAAGATTAGCTGAATGTGTTTTCCAAGTTTTGCTCTTTTCTCCCATGGATCTCTGAACTATCTGCACTTACTTGAATGAGGAAGAAAGATTGTTCACTTCCCTTGAAGGCTTTTACATTCTTGGTCCTTTATTCAGTTACAACTAGATGACATTTTTTTTTTATAGCAAATGCACCTAAAGGTGAGAAGGGCTACACAATTTTCTCAAGGTGTCACATCTTATGTAAAGTAAGCAAGTTATGACTTTGGGAAAGATATTTAACCCTCCTTGCATCTGTTTCCTCATCAGTAACATGGGGATAAAAATAGTGCCTAACTCCGATGTTCATTCAGCTTAAAATGGCCATATCTATCTGAAAAATCCAGATTGTTCTCTGAGATTTGCTCACACTGTTCTGAAACTATTAGGAAATTTGTCTTGTAAGACCATCTTATTAAGCTATAGTGCTTTGCAAAGACCTGTTAGAGCATGTTGGATAATCCTGTGTTCAAACAAATGTGCCCCATATTCTTAACTAGCTCGCTTGGGAAAAAGGTTAATTAGATAAATGTTTGGAATAATGTTGAGTCATGCTAATCTTCTTCTAGAGAGTGACTGGAACTTTTAATCAATGCCAGAATGGATTTTGTTATTAAAATGGTTGGAAAGTAAGGTGTGCTTTTGCACTTGAGCAGAGGAGACACTCAACAGATGTATGCTGAGCTGAAGTGGAGACTTCATGGAGTCATTGGCTTCTCTGCCCATTGCAGAGACTTTGCTGAATGAGAGTCTAGCCCAGGGCTGTGTACCTACTAACCACTCAGCAAGGGTTGATTATATGATGGATTTGTATTTGGTTGTTTGTTTATTTTGTAATTTTTATTTTATATTGGAATATAGTTGATTAACAATGTTGTGTTAGTTTCAGGTGTACAGAAAAGTGATTCAGTTATACATATACATGTATCTATTCTTTTTCAAATTCTTTTCCCATTTAAGTTATTACAGAATATTGATGTATTTGGTTATTAAATCAGCATACATAGGGTTTCTGAGACAGCTCTCACCTTTATCATTCATATATAACAAATTGTATACACTTATGCCTTTTGCATTTTGGCCCAAACATTTTATTTTATTTTTCTCAATCTAAGTTTTCTCATTTTATTGAGGTATAATTGACATACAGCACTGTATAAGCTTAAGATGTACAGTATAATGATTTGACTAACATTTATTATGAAATGATGACCACAATATGTTTAGTGAACATCCATCTTCTCATTTAGGTGCCAAAAAACAGAAAAAATGTTTTTTTCCTTGTGATGAGAACTCTTAGGATTGAGCCTCTTAACAACTTTCAAATGTACCATCCAATGATGTTAACTATAGTTATCACATTGTACATTACACCCCTAGCAATTATTTATGCTATAATTGGAAGTTTGTACTTTTTGACCACCTTCATTTAATTTCCCCACCCCACCCCTGCCTCCAGTAAGCACAAATCTGCTCTCTTTTTCTATGAGTTTGCTTATTTGTTTTTTGTAGTTCATATGTAAGTAAGATCATACAGTGTTTGTCTTTCTCTGTCTGACTTGTTTCATTTAGCATAATGTCCTCAAGATCCAACCATGTTGTCCCAAGTGGCAAGTGGCAGGGCATCCTTTTTTAATGGTTGAATAATACTCCATTACATAAATACCACAACTTCTTTACCTATTTATTCGTCCATGGACTCTTAGTTTATTTCCATGTGTTGGCTATTGTAAATAATGCTGCTATGAACATGGAGGTATGGATATCTCTTTAACATAGTGTTTTTGTTTCCTTTGGCTATGTTCCTGGAAGAGGAATTGCTGGATCATGCAATAGTTCTGTTTTTAATTTTTTGAGGATCCTCCATACTATTTTCCATAGTGGCTGCACCAATTTACAGTCCCACCAATGGTGCACAAGGATTCCCTTTTCTCCACATATTTGCCAGCATTTGTTATCTCTTGTCTTTTTGATGAGTTGGCTTAAACATTTTAAAGTGGAAATTTAGGGGAATTCCCTGGTGGTCCAGTGGGTAGAGCTCCTCAAGTCCACTGCAGGGGCCATGGGTTTGATCCCTGGTTGGGGAACTAAGATCCCTCAGGCCACGTGGCATGGCCAATAAATAAATAAATAAATAAATAAGTGGAAATTTAAAGTATGCTCAGGTCAAGTTATTCAGGTTCATTACTAATTTTCTGCTGAGATTAAATAGATACTAGTAGCAGAGTTGTGATCAGATCTACTGAGATGATTCAGTTTGAAGTAATCAGCATCTCTACCTAAAGTTAGATCTTTAAAAATGACCCATATTCCATATTTTGTATGTGAGCATGTGTGAACTTTCACTCTAAGGATTAGAGTATATGATAATGAAAGACATTCTTTCATTGTTAATTGCAAAAAAAAAATCACCTACTTAGTGTAAAAAACTAGGCTATAGTGAGCATTTTTATTCTTAGGTGTCTTAGTGCACATCCATTAGAGCAGCCTAAAAAGGGATAAGTTCCATAACTTCCAAAAAGAAAGCTGAAGTGTTATTAATTTTTGTCTTTGTCCAGAGAAAACAATAGTTATGTTTGACTCATAACTTCAGTAATTATATCTGTTACCACTAGAATAATAGTCTCTGGCTTGGAGCGTCAACAGTTAAGGTCTATAGTAATCAATTCCAATGTCTTCTTTAGGGAAACATTGAACAGTTTGGTTTTGACTGATTGCAAATTTCTCTAAGAATTCTTAAAACACCAATCCATTATTTCATTTTCTTATCTGTTTTCTCAACCCTAGTTCAGATCTTGACTGTCTAATAGGTAAACCATTGCAATGATCTGCTCAGTAATCCTAGTGTTTACCTCCTCCAAGCTAGAGTTCCTGATATACTCTGTAATGTAACAGGCATTTTGTCTTGTTCATCACCACTGGCCCAACACATAGAGTAATGTCGTATATAGCTGGCACTCAACATGTTTTTCTGAGTAAAAATATATCTGACTACAATAGCCCCATATTTATCCCTACCCCTCAAAACACCAAATTTTAATGTTTCCCCATTGCATTTACAGAATTAAGTCCTTGGTTCAGCATTCAAGGCCCATCCTAATCTAACTCCAATCTAACTATCTCATCTCATTTCCCGTCTGTTATAGACTCCATTCCTCCTCATTCCCACTCCTTCCTCCATGTTCCAATTGGATCTAGAAGTTCCCGATTTCCTGAACATGCTCTTCTACTGCCCTGACCTTTGTTCATGTCCTTATTATTGCCTTGAATACTCTTTATCCTAAATCCACATATTAAGTACTACCTACCTTTCAAGGCTCAGCCCAAATAGCACTTCTATGTTCCACGGAGGTTTCATACTTCTGGTCTTTTCACCATATAGCATGCCTGCCCATGTACATGTCACTGTCCTCCCCCTACAATGTAAACTCCACAACTTGTATGTTTCTATTTCTGACTGACTGGCCCAGAAATGAAGACACCAGAGTTGCTCAGATAAATATTGTTGACTGTAATAATACCCACCAACCTGCCCCAAAATATCTCCATTAAATTTAGATTTTGAGGGGCTTTCAGAAACAGTGGCTTTAATTAGAATAAAGCACTGTGTTGTTTTAGATCCCCTGGGAAAGATATCACACTAATTCATTAGTATCTCACTCTGGATTAGTTAGTCTGACTGAGCAATTCTATGTCCAGAAATGCTCATCTGTAAGCCAGGCCTTACTGAAATTATATACAGAAGGGGTTCTCAATACCAGGTAGTCATCAAAATCACCTGGGATACTTTAAAACTCTAACATCCTGAAGGTCCTGATTGGGTAGGTCTATGAGCAGGAGCAGGAAAGATTGTTTGTGAACAGCTCTGTGATGATTCTATTGTTAGACTGGTTTGGGAACTAAAAGGATAGAGAATTTGATGAAAGAAACATTTCTAGGAAGTATGTGGGTAGGAATAACAAAAAAGAACTGAGTATTCTGGGTTTGAGGAATGAAAAGGAGGCGGGATGAAAATTAAAGAAAAGGTGAAGGAAAATACACTCACTCATTGAACAAGTTCTCTGAATTGCCCAACCCAGTAGTAGATGGTGAACAAGGACTTTGCTCTCACTGATGTTTCCTAGTAAGGAAGTTAAATGATCCATGCCTTGAAAAGGAAGAATACTTGATAATTTTGTGGCAAATGGCAGGACCATCTGACTCAGGGTGTGTATAGTCAAGGGGTGGGGGTGAGGGAGGACATCCAGAGGAAATGGGACTTAAGTGGAGATGTGAAGTAAGAGTAGGCATAAGATAGCGGCTGAGGAAGACAAAGAGTATCATGCGAGTTGAGGAGACCATAACAAACACAGAATACTTGAGAAACAAAAAACGTCATAAAGGCTGGAAGGTGAGGGCAGAGCAGGGAAGGGCTAAGGAGGAAGGCGATGTGAGACACTCACATGAGAATGATGTTATAAGATGAACATTCTGACTTCAAAGTGAAGAATGGATTTTTACAAGGCTCTGCAGCAGTCACCCAAGTGAGAGATAATGGTTCGAGCCAGGGTGGTGGCAGTGATGATGGGAAAGGTGGAGAGGGACTCAGGAGGTGGATTTCAGAGGATTTGGAATAGATCAAAGAGTAGGAGGACTCAGGGATGCATCTCACACCTCTGACTTGGACAATCCCAAGGATGAGGTTGTCATTCTCAAGGAACATGAAGAGGTACATATTTGGCAATGGGAAGGAAGATGATTATTTTAAACCACATGATTTTTTTAAAGTTTTTAAAAAATTATTTTTATTTTATTTATATATATTTTTTATTTTTTTAAAATAAAAAACTTATGATTGCAATCCCACTACTGGGCATATACCCTGAGAAAACCATAATTCAAAAAGAGACATGTACCACAATGTTCATTGCAGCACTATTTGCAGTAGCCAGGACATGGAACCAACCTAAGTGGCGATCAACAGATGAATGGATAAAGAAGATGTGGCACATATATATACAGTGGAATATTACTCAGCCATAAAAAGAAATGAAATTGAGATATTTGTAGTGAGGTGGATGGACCTAGAGTCGTCATGCAGAGTGAAGTAAGTCAGAAAGAGAAAAACAAATACCGTATGCTAATGCATATATACGGAATCAAAAACAAATGGTACCGATGAACCTAGTTGCAGGGCAGGAATAAAGAGATAGACATAGAAAATGGACTTGAGGAGGCGGGGTGGAATGGGGAAGCTGTGGTGAAGTGAGAGTAGCATCGACATATATACACTACCAAATGTAAAATAGTTAGCTAGTGGGAAGCAGCCGCATAGCACAGGGAGATCAACTCGGTGCTTTGCGATGACCTAGAGGGGTGGGATAGGGAGGATGGGAGGGATGCTCAAGAAGGAGGGGATATGGGGACATGTGTATGCATATGGCTGATTCACTTTAGTGTACAACAGAAACTAACACAGTGTTGTGAAGCAATTATACTCCAATAAAAATCTATTAAAGAAAATTATGATCGTTTTAGTTTCTGATATCTTGAGTTAGAGTGGCCCATGAGACACTGTCAAGTTACTGAATATGCTATTGAATAAATAGTCCTGAAGTTTAGAAGACATTTGGATCAAGCAAGCAGTTTGAAAGTCATCAGCATAATTAAATTAATAATAAAAATTACCATTGGAGGGCTTATTACATGAAAGCATTGTTAAGTGCTTTATATTCATTATCTCTTTTTTCATAACAGCTCTACAAGGTAAATACTATTATCCCTTTCAAACAAATATGGAAATTGAGGCTTACAGAGGTTAAGTAACTTGCCTAAGTTACATAAATAATACTTACCTTAAATAATGGTAAAATCTAGAATTAAGCCCAGATAGTCTATTCCATAATGCACTCAGCTACATACCAACCAGATGGTCACTGAGAACATTAGAATAAGTGGTATCTCCCAGGAAGTTTATCTATAATATAACAAGAGAACTCTGCAAGAAGCCTGAGATCCCCCAGTACCACAGCGATGGACAGAGGATGTAGGAACAACCTGTGAAGCAGAAAGGAAACGACAGTGTAGTGAACAATAGTGTGGCCAATGCTGCCAAGATGTCAAGTGGGAAATGGCCTGGAGAGTGACTTGGGTTTAGTGGTGAGGAGGTTGTTAGTAAGCACGGTGAGGCTGCCTTAGAGGCATGATGAGAGTAGGTGCCAGGTTTAATGGTTTGGGGTGTGATTGGAGACAAGGAAGAAGAGACAGGAAGTGGAGACTACTCTTTCAGGAAGTTTACCTGTGATGGAGAGAACACAGAGAGCATGGAAGTGGGTAGGGATGTAGGGTCAATGGGGAATTTTTCTTTTAAAGAAAATGGCTAGAGATGAGCATGCAGATGGGATCACATATTATTAGGATTAAGTTGGTAGTGAAGGAGAGATTGAAAATAGGGTAGCAAGGGGGCATACTGGCAGAAGGATAAAGAGAGAAAGGACAGGATCGGTAATAGAGGTAAAAGGGTTTACTGTATTTAGGATCAGGAACAACTTTTCCATCGTCACAGGAAGGAAGAACAGCTCGGGGCAGATGTAAGTACGTTTGCAGAATCGGTTTAGAAAAATCATGGAGCTCTTGTCTGATGGTACCAATTTCCCCTGTAATTTTTAGAGAGTGAGAGGGAGATGTGAGTGTTAGGGTATGGAATGCCATGGAAGATTAGACTATCCCCTCTGGGAAGACATGACTGAATGAACTGTCAGGAGGTATTAGTGCCCAACCTGTCAAAATGTCATGAATGAGCATTCCTCATGCACGCTGCATGGTTCTGTCAGCAGAGCCTAGTGGTCAGGCTGTAGGAGAGGTGAACGGTGAGACTGCACTAAAATTCAAACATGATTAACTGCTTCTATCGTACTCACTATTCTCCCTTCCTCCTTCCTACCAGAGCCCTGTTTTTGTTTAGGTGACCACTCTCCTCACTTTAGACATATTCTTCAAGGGAGGCTGGTCCTGATTAGTCTCAACCAGCCATGGTGGTCCTTATCAATGACTGATTTGGGCAAAGGCATGAGCAAGTGATGAATTCTAAGCAATGAGGTGGATTTCACAGACAGGAAAATGTTTTCTTCTAAAAAGAGAGAGAAGGAAGAGATGGTCACTTTTCTACCTTGGGATGCTGTCTTGCCTGCAGGTGCTGCTTGGAAGTGGCCTGAAGGCAAGGTGACATATAAGGATGCAGGGTTCAAAGACAGAACTGGGTCCTTGTTAGCATAATTGAACTAGTGGCCTTCTTGTTATGTGAGATAATTACCTTACTGCTTACGTCATTTTGAATAGGAGTTTTGCTATTTGAATCTCTTACACTAGATGAGCATATTGGAAAGGTAGTGGTACAAAAGACATTGAGGATATTGGCTAGATCCTGCTTGAGGTGATGGACCCTGCAGTCTAAGATGGAGAGGGAAGGAAATGATGACAGGAGAGGGCTGAGAGAATGTAAGGGCTCTTGGCCTGGAAGTCACAAAGAAGTCAAAGAAATAATACCTTAGGAGTAGTGGAGTGAGAAAGGTGGAGAAACTGGAGAGAGGAGAAGAACTGAACTTATTCAAATACTTTGGGATTTTCCTAACATTGTCATATTTGAAGATCCATTTGGTTCTTTATTTTAGTAACTGTGAGTATCCCTACAAAAGATTTAGTATGGAATCCTGTCAGCAGAAGTGGGAGAGGCAAGAGTATCTTGTCACCTTTCATGTGTTTTGGAAATAAAGAAGAAAATGGTATATTTTAGAAAACATTTGTGGGGAGATGAGCTTTTAATAGGGAGCTACAAGCTGTATTTTTCCACCCAGACTCCAAGCCAATTGGACAAGATGGCAATTAGCAAGACACACTATTGTTCACTCTTACACACTTAATAGCCCAAGATTGATTCACAGAAGCTACAAAACAGAATAGTTACCGTGAAGCAGTGCATTTGTGTGGGGCATTTACTTTTAATGGAAAAAATATGTGTTATGGCCTTCATAGTATAATTGCCTGACTGCTCCTACTGTCCCCATTTCTTTCACTGCTACCATTTTTATAACAGATTATTCTTCTGGAAATAGTGCCCGATATTTTATTCATACTGTGTGTATAACAAGGAATGCTGAATTCAGAGGGAAGTTGTGTTTCTGACGAGGTCCCTGTAACTATACCTTGTGACATATAGAAGCACTTCCATTTTCCCACTGTTGTCCAGCTTTCTCCCTTTAATTGGTGCATTTCACACTCCATTCCTTCCTCCAGCCTTTTCTGATTTATAAGAAAATAATTTTCCACAGATAAAAGCACTCACTACACTCTTGGAGTGTCTTGGAGTTTTCTCTGAGTAATATTGTGAAGACATTCTAGCTGTCTTTTTAAATCACCTTTCACTTTTTATTTCCAGAAGATTCATGCCCTTACTGTCCAAAACTATTCACTGTGCAACTTACCTAATGTCCTTACCTGTCTCCTGTCCTTGAAGAATTCATTTATCTACAATAAATGATCTCAGCTTGTATTCATGTTAAGCTACTCCTGATAAAAAATTTCTTAATGAGTTATCATTCTTATGGGTATGATCATTTAGCAAGGGGATATAAAGTGATAGAAATACCTGGCTTCAAAAGAATAAAATTACTAATAATTGACAACAGAGCAATATATCAAGTATTTGAGCTGGAGAGATAGGTTAGTGTTCATTGACCCCACAAGGTAGATGACAACTGACATGGCTTAATTTGTCCTAAGTAAAGCCTAATTCCATGAAGAAGTGGATATTATTTACATTATAAAAGGTTTATTTATTTTTTTTTGTCATTTAGAAGCTATATCAGTCAGGATAGGCTATGCTATGCAGCAGAAACAAATAACCAGAAATCATAGATTTATTTCTCAATCAATGACCATTGTATAGAAAGTCTCTGCTAATCATAGTCACTCAAAGACCCTGGATGATAGAAACACTATGTCAACATCATGTGCTTCCAGGTTCCAGGATCACCCCAGCTAGGGGAAGAGAATGAAGAAGTATATCATGGTCAGGCTCTTTTTGTTGGCCAGATAAACTCTCATGGCTGTGCTTAATGTCAAAGGAGATAAAAGAGTGCAATGCTCTATGGCTCAGAAAGCAGACAGCCAGAAATATTCAATGAACAGAACTAATAACCTCCACAGAAGAAATGCATACTCCTTGAAGAAAAATTTAAAAAGACAAAAAAACATAAAGGTAAAAATAATTTGTTTTAGTCTGCTCAGGCTGCAATAACAAAATACCATAGACTGGGTGGCTCAAATATCAGAAATTAATTTTCTCACAATTCTGGAGTCTGAGAAGTCCGAGATCAAGATATGGCCTGATCTGGCTCTAGAGCTCTATTCCCGGCTTGCAGATGGCCACCTTCTTGATGTGCTCTCTCATGGTCTTTCTTTAGTGTGCCTGTGAGGCGAAGAAGGGGGGGCAGTTCTCTTGGTTTTTTTCTGATAAGGATATTAGTCCTATCAAATTAGGGCCCTGCATTTATGACCTCATTTAAAATGGATTACCTCCTAAAGACCCTATCTCCAAAGAGAGTCACATGGAGGTTAGTGCTTTAACATATGCAGTTTTGGGGGGACACATTCAGTTCATAATAAAAATATTGCAGTTGCAATTTTAGTAACAAGGAGGGCTAAATAGTTGTAGAAACTCTTCTTTCTACCAATAACTGAAATTCTGGCCCGACTATAATAAACACATTTATTTTGGTTTGAAAGAATGAGGACTCCTCAGAGAATTTGGTTGACCTCAGACCAAGATGTGACATAGGAGGCTCCTGAATTTTCTTCCTCCCGTGGATGTACCAAACGTACAGCTATGTATGGAGCATTTCCCTCTGAGAATGATAAGTGTTGGCAAGAACATGAAGAAAAGGGAATACCTGTGCACTCTAGGTGGGAATGTAAATGTGTTCAGCCAGTATGAAAGACAGTATTGAGAGTCCTCAAAAAATAAAAAATAGAACTACTGTATGATCCAGCAATTCCACTTCTGGGTATTTATCTGAAGAAAATGAAAACACTAACTTGATAAGATATCTGCATCTGCATGTTCATTCTGCATTATTTAAAATAGCTAAGATATGGAAACAACCTAAGTGTCCATCAGTGGACAAATAGATAAAGAAATAGTAATGGATAATAATGGAATATTACCCAGCCACAAAAAAGAATGAAATTTTGCCATTTGTGTGCAACAGATGGCCAGACCTCGGGGGCACTATGCTAAGTGAATTAAGTCAGACAGAGTAAGACAAATACCACATGATCTCTCTAATATGTGGAATCTAACAACAAATGAAACCAAGTTCATAGATACAGAGAATAGATCGGTGGTTGCCAGAGGTGGGAGAAATGGATAAAGTGCTTTTTATTGCTTTAAATAAATTAAATTAAAAAAAATATTTGTAGTGAAAGATGTGTTAATTAGCTCAAAAGTGGGAATCCTTTCACAAGTTATATGTATATCAAATCATTATATTGTGCACTTTAAATATATTACAATTTTATTTGTCCATTATACCTCAATAAAGCTGAAAGAAAAAAAGAGAGGAAGAGAGAATTCAAGGTCAAAGGAGAAGCTTGAAGAGAAACTCATTTCTCAGACATCTTACCAGATGGGTCCCAACAGAATAAAGTGGGGCCCAACAGAATAAAGTGTAAATCATTCTAAGGAACCTGGCACAATTAGCATAGGAAATCACTTGAAATCTCATCATCCAAAGACAAAGCTGGTTAATATGTTGGTAAAATAGCCTCTAGGGATTTTTCTACATGTAGTTCTTTTTTTAACATAGTTACACCCCTAATATTTTGTGTCATGGAAAGCTAAGATTTTCTGCAAAAGGAACATAAATTGCTGAACAACATAACTGAGTTACTGCGGTAAACATTTTTCCCCCACCTGCAGCACTTTCTTCTGAAATGGGAAATGTTTTGTTTCTCCCCTAAACCTTAGAAATATGGCTATCTTCTGCTGTAAAAAGGGGGGAAAATGAAGAATGAAAAGCAAAAGAATTTAGAGAAGGGTAGAGAGAGAAAATAAGAACCTCAAAAGATGCTGTTGTTGTTACAGTGTAGTGTAATAAGTGTAAGATCATTTCCATTCGATTGATTTATGCAGGTATTTTTTTAAGCAAAGGGCCCTTCTCATCAACTCAATACCCTCTGTATCTGTGTTTCATGATTTCTTCCTTCATGTCTAATTAGACTGGAAGATGGATTATTTCCCCAGAAAATTTGTAAAAAGATTATACATCTGGAGGCTGTTTGGATGAGTTCTGTGTCGACACTTCTGTTCTTCCTGTGCAGGAGGCATAATGGGGATAGAATGAGTGGACACAGATGATAGTTTGTTATTAAGTAGTTTCAGTTTCTTTTCAGAAATCTGAACTGCTATTCCTTAGTCATAATGCACCTCCTTGGGCAGGGTGGACAAATATAGACAACTGCAAAGGCTTTACCCAGCAGGCCTTGTGGATGCGGGGAAGCCGCCCTCCTCACATCAGGCTTGGTGCACGGCAGTGTCTGAAGGAACTAAGGTTCTCAACCCCCAGCTGGTCTGCTCTTTATGCATATCTGCCTTCCAAGCCGAGGCACCTCCATTTGGAGGCCTCCAAAAAGAGTCGGGGCTTCAGGACATCTTAGCCACTCTGACTCAATACTTTTCCTCTTCTAGCCCTTCCTTCTCTTCCTCCTCCCAGCCCCTGGGTCCAAAAAATAGCAGGAGACTTTTGTTCTGGGATCTTCTCCTTCCCTCCAATCTGTGACACATGTCATTTGTCCTTAGCCTGGTGCTGTGCCCTGGGGAAAAATGGACCATCATAGGCATGGAAGCTGATGCCCTTTCCCCCTTTCCTGTTAGTCCTCTTGCTTATAGTATCACAGCAAGTGAATAAAGGTTTGATACTTTCAGTTTGACTCATTGTCTTCACTGACCACCTTGATGCCTGGCAGCTCTCTAGCACTGTCTGCCCCTGTTGTGATAAACCTTGACATTTGTGCAGGGTGGAGATGCCACAAGACTGAAGCAGCCTGGAATTCAGAGCCACCACTTGGAAAACAGTGACCTTGGAGAGTGTCCCAGACCCACAGCAGACTTGGGTGAGTGAACAATCAACTTTCATTGAGCCACTGAAATTTTGGTGCTGTCTTTTACCATAGCGCAACAAAGCTGATCATAATTGAAATGGATATAAGACTATACATGCTAACACTTACCTTTCTCGGACTGTGGACAAGTCCAAGATGGTGGGAGAGTCAAAAAGATAAGAGATGACCCAGCACTGAGTGATGTTCAATGCAGCAGTCACAGATAACCCACTGGTTACCACGGTCCAGTGAATGTCAGGCTCTCCCCAGACTCCAGTTCTATTATTTACTCCTCAAAGTGGGCAAGGGAAAGTGGGCAGGCGACAGAGAAGGGCAGGAAAGTATTAAAATAATGTTGTTTCCTTCAGGAAGCAAAGCAGAAATCCTGTAGTGAAAACTGTGCTGCTTCATTCCTTACATATGAGCGTTTGGGTCACCCACCCCCGCCTGCCCCCCCCCCCCACCATGAGCCACTTGACAAAGGTGTTGGCTGAGGATGAGGGCAATCTAGAGTGAGAGGTGGAGGAGGGAATGAGAGTTTCAGTTATGATCTCAAAGTGAACCGTAGCCTCAAGAGCTATAATTTCCTTGTCCATGTTTATTGAGATGTAATTTACATAGAACATTGTAAAAGTTTAAGGTGTACAATGTGATGATTTGATACATGTATATGTAGAGAAAGGTTTACCACAGTAAGGTTAGTTAATACATCCTTTACCTTACATAACTACCATTTTGTTGTTGTTGCTGTTATGGTGAGAATGTTGAAGATTTATTAACATAGCAACTTTCATGTGTACAATATAGTATTGTCCATTATAGTCACCTGGTGATATAAATTGCCTAACTCTTAAATTCCCCAGGAAACAAGACCACCCAGGATCTTTGAGAAGCTGTTCCCAAATGGGCCAAACTTACCATATGACACATGTACTCCCCATAGGCTGAGGTGCAATCGGGTTACAGACATGCTTCCCCCTCTGCCCAAACCTGCCTTCCCCATGTTCTTACAGGTCTATCTTCTGAGAACACTTTTCAATAAACCTTCTGCATACATTTCTCCACCTTAATGTCTGGTCCTAAGGAACCCAATGTAAGGCAATTCCCCTGTGAAAAGTTGAAGGGGAGACTATATATTGGCTTTCAATACCAGAGATTCCCTATTTAGAACTTAGAAAAGGTAATGAGCATAAATGATGAATGCCCAACATGTGCCTTGTTCTGAGCAAGATTATTCTTTTTAATGTGATTCTCACACCCTAGTATGGAAATCGAGCTTAAGGAGGTGAAGTGAATGTCCTAAAGTCATTCCCGAACTGCCTAATCACAAAGCTGAGACTTTTTCCACTATGGCTTCATGACAAAAGCCAGAGTTGGATAGAAGAAACTCAGACAAGAAATCTAAACAGGTGTGGAAATACTACCAGAGTGCTAGGCAGAGCACACATCTCTCTGGGTGATGCTCAACATTCAGCTGAGGCTGTTTCTACATGGAGCACAGTTGATGAAGGTAACATGTTGAACTGGGCTGTGTCTGGTACCTGCTCACTATTCATTTTGAGGGAACTGGTTTTATCTGCTCTTTGCACTCTCAGCAAACTGGCCTTTCTCTCTTCTTTGCTATCTTGTATAGCCTGCCCACCTCTAATTGTGGATTGTTGTTTTTTTTTTCTCATAAAGGTGATTCAGAAAGCATTGCTAAGAGTAATGAATCCTCCCTCCAGCAGGACTGACCATATTTTTCTTTTCTCTGATTTGAGGAGTTTTTCCAGAAGAAAATATGTTGGATTCAAAAATCTCATCAATATGGCCCTGGAAGCGGTGATTCCCTGGTTCCAAAATACAGTGTTTTTTTTTAAACTTCTGTTAACTAGAATACCCAGAGCATGGAGTATCCTGTTTACTCAACTTTAATTTGTTACTAAAATCTTTCTCAAGTACATGTGGATAAAAGTATGAGCCCACTCCTCTGCTTTAATTTTAATATAGCATAATGATTCAAAGTAAATCTCTCTTTGATGATTCAGAGCTTTATTTCAAAGTAATCTTTTTTTAATGGAACAATCCTATAAATGTAGAAGGTATAGAAAATTGAGAAGAATATGTGCTAACTGCTAGATAGTCCCTGCAATCTATAGTAAAGAAATCTGTAATGTCATTGTTACTTTTCTTTTTTTAAAAATTTATTTATTTTTGGCTGCTTTGGGTCTTCATTGCCGCACACGGGCTTTCTCTGGTGGCGGTGAGCGGGGACTACTCGTCTTTGCGATGTGCGGTCTTCTCATTGTGGTGGCTTCTCTTGAGCCAGAGCACAGGCTCTAGGCACACAGGCTTCAGTAGTTGTGGCACAAGGGCTCAGTAGTTGTGGCTCGCGGGCTCTAGAGAGCAGGCTCAGTAGTTGTGGTGCATGGGCTTAATTACTCCGCAGCATGTGGGATCTTCCCAGACCAGGGCTCGAACCCGTGTCCCCTGCATTGGCAGGCGGATTCTTAACCACTTCGCCATCAGGGAAGTCCCATTACTTTTCTTTAAAGATAGTATTTGAGAGACAAAACAAAATTTGCTTAATGAAAAGTTCTAATTAGTTACAGTCTAGTCAATTGATGTTTTACTGAACAGATTAAAAGCATTATAAATTACATGTTTTTAGATGAGTTGGGATATACAAATGAAAAAATAAACCAAAACACTCCTAAAATGGAGCTGACTGAAGGTCTGGGTACCCTTCCACCTTTTTTTTTTTAATGTACAGAATCATTTTAAACTTCTTAATTGAAGATGTTTGATAAGCCTGTTTTCACAGAACTACAACTTTTGGTGCATTTCTCTGGTTAATTATTGGCTTGGTTTTCTTTTTTATTGGCTTTTATTGATTTCCTCTGGACACATGCAGGGCTGTTCAATTTCTACACAGAAAGTGTTCTGTCCCCCCTTGGTGAGCTCCTATTGTCTTATATTCAGGAAATTTTCCTTTGGGGGTTGCCTGTGGAGCTCTCACAAAGAAAGAACAAGACCTAAGAAAACGGCAGACGTTATCATTGCCAAGGAGAACCTATGCCTCTATTAATATTGAATAGATTCCAAAGTGATGAAAATGGAACTTTTATCCTTTTAACTTCAAACCCTTTGCATTTCTTAAAACAAAGAAACCAACATTTTAAATTAAATACCCAACTCATATAAAAGGTAAAATAGCCAATGAAAGATATATAAGAAGAAAAATTTAAGGTATAATTTGTTTGGAAAACAAAAGTAAAATTGAATAAAAAAGGTCAACTCTGAGCACCCTTGGTTTCTACAAGTAACTTGGAACAACCTCACTTGATTTATCTTCAGTAGTGTTCTCATTTTATTTTAGGGATGTCCTCTGAGACCATTTGGGCTTTCTCAGTGAGGTTTTCTTAGAACAAGCCTCCAGGCTCAGTGTAAAAGCTGAAAACTGTTGGCCCCTAATGAAGCCCTCTCAACAACTTTGTTTGGCCAAAGAGTAAATATTTTACATTTGAATGTCCTTAGGCAGGAGAGGCCAGTGACATTTGACCACATTTGTCAAAACTCCTTTATCTGTGAGAACCCAGAGACACTTGAGTCTGAGACCTCTGTTTCCCAGTAAGGGATAAGCTATTTTCTGGCACATTTTAAAATATAGAACATGTGGAATATTAGAGGTGGAAGAGATCTTGTCAGAGATATGGGATATGTTAGGGTATTTGGTGAAAAGCGAAACAAGACCCAAAGGGATTAAGCAAATTAATCCCAGAGCTGTTTGGAAACTTGGGTTTCACAAGGAAGAGACTCATTACCCCCCCATGTAGCTTCCATTCCTAAGACTATACATATAGTCATTACTCCATGGACACAAGTGTCAGTGTCATGGTTCACAGGCAGTACATTATGGTGGTTAAGAACACGGAATTTTGTGCCAGATTAAAACATCATCCCATTACCTACTATGTGTGTGAGCTTCCTGATCTGACAAAGGGGAATAATAGCTGTATCTGCCCCATAAGCTTTTTGCAAAACACTGACTGAGTTAATAAATATAAAACTCTTAGAATAGTTTCTGGCACTCAGTAAGTACTGAGTGTTGATTATTATCATTCATTCATTTATTAAGCATTGAAAGAACATTTTCTATGTTCAAGGCACTGTAGTAGGTCCTGAATATTCAACTGTGGACTAGACAGTGCCATTCTTCAAGGAGCTAACAATCTAGTAGTGTGGGTGCTCTGACACTATCAAAGCTTAATGCAAAGGCTAGCTTTCAACATTAGATGGGAGCCTCATCTCTTCATATCAGGTGTCATTTCTTTAAAAAAAAACTACTGTAAGGAAAACAGTAAAATTGGCAAACATGTTTTAGTAACGAAATGCATTTTTCTGTGTGTCTGATAAGACATTTGAAATTGAAGTCTTTTGAGAAAATCACCTGAAAACTCTGCACGTACTGACTTCATAAAGCTCCTATTTCTAGGGATATGGCCTATTTCACATTGGAAATGTGAAGGATAGTGAGTGCCCAGTATTTTTTTTCTTTTTTTTTTTAAAGATATATCCCTTCTTTAATGCAAACTGAAATCCTCTTAATTTCAGGTTGTCTTATTAAGTTAGGAAATGTGGGGTGGAGCAGGAGAAGTGATTATCAAGACCTTAGAGCCTGAGATCCCTGTTACTTCATACAGCAGACAGTGTGCTCTCAAACCCAGCATCCTGTTTGGTCCAAGCAGGTCACATGACTCCAGGAAGGCCAATCAGGGCTAATGGGATTCAGTCCTGGCAATTGGTTTGTATTATCAGGAGAGCCTTGGGACTGTAAAGCTAACAGATGGATCCTACTAACATGCTCTGAGTCCTGAATTAAGCCACACTTGAAACCACAAGACTGTTCTGTTATGTGAGTCAATATATTCCCTCTCTGTAAACCTATTAGGCTTGGGTTTGATGTTTTTGTAAGCAACTTTGGCGGACTCCCTGAACTTAATAGTTTTAAACAAATGTTTTAAAAGTAAACATATAGTGGCCTGAATGTATCAATAGAAACCTGTCCATTTGTAAATAGTCAGACTTATTTGCATACAGCTGGATGGACTCTACCCTATCCAGAGAGTAATTTGAACCATTGGCTTTGACTTGAGATAAGGAGAATAAAGAACACTGTTTCCATGTTCAGGCCGACTGCACCAAAAACTTGAGAAGTCCTGAAGGCACAGCAAGAAATTAAACTTGAAATTATACAATGTGGCATTATAAGACATTGTTTTATGGAAGCAGCTTGCTGTGGCAATTTTGGACTGGCATAATTGACTCTGGAGACAGCCCTCCTGGGCGTGAATCCTGTTTGGCCACTTATTAGTAGTGAGACAGATTATTTCATTTTTCTGCGCCTCAGTTTCCTCATCTGTAAAAAGGGATAATAATAGCACCTATTTAAAGGAGGTTTTACAAACCACATTTGCAAAATATAGATGCCATATAATTTTTTTAAATTACAGATATATAAGGTAATAAACTAGGCCTATGAATACTGACACATCTTCTCCCCAACATGACACTATTTGGCCTGAAATAGAATACAAAGCAGTGACCCCAAAGTTCAATGCAACTCTGACTCTTCCTTCAGACCACCTGGGCTATTGAGACACCGAACTTTGGGTTTCTATGATGAACAATGATGGATTCAAGAGCCCAATCAACTCACACTACTACATTTCTGGAAGCTTAGGCCCATCTTTTGCAAGGTCTGCTTGCTGGTTTATGACTAAGACATGATGAAAAAAGTTCACTTGAGGCCAGTGGTCATTTTCACTTGGGCCAGTCTTGGTGACCTGTTGGCTCAAAAGTAACAGAGTCATTGCTCAAAAAAGGTTTGACAAGAATATTTTAATAAGTACTAAAGAAATTTTTTTGGCTAATTCTGCCTCATGTGACCATGGAGTAAGCAGATGTTTTCATTACCATATGCACCTTTTCAACATGTTTTGAGACATTTCAATTCATTCCAAGATCCCTGAAGCCATTTGACATTTATAGTTAGGTTCACTTATCTTTATCTTTACCTGCATCATTTTCCCTTGTGGATGTTAAATCCCACATTGTTTTAGCCTTTGAAAGGGAACAAAGCTTTGATAACCCAGAAAAACAGCCTAAAGCTATTTTCTTTTTTAAAAAAATTTATTTTAATTTATTTGTTTGTGGCTGCATTGGGTCTTGGTTGCTGCGCTCAGGCTTTCTCTAGTTGTGGCGAGCCGGGGCTACTCTTTGTTGCAGTGCATGGGCTTCTCAATGTGGTGGCTTCTCTTGTTGCAGAGCATGGGCTCTAGGCGTACGGGCTTCAAGAGTTGTGGCACATGGGCTCAGTAGTTGTCACCTGTGGGCTCTAGAGTGCAGGTTCAGTAGTTGTGGCACATGGGGTTAGTTACTCCATGGCATGTGGGATCTTCCCACACCAGGGCTTGAACCCATGTTCCCTGCATTGAAAGGCAGATTCTTAACCACTGTGCCACCAGGGAAGCCCCTAAAACTATTTTCAATAGTGTTGCTTCATTACTATATTATAGGTAAGGTAAACAAGATTCAACAGGTACAATAGTATTGAAAAGTAGCTAATAAGATCAACTTCTTTTTGTGCATCATACTGATTTGCACCCTTTTTAATAGAGTTCACAGAAATAAACAAATATGTTTTTAGTTGGGTTTTTGTATAGACTTCTACAATCCATACTTATATTTAAAAGAGCTATCAGTTTATAAACTGAGAAACTGTCAAATAAAATGGAAATAGATAAAATGTTTTATTGCTAATAAATGACTTCATATGTTGAGTCAATTATTCTCTTTGCTAATTTGACTAGTTTTAGCTTTTCTGGTTACTTAGATTGACTTTCTCTGGCTTCATTTTACCCTCCTTCTATTTAGAGAAGTTAGAAAGCTAGGATTATGCTTCAATATGGCAGAGGAGTAAGACGTGGACATCACCTTCCTCCCCACAAATACATCAAAAATACATCTACATGTGGAACAACTCCTACAGAACACCTACTGAAAGCTGGCAGAAGACCTCAGACTTCCCAAAAGACAAGAAACTCCCCATGTACCTAAGTAGGGCAAAGGAAAAAAGGAAAAACAGAGACAAAAGAATAGGGATGGGACCTGCACCTCTGGGAGGGAGCTGTGAAGGAGGAAAAGTTTCCACACACCAGGAAGCCCCTTCACTGGTGAAAACGTGGGGTGGGTGGGGGTAAGCTTTGGAGCCACAGAGGAGAGCACAGCAACAGGGGTGCAGAGGGCAAAGTGGAGAGATTCCTGCACAGAGGATCAGTGCTGACAAGCACTCACCAGCCTGAGGGGCTTGTCTGCTCACCCACTGGGGAAGATGGGGGCTGGGAGCTGAGGCTTGGGCTTCGGAGGTCAGAACCCAGGGAGAGGACTGTGGTTGGCTGCGTGAACACAGCCTGAAGGGGGCTAGTGCATCACAGCTAACAGGGAGGGAGTCTGGGAAAAGGTCTGGAACTGCCTAAGAATGAAGACACCATTGTTTTAGGCTGCGTGAGGAGATTCAGATCACCGCCTAAACGAGCTTCAGAGATGGGCACGAGCCACAGCCATCACCATGGACACCAGAGACGGGCATGAAACGCTAAGGCTGCTGCTGCAGCAACTAAGAATCCTGTGTGCAAGCACAGGTCATAATCCACACCTCCACCCCCTGGAGACTGTGCAGTCTGCCACTGCCGAGGTCCCATGATCCAGGGACAACTTCCCCAGGAGAACTCATGCTGTGCCTCAGGCTGGTGCAAGGTCACACCAGCCTCTGCCACTGCAGGCTTGCCCTGCATTCTGTACCCCTCCCTCCCCCCAGCCGGAGTGGGCCAGAGCCCCCTAATCAGCCACTCCTTTAGCCCCCTCCTGTCTTGGCAAAGAACAGACTCCAGAGGGCAACCTACACACAGAGGCGGGGCCAAACCCAAAGCTGAACCGGAGGAGCCGTGTGAACAAAGAAGAGAAAGGGAAATTTCTCTGTGCAGCCTCAGGAGCAGTGGATTAAATCAGTACACTCAACCTGATGTACTTGGCATCTGAGGAATACCTGAATAGACAATGAATCATCCCAAAATTGAGGCGGTGGACTTTGGGAGCAACTGTACGCTTGGGGTTTGCTCTATGTGACTGACTAATTTCTGATTTTATGTCTATCTTAGTATGGTTTTTAGCACTTGATATCATTGGTAGATTTGTTTATTGGTTTGGTTGCTCTCTTCTTTTCTTTTTAATTATTTTAATTATTTTATTTTAATAATTTTTAATTTTAATAACGTTATTTATATAATTTTATTTATTATTTCTTTCGTTCTTTCTTTTTTTCACCCTTTTCTTCTGAGCCATGTGGCTGACAGGGTTTTGATGCTCCAGCAGTGTGTCAGGCCTGAGCCTCTGAGGTGGGAGAGCCGAGTTCAAGACACCAGAACACCAGAGACCTCCCAGCCCCAAGTAATATCAATCAGTGAAAGGTCTCCCAGAGATCTCCAACTCAACGCTAAGACCCAGCTCCACTCAACAACTAGCAAGCTCCAGTGCTGGACACCCCATGCCAAACAACTAGCAAGACAGAAACACAACCCCACCCATTAGCAGAGAGGCTGACTAAAATCATAATAAGTTCACAGACCCCAAAAACGCACCACTGGACGTGGTTCTGCCCACCAGAGAGACAAGATCCTGCCCCATCCACCAGAACACAGGGACCAGTCCCCTCCACCAGGAAGCCTACACAACCCACTGAACCAAAGTTACCCACTTGGGGCAGACACCAAAAACAATGGAAACTACAAACTTGCAACCTGTGAAAAGGAGACCCCAAACAGAGTAGGTAAACCAAAATGAGAAGACAGAAAACTATGCAGCAGATGAAGGAGCAAAATAAAAGCCCACCAGATCAAACGAAGAAGAAATAGGCAGTCTACCTGAAAAAGAATTCAGAGTAATGATAGTAAAGATGATCCAAAATCTTGGAAATAGAATAGAGAAAATTCAAGAAAGGCCTAACAAGGACCTTGAAGAATTAAGAACAAACAATGATGAACAACACAATAAATGAAATTTAAAAATTTCTAGAAGGAATCAATAGCAGAATAACAGAGACAGAAAAACAGATAAGTGACCTGGAAGAAAAAATAGTGGAAATAACTGCTGCAGAGCAGAATAAAGAAAAAAGAATGAAAAGAATGAGGACAGTCTCAGAGACCTCTGGGCCAACATTAAACACACCAACATTCAAATTATAGGGGTCCCAGAAGAAGAGAAAAAGAAAGGGACTGAGAAAATATTTGAAGAGATTATAGTTGAAAACTTCTCTAATATGGGAAAGGAAATAGTCAAGTCCAGGAAGCACAGAGAGTCCAATACAGAATAAATCCAAGGAGAAACACACCATGACACATATCAATCAAACTATCAAAAATTAAATACAAAGCAAAAATATTAAAAGCAGCAAGGGAAAAACAACAAATAACATACAAGGGAATCCCCATAAGGTTAACAGCTGATCTTTCAGAACAAACTCTGCAAGCAAGAAGGGAGTGGCAGGACATATTTAAAGTGTTGAAAGGGAAAAACCTACAACCAAGATTACTCTACCCAGCAAAGATCTCATTCAGATTTGACAGAGAAATCAAAACCTTTACGGACATGCAAAAGCTAAGAGAATTCAGCACCACCAAACAAGCCTAACAACAAATGTTAAAGAACTTCTCTAGGCAGGAAACACAAGAGAAAGAAAAGACCTACAAAAACAAACCCAAAATAATTAAGAAACTAGTAAGAGGAACATACATATTGATAATTTCTTTAAATGTAAATGGATTAAAGGCTCCAATCAAAAGACATAGACTGGCTGAATGGATACAAAAACAAGACCCATATATATGCTGTCTACAAGAGACCCACTTCAGACCTAGGGACACATACGGACTGAAAGTAAGGGGATGGAAAAAGATATTCCATGCAAATGGAAATCAAAGGAAAGCTGGAGTAGCAATTCTCATATCAGATAAAATAGACTTTAAAATAAAGACTATTACAAGAGACCAAGAAGGACCCTACATAATGATCAAGGGATCAATCCAAGAAGAAGATATAACAATTGTAAATATGTATGCACCCAACATAGGAGCACCTCAGTACACAAGGCAAATGCTAATAGCCATAAAAGGGGAAATCAACAGTAACACAATCATAGTAGGGGACTTTAACACCCCACTTTCACCAATGGAGTGATCATCCAAAATAAAAATAAATAAGGAAACACAAGCTTTAAATGATACATTAACCAAGGTGAACTGAACTGTTATTTATAGGACATTCCATCCCCAAACAGCAGAATACACTTTCTTCTCAAGTGCTAATGGAACATTCTCCAGGATAAATAATACCTTGGGTCACAAATCAAGCCTTCATAAATTTAAGAAAATTGAAATCATATCAAGTACCTTTTCTGACTACAACACTATGAGACTAGATATCAATTACAGGAAAAAAACTGTAAAAAATACAAACACAAGGAGGCTAAACAATACACTACTAAATAACCAAGAGATCACTGAAGAAATCAAAGTGGAAATAAAAAAAAATACCTAGAAACAAATGACAATGAAAACACAACGACCCAAAACCTATGGGATGTAGTAAAAGCAGTTCTAAGAGGGAAGTTTATTGCAATACAATCCTACCTCAAGAAACAAGAAACATCTCAAATAAGAAAACCTAACCTTACACCTGAAGCAATTAGGACAGAGCAAAAAAACCTCAAAATTAGCAGAGGGAAAGAAATTATAAAGATCAGATGAGAAATAAAAACAAATGAAGGAAACAACAGCAAAGATCAATAAAACTAAAAGCTGGTTCTTTGAGAAGATAAACAAAATTGATAAACCATTAGCCAGACTCATCAAGAAAAAAAGGGAGAAGACTCAAATCAACAGAATTAGAAATGAAAAAGAAGAAACAACTGACACTGCAGAAATAAAAAAGGCTCATGAGAGATTATTACAAGCAACTATATGCCAATAAAATAGACAACCAGGAAGAAATGGACAAATTCTTAGAAAAGCACAACCTTCTGAGACTGAACCAAGAAGAAATAGAAAATATAAACTAACCAATCACAAGCACTGAAATTGAAACTGTGATTAAAAATCTACCAACAGACAAAAGCCCAGGACCTGATGGCTTCACAGGGGAATTCTATCAAACATTTAGAGAAGAGCTAACACCTACACTTCTCAAACTCTTCCAAAATATAGCAGAGGGAGGAACAGTCCAAAACTCATTATAAAAGGCCACCATCACCCTAATACCAAAACCAGACAGATGTCACAAAAAAATAACATTAAATGCCAGTGTCACTGATGAACATAGATCCAAAAATCCTGAATAAAATACTAGCAAACAGAATCCAACAGCATTATAAAAGGCTCATACACCACGGGTTTATTCCAGGAATGCAAGGATTCTTCAATATATGCAAATCAATCAATGTGATACACCATATTAACAAACTGAAGGATAAAAACCATACAATAATCTCAATAGATGCAGAAAAAGCTCTGGACAAATTTCAACACTGGTTTATGATTTAAACCCTTCAGAAAGTAGGCATAGAGGGAACTTACTTCAACATGATAAAGGCCATATATGACACAGCCACAGCCAACATCGTTTTCAGTGGTGAAAAACTGAAACCATTTCCACTAAGATCAGGATAAAGACAAGGTTGCTCGCTCTCACCATTATTATTCAACATAGTTGTGGAAGTTTTAGCTACAGCAAACAGGGAAGAAAAAGAAATAAAAGGATTCCAAACCAGAAAAGAAGAAGTAAAGCTGTCACTGTTTTCAGATGACATGATACTATACATAGAGAATCCTAAAGATGCTACCAGAAAACTACTAGAGGTAATCAATGAAATTGGTAAAGTAGCAGGATACAAAATTAATACACAGAAATCTCTTGCATTTGTATACACTAATGATGAAAAATCTGAAAGAGAAATTAAGGAAACACTCCCATTTACCACTGCAACAATAAAAATAAAATACCTAGGAATAAACCTACCTAAGGAGACAAAAGACCTGTATGCAGAAATTAAAGATGAGACAAACAGATGGAGGGATAGACTATGTTCTTGGATTGGAAGAGTCAACATTGTGAAAATGATTACACTACCCAAAGCAATCTACAGATTCAATGCAATCCCTAGCAAACTAACAATGGCATTTTTCACAGAACTAGAACAAAAAATTTCACAATTTGTACAGAAACAAAAAAGACCCCAAATAGCCAAAGCAATCTTGAGAAAGAAAAATGGAGCTGGAGGAATCAGGTCTCTGACTTCAGACTATACTACAAAGCTACAGTAATCAAGACAGTATGGTACTGGCACAAAAACAGAAATATAGATCAATGGAACAGGATAGAAAGCCCAGAGATAAACCCAGGCACATTTGGTCACCTTATCTTTGATAAACGAGGCAAAATACACAGTGGAGAAAAGACAGCCTCTTCAATAAGTGGTGCTGGGAAAACTGGACAGCTACATGTAAAAGAATGAAATTAGAACACTCCCTAAAACCATATACAAAAATAAACTCAAAATGGATTAAATACCTAAATGTAAGCCCAGACACTATAAAACTCTTAGAGGAAAACATAGTTAGAATACTGTATGAGATAAGTTACAGCAAGATCCTTTTTGACTCATCTCCTAAAGAAATGTAAATAAAAACAAAAATAAACAAATAGGACCTAATGAAACTAAAAGCTTGCACAGCAAAAGAAACCATAAACAAGATGAAAAGACAACCCTTAGAATGGGAGAAAATATTTGCAAACAAGGCAACTGACAAAGGATTAATATCCAAAATATACAAGCGGTTCATGCAGCTCAATATCAAAAAACAAACATCCAATCCAAAAATGTGCAGAAGACCTAAATAGACATTTCTCCTAAGATGATATACAGATTGCCAACAAACATAGGAAAGGATGCTCAACATCACTAATAATTAGAGAAATGCAAATCAAAACTACAATGAGGTATCACCTCACACCGGTCAGAATGGCCATCATCAAAAAATCTACCAACTATAAATGATGGAGTGGGTGTGGAGAAAAGGGAACCCTGTTGCACTGTTGGTGGTAATGTGATTTTATACAGCCACTATGGAGAACAGTATGGAGGTTCCTTAAAAAACTAAAAATAGAACTACCATATGACCCAGCAATCCCACTACTGGGTATATACCCTGAGAAAATCATAACTCAAAAGGAGTCATGTACCACAGTGTTCACTGCAGCTCTATTTACAATAGGCAGCACATGGAAGCAACCTTAGTGTCCATGGACAGATGATTGGATAGAGGAGATGTGGCACATTTATACAATGGAATATTATTTAGCCAGAAAAAGAAATGAAATTGAGTTATTTGTAGTGAGGTGGATGGAACTAGAGACTGTCATACAGAGTGAAGTAAGTCAAAAGAGAAAAACAAATACTGTATGCTAACACATATATATGGAATCTAAAAAAAAAAAAAGGTTCTGAAGAACCTAGGGAGAGGACAGGATTAAAGATGCAGACATAGAGAGTGGACTCAAGTACACGAGGAGGGGGAAGGGTAAGCTGGGACGAAGTGAGAGAGTGCCATTGACATATATACGCTGCCAAATGTAAAATAGATAGCTAGTAGGAAGCAGCCGCATAGCACAGGGAGATCAGCTCAGTGCTTTGTGACCACCTAGAGGGAGGGTGTTTGGGAGACACAAGAGGGAGAGGATATGAGGATATATGTATACGTATAGCTGATTCACTTTGTTATACAGCAGAAACTAACACAACATTGTAAAGCAATTATAGTCTAACAGATGTTAAAAAAAAAAAAAGAAAGCTAAAAATGTGACATTACCTTGACTCTTTTGCAGCTAGGGTCCTGAACACCAAATAGATTCAGTTATTTGATAAAATTTTGTGAGCTCTAAAAGGCAGAAAGATGGGGTTTGTCATCTTGCAGTAGAGTATAGATGGACAATTAAGCTCTAATAGAAATCAATATTAGCAATGGCTGGATTCTACATCTCACTCTGGTCACGAGCTTTGTGGATGCAAGTAGCTTTGAAATTAGCAGCAGTTGAGATGGCTGTAGCAATATCTGACCTCTGCATCACATTTACAGTGATGGGAACTTGGAACCAAACTTCTCCAGCCTTTAAACTGATTTTTTAAGTATTTAATTTTCCTTATTACCTATAGTAATTTCTGTCTTTTGCATTGAACCTTGACTATAACAAACAGCAAGTCATGTCCATAACCTATGTACAATTCAACACAATATAATTTATTTGTCATCCCTATCCTGGAATCCTTATATGAATATCATCTGCCCAGCCATTCAAAATGCCATGGAGAATGTATAAAACTGGTGCGTATGTAATTCATTAAGAATGCCCTTCTATCTGTCTGTTTGCAACTGATGATACTTGTACTCTTCATCCTTGATTTCATTCACTACACAAATACTTATTAGATTCTTTTTATTTTTTTATTTTTTTAATTTATTTTTATTTTTATTTTTTTTTTGCTTTATAACAAATTTAATCAGTTATACATATACATATGTTCCCATATCCCCTCCCTTTTGCATCTCCCTCCCACCCTCCCTATCCCACCCCTCCAGGCAGTCACAAAGCACCGAGCTGATCTCCCTGTGCTATGCGGCTGCTTCCCGCTAGCTATCTACCTTACGTTTGGTAGTGTATATATGTCCATGCCTCTCTTTCACTTTGTCAAAGCTTACCCTTCCCCCTCCCCATATCCTCAAGTCCATTCTCTAGTAGGTCTGTGTCTTTATTCCTGTCTTACCCCTATGTTCTTCATGACATTTTTTTTTCTTAAATTCCATATATATGTGTCAGCATACGGTATTTGTCTTTCTCTTTCTGACTTACTTCACTCTGTATGACAGGCTCTAGGTCCATCCACCTCATTACAAATAGCTCAATTTTGTTTCTTTTTATGGCTGAGTAATATTCCATTGTATATATGTGCCACATCTTCTTTACCCATTCATCCAATGATGGACACTTAGGTTGTTTCCATCTCCGGGCTATTGTAAATAGGGCTGCTATGAACATTTTGGTACATGTCTCTTTTTGAATTATGGTTTTCTCAGGGTATATGCCCAGTAGTGGGATTGCTGGGTCATATGGTAGTTCTATTTGTAGTTTTTTAAGGAACCTCCGTACCGTTCTCCATAGTGGCTGTACCAATTCACATTCCCACCAGCAGTGCAAGAGTGTTCCCTTTTTTCCACACCCTCTCCAGCATTTATTGTTTCTAGATTTTTTGATGATGACCATTCTGACTGGTGTGAGATGATATGTCATTGTAGTTTTGATTTGCATTTCTCTAATGAGTAAAGATGTTGAGCATCCTTTCATGTGTTTGTTGGCAGTCTGTATATCTTCTGTGGAGAAATGTCTATTTAGGTCTTCTGCCCATTTTTGGATTGGGTTGTTTGTTTTTTTGTTATTGAGCTGCATGAGCTGCTTATAAATTTGGAGATTAATCCTTTGTCAGTTGCTTCATTTGCAAATATTTTCTCCCATTCTGAGGGTTGTCTTTTGGTCTTGTTTATAGTTTCCTTTGCTGAGCAAAAGCCTTTAAGATTCATTAGGTCCCATGTGTTTATTTTTGTCTTTATTTCCATTTCTCTAGGAGCTCGGTCAAAAAGGATCTTGCTGTGATTTATGTCATAGAGTGTTCTGCCTATGTTTTCCTCTAAGAGTTTGATAGTGTCTGGCCTTTCATTTAGGTCTTTAATCCATTTTGAGCTCATTTTTGTGTATGGTGTTAGGGAGTGATCTAATCTCATACTTTTACATGTCCCTATCCAGTTTTCCCAGCACCACTTATTGAAGAGACTGTCCTTTCTCCACTGTACATTCCTGCCTCCTTTATCAAAGATAAGGTGACCATATGTCCGTGGGTTTACCTCTGGGCTTTCTATCCTGTTCCATTGATCTATCTTTTGGTTTTTGTGCCAGTACCGTAGTGTCTTGATTACTGTAGCTTTGTAGTATAGTCTGAAGTCAGGGAGCCTGATTCCTCCAGCTCCATTTTTCGTTCTCAAGATTGCTTTGGCTATTCGGGGTCTTTTGTGTTTCCATACAAATTGTGAAATTTTTTGTTCTAGTTCTGTGAAAAATGCCAGTGGTAGTTTGATAGGGATTGGATTGAATCTGTAGAGTGCTTTGGGTAGTAGAGTCATTTTCACAATGTTGATTCTTCCAATCCAAGAACATGGTACATCTCTCCATCTATTTGTATCATCTTTAATTTCTTTCATCAGTGTCATAATTTTCTGCATACAGGTCTTTTGTCTCCTTAGGTAGGTTTATTCCTAGATATTTTATTCTTTTTGTTGCAATGGTAAATGGGAGTGTTTCCTTGATTTCACTTTCAGATTTTTCATCATTAGTATATAGGAATGCCAGAGATTTCTGTGCATTAATTCTGTATCCTGAAACTTTACCAAATTCATTGATTAGCTCTAGTAGTTTTCTGGTAGCATCTTTAGGATTCTCTATGTATAGTATCATGTCATCTGCAAACAGTGACAGCTTTACTTCTTCTTTTCCGATTTGGATTCCTTTTATTTCCTTTTCTTCTCTGATTGCTGTGGCTAAAACTTCCAAAACTATGTTGAATAAGAGTGGTCAGAGTGGGCGACCTTGTCTTGTTCCTGATCTTAGAGGAAATGGTTTCAGTTTTTCACCATTGAGGACGATGCTGGCTGTGGGTTTGTCATATATGGCCTTTATTATGTTGAGGAAAGTTCCCTCTATGCCTACTTTCTGCAGGGTTTTTATCATAAATGGGTGTTGAATTTTGTCGAAAGCCTTCCCTGCATCTATTGAGATGATCATATGGTTTTTCTCCTTCAATTTGTTAATATGGTGTATCACATTGATTGATTTGCATATATTGATGAATTCTTGCATTCCTGGAATAAACCCCACTTGATCATGGTGTATGATCCTTTTAATGTGCTGTTGGATTCTGTTTGCTAGTATTTTGTTGAGGATTTTTGTATCTATGTTCATCAGTGATATTGGCCTTTAGTTTTCTTTCTTTGTGACATCCTTGTCTGGTTCTGGTATCAAGGTGATGGTGGCCTCGTAGAATGAGTTTGGGAGTGTTCCTCCCTCTGCTATATTTTGGAAGAGTTTCAGAAAGATAGGTGTTAGCTCTTCTCTAAATGTTTGATAGAATTCGCCTGTGAAGCCATCTGGTCCTGGGCTTTTGTTTGTTGGAAGATTTTTTATCACAGTTTCAATTTCAGTGCTTGTGATTGGTCTGTTCACATTTTCTATTTCTTCCTGATTCAGTCTTGGCAGGTTGTGCATTTCTAAGAATTTGTCCATTTCTTCCAGGTTGTCCATTTTATTGGCCTAGAGTTGCTTATAGTAATCTCTCATGATCTTTTTGTATTTCTGCAGTGTCAGTTGTTACTTCTCCTTTTCCATTTCTAATTCTATTGATTTGAGTGTTCTCCCTTTTTTTGTTGATGAGTCTGGCTAATGGTTTATCAATTTTGTTTATCTTCTCAAAGAACCAGCTTTTAGTTTTATTGATCTTTGCTATCGTTTCCTTCATTTATTTCTGATCTGATTTTTATGATTTCTTTCCTTCTGCTAACTTTGGGATGTTTTTGTTCTTCTTTCTCTAATTGCTTTAGGTGCAAGGTTAGGTTGTTTATTCGAGATGTTTCCTGTTTCTTAAGGTGGGATTGTATTGCTATAAACTTCCCTCTTAGAACTGCTTTTGCTGCATCCCATAGGTTTTGGGTCGTCGTGTCTCCATTGTCATTTGTTTCTAGGTATTTTTTAATTTCCTCTTTGATTTCTTCAGTGATCACTTCGTTATTAAGTGGTGTATTGTTTAGCCTCCATGTGTTTGTATTTTTTACAGCTTTTTTCCTGTTATTGATATCTAGTCTCATAGCATTGTGGTCGGAAAAGATACTTGATACAATTTCAATATTCTTAAATTTACCAAGGCTTGATTTGTGACCCAAGATATGATCTATCCTGGAGAATGTTCCATGAGCACTTGAGAAAAATGTGTATTTTGTTGTTTTTGGATGGAATGTCCTATAAAATCAGTTAAGTCCATCTTGTTTAATGTATCATTTAAAGCTTGTGTTTCCTTATTTATTTTCATTTTGGATGATCTGTCCATTGGTGAAAGTGGGGTGTTAAAGTCCCCTACTATGATTGTGTTACTGTCGATTTCTCCTTTTATGGCTGTTAGTATTTGCCTTATGTATTGAGGTGCTCCTATGTTTGGTGCATAAATATTTACAATTGTTCTATCTTCTTCTTGGATCGATTCCTTGATCATTATGTAGTGTCCTTCTTTGTCTCTTCTAGTAGTCTTTATTTTAAAGTCTATTTTGTCTGATATGAGAATTGCTACTCCAGCTTTCTTTTGGTTTCCATTTGCATGGAATATCTTTTTCCATCCCCTTACTTTCAGTCTGTATGTGTCTCTAGGTCTGAAGTGGGTCTCCTGTAGATAGCATATAAATGGGTCTTGTTTTTGTATCCATTCAGCCAATCTGTGTCTTTTGGTGGGAGCATTTAGTCCATTTACATTTAAGGTAATTATCGATATGTATGTTCCTATTCCCATTTTCTTAAGTGTTTTGGGTTCGTTATTGTAGGTCTTTTCCTTCTGTTGTGTTTCTTGCCTAGAGAAGTTCCTTTAGCATTTGTTGTAAAGCTGGTTTGGTGGTGCTGAACTCTCTCAGCTTTTGCTTGTCTGTAAACGTTTTAATTTCTTCATCAAATCTGAATGAGATCCTTGCTGGCTAGAGCAATCTTGGTTGCAGGTTTTTCTCCTTCATCACTTTAATTATGTCCTGCCACTCCCTTCTGGCTTGTAGAATTTCTGCTGAGAGATCAGCTGTTATCCTGATGGCGATTCCCTTGTGTGTTATTTGTTGTTTTTGTCTTGCTGCTTTTAATATGATTTCTTTGTGTTTAATTTTTGACAGTTTGATTAATATGTGTCTTGGCGTATTTCTCCTTCGATTTATTCTGTATGGGAGTCTCTGTGCCTCCTGGACTTGATTAACTATTTCCTTTCCCATATTAGGGAAGTTTTCAACTATAATCTCTTCAAATATTTTCTCAGTCCCTTTCTTTTTCTCTTCTTCTTCTGGAACCCCTATAATTCGAATGTTGGTGCGTTTAATGTTGTCCCAGAGGTCTCTGAGACCGTCCTGTGTTCTTTTCATTCTTTTTTCTTTATTTTGCTCTGCAGCAGTTATTTCCACTATTTTATCTTCCACCTCACTTATCCGTTCTTCTGCCTCAGTTATTCTGCTATTGATCCCATCTAGAGTATTTTTTATTTCATTTATTGTGTTTTTAATCGATGCTTGATTCATCTTTAGTTCTTCTAGGTCCTTGTTAACTGTTTCTTGCATTTTGTCTATTCTATTTCCAAGATTTTGGATCTTGGAAATAGAATCTTGGATCATCTTTACCATCATTATTCTGAATTCTTTTTCAGGTAGACTGCCTATTACCTCTTCATTTGTTAGGTCTGGTGGGTTTTTATCTTGCTCCTTCTCCTGCTGTGTGTTTTCTGTCTTCTCATTTTGCTTATGTTACTGTATTTGGGGTCTCCTTTTTGCAGGCTGCAGGTTCGTAGTTCCCGTTGTTTTTGGTGTCTGTCCCCAGTGGCTAAGGTTGGTTTAGTGGGTTGTGCAGGCTTCCTGGTGGAGGGGACTAGTGCCTGTGTTCTGGTGGATGAGGCTGGATCTTGTCTTTCTGGTGGGCAGGTCCACGTCTGGTGGTGTGTTTTGGGGTGTCTGCGGACTTTTTATGATTTTAGGCCACCTCTCTGCTAATGGGTGGTGTTGTGTTCCTGTCTTGCTAGTTGTTTGGCATAGGGTGTCCAGCACTGTAGCTGGCTGGTCGTTGAGTGAAGCTGGGTGCTGGTGTTGAGATGGAGATCTCTGGAAGATTTTCGCCATTTGATATTATGTGGAGCTGGGAGGTCTCTCGTGGACCAGTGTCCTGAAGTTGGCTCTCCCACCTCAGAGGCACAGCACTGACTCCTGGCTCCTCAATTTGGGATGATTTGTTGTCTATTCATGTATTCCACAGATGCAGGGTACATCAAGTTGATTGTGGAGCTTTAATCCGCTGCTTCTGAGGCTGCTGGGAGAGGTTTCCCTTTCTCTTCTTTGTTCTCACAGCTCCTGGGTCTCAGCTTTGGATTTGGCCCCGCCTCTGCGTGTAGGTCGCCGGAGGGCGTCTTTTCTTCGCTCAGACAGGACAGGGTTAAAGAAGCAGCCTCTTCGGGGACTCTGGCTCACTCAGGCCGGGCGGGAGGGAGGGGCACGGAGTGCGGCGCGAGCCTGCAGCGGCAGAGGCCGGCGTGATGTTGCACCAGCCCGAGGCGCGCCGTGCGTTCTCCCAGGGAAGCCACCCCTGGATCCCGGTCCCCGGCAGTGGCGGGCTGCACAGGCTCCCGGAAGGGCGGTGTGGACAGTGACCTGCGCTCGCACACAGGCTTCTTGGCGGCGGCAGCAGCAGCCCCAGCGTCCCACGCCCGTCACTGGGCTCTGCGCTTTCAGCTGCGACTCGCGCCCGTGTCTGGAGCTCCTTTAAGCGGCGCTCTTAATCCCCTCTCCTCGCGCACCAGGAAACCAAGAGGGAAGAAAAAGTCTCTTGCCTCTTCGGCAGCTCCAGAGTTTTCCTGGACTCCCTCCCGGCTAGCTGTGGCACATTAGCCCCCTTCAGGCTGAGTTCTCGCCGCCAGCCCCAGTCCTCTCCCTGCGCTCTGACCGAAGCCCGAGCCTCAGCTTCCATCGCCGCCCGCCCCGGCGGGCGAGCAGACAAGCCTCTCGGGCTGGTGAGTGCCGGTCGGCACCGATCCTCTGTGCGGGAATCTCTCCGCTTTGCCCTACCCAGGTATGTGGGGAGTTTCTGCCTTTTGGGAGGTGTGGGGTCTTCTGCCAGCGTTCAGTAGGTGTTCTGTAGGAGTTGTTCCACGTGTAGCTGTATTTCTGATGTATCCGTGGGGAGGAAGGTGATCTCCGCGTCTTACTCTTCCGCCATCTTACCCGGAAGTCTTCCCAATTTTTTTTTTAAAGACAATTTTTTCTAGCCTCTTAAATTGTTTTGTGTCCAGCTGTGTTGCCTTGAGACCATGTAGCCTGTGGAGTGGCCAACACAGAGTTCATTCGTGACGGTGGAAAGGATGTTTCCAGCGGATGGAGAAACATGAAGCCGTGTTGGTACGAGATGAAGAGTGAAAGTGTGTGGAGCCAGTGCCAACAACACTTGAGGATGAGGGTCTGGCAACGCGCAGATGCTGCAGGCTTCCCTTATTAGATTCTTAATCTTTGTCTAACGTTATTCTAGGGGTTAGACAGGAATTGCTGAACAAGAAAACAGCCTTTGACCATGGGAAGACCCTTGAGCAAGTAATTACCACTATGATAATCATAGCTAACATTTTTAACAATTACCCCCAGGATATTCTGTTGTAGGTCATCCACATACCAAACTTTAAAAAGCACTGAACTTGGACTTAATTAATATGTTCCACATAATCAGTAATCTGCAAGTAAGTTTGGATGTGGAACCAGAAGGCACTAAATAGCATCCTCCATACTGAGCTATGGGTTTGAGAAAGAATATACAGCTGGGATATTTGTTGGAGATAACGGATTTCTTTTATGATTATTTCCAAACATCTGTTTTTCAAAATTCTCTTCCCACAGCCCCCATGGTGCAAATTTTGTTGGTTTTTTGTTGTTGTTTTTGCTGGTTTTAAGCAGCCATTTTCCCACTTACTGGCACCTTTAATTTGAAGGATAGATAATATATGTTTTATTTTTGAAAAAACATATTTGCTAATAGCAACCAACATTTGGTCTGACCAAAATGGAATTTCATAGTTTTTTCTCATATTAAATATTAGTAAAGCTTAATGTATTTCCTATTTTTAAAATAAAAACTTATAAATAGAGGTTCTATTGTTTTCCTCTAGTTCCTAATTGATTGTCTCATGCACAGTCCTTGATGTGTCCACCCATGTTTGGAAACATATGGCTTAGAGGACAATCTTTGTTGGCCAACTATTTTACCTTTTATATAAAAAATTCTGGCATTTATTCACACAGAATATTCCATTATTGGATAAAGAAGATGTGGTATATATGTACGATGGAATATTACTCAGCCATAGAAAGAATGAAATAATGCCATTTGCAGCAACATGATGGACCTAGAGATTATCATACTAAGTGAAGTGAGCCAGACAGAGAAAGGTAAATATCATATGATACCACTTATATGTGGAATCTGAAAAAAAAGATGCAAATGAACTTATTTACAAAACAGAAATAGACCCACAGACATAGAAAACAAACTTATGGTTACCAAAGGGGAAGGAGTGGGAAGGATAAATTAGGAGGATGAGATTAACATATACACACTACTATATATAAAATAGATAACTAACAAGGATCTACCATATAACACAGGGAACTATACTCAAAATACTGTAATAACCTATAAAGGAAAAGAAGCTGAAAAAGAATATATAAATATGTATATCTATATATATTATATATAGATAGCTGAATCACTGTACTATATACCTGAAACTAACACAACATTGGAAATCAACTATACTTCAATAAAAACAAACAAAAAATAAAGCAAAGACAAAAAGAATATTTTAATTCTCACCTCTAAGGACCATGGTTGCCCTCACATTTATTCATTTAATAAATATGTATTAAAAACCTACTTTATACTATGAGTAATTCTAGGCTCTGAAGATATGTGAGTGAAGAAAACAAAATTCCTGTCCTCAAAGAGCTTGCATTCTGGTCTGTATGTGAGCAAACAGACCAGAAATAAATAAACAAGCAAATATTTAATATGTCAGATAAGTGCTAGAGGGTAAAATAAAGCAGGTTAAAGGGGAAGGGAGTATCAAGTACAGAAATGTGCTGGAGCCACTCACGTGGGCTCTCAAGAGTCCATTGTGTGCATGTCTTCCCAAGTCAGCACTCAGTGATGTCATGTTGGCAGACTGAAATTGGCCATGATGGGGGTATTTATAGCATGGAAATGAACAAATGCTAGAAATCAGGACTTTTTTTCCCCAGAGAACTAATAGTTAAACATTTACCAGCACATTACTGGATAAGAGTAAGGGGTTCTATGTTATATAGGGTGATTAGAGCAGGCATCATTGGGCAGAGATAAGAAGGCAGTGAGGGAGTGAGTCATATTGATATCAGAGGTCAGGATGAACAGCATTCTTGGAAGAGGGAACAACAAGACATTTGATAGTATAATTGGAGAAAGAAAGAAAATCTTCCACACTGCAGCAGTGTGAAATGGAGGCAACAATAGTGGGAGATGGTGGAGGAAATGTAAATGGGGCGGGATCATGTCAAGTCAGAGTTTGCTGCTTCATAGCAACCATCGGCTAAAGTTGAATAGCACAATCTGCTTTGAGAAAGATATGAGCTCTGCAGGTTGCAACAATCCCACTACTTGTGACTGTATTTCACCAAGCTCACCTGCTTCCCTGGTTTAAGTTTTCTACCTGGCCCCTCTAGGTGTATTGACCCTATTCAATAGCATTTTCTTCCCTCTATATTATAGCACATATTTTATGCTGCTTTGTGTGTGTGTGTGTTTTCAGTCAGTGCAAACAGTTTCCTTAACTCAACTAAAACAAGGACGGTCATTTTGTCATTTTTAGTACTTGGAACAATGCCCTTCATGCAGCTGGTGTTTAATACATGTTGAATAAAATAGGACTAAGGCTCTGTATTTATACTGGTACCCTCTCAGGATGTGCTAACCAATTTTCCTCTATTTAGTGAAATCCTTATTTTCTCCCAAAATTCTGAGCCTGAACTTATGATCAAGGTTTCATTACCATTTATAGTATATATTTTAAGCTATTGAAGTTTACCTTCAAGTGATATTATACCACTTTACATATAGTATTAGGATCTCAAAATAGTATAATTCTTTTCCCTTCCTAACCTCTGTGCTATTATAGTATTATATGTTACTTTCACATGTATTATAAACTTCACACTACATTGTTATTATTTTTGTTTTTATACTCAATTATCTTTTAAGGAGACAATAATAAAATATATCATATATTTACCAATGTAGTTACCATATCTGAACTCTTCATTCTTTTGTGTAGATTCATATTTATACATTCCCATCTGGTATCATTTTTCTTCTGCCTGAAGGACTTTCTTTAATATTTCTTATAGTGAGGATTTGCTGACGAAAAATTATGTCACCTTTTGTATGTGTGAAAAAAAAATCTTTATCTTGTCTTTGCTATTTTTTTTCTTAACATCTCTGACCTTGAATCTCTCACATTGTACTTAATTCTCCCATATTTGTTCAGAGCATCCTTCCTCAAAACTGTCTCCAGTATCTTAATTTCCTTGCCTTTGAATCAGAACAGATCATATTTTCCACTTATCACGCTGAAGTGTTCAGAGAGTTAAGAAAATTATGTGAAAAGTTGGAAATAGACAAAAGGCATTTGTTATGAACAAAATGTTCACCCCCACCCCCAGCTTGTATGTTGAAGCCTTAACTCCCAATGTGATGGTATTTGGAGATAGGACCTTTGTGAGGTAATTAGGGTTAGAGGAGGTCATGAAGGTGGGGCCCTCATGATGGGATTAATGCCCTTATAAGAAGAGCTTCTGGGAGCTTGCTCCCTTTTCTCTCACTGAGTGCACAGAAAAGGCTCAGTGATGGCTGCCTGCAAGTCAAATCAAGTTAACAGAAGAGGCTTCAGAATGAAACCGACCTTTGCTGGCACTTTGACCTTGGACTTTTAGTCTCTAGAACTCTAAGGAAAAAATTTCTGTAGTTTAAACTACTCAGACTATGGCATTTAGTTATGGCTGTGAAGCTAACTAAGATAGCATTACTGTTTTATTCAGTGCAATATTGCATATTTTTAGCAGGCCCACCTCTCCTGGGGACTATCTAATTATCCAAGGGGGTATACCTTTGTTAAACTTCCTATTTCCTATTAATTAGGGATTTTCACAACCTTGTAAAAATAGATATTAACTGACAGCATTGCAGATTAGTGTTGGGGGCGAAGCAAGTAATTCCTACCCATAAAGTAGAGCAAACACTGGGTTACCATTTATTGCCTAGTAGGACATTTAGAGTTTTGAAACTATTGGCAAATTTATTTTAGCTTTCTATGGAGTGTCTGACTCTGCTTCCCTATTTATTTATTTATTTATTTAACATCTTTATTGGAGTATAATTCCTTTACAATGGTGTGTTAGTTTCTGCTTTATAAGTGAATCAGCTATACATATACAAATATCCCCATATCCCCTCCCTCTTGCCTCTCCCTTCCACCCTCCTTATCCCAACCCTCTAGGTGGTCAAAAAGCACTGAGCTGATCTCCCTGTGCTATGCGGCTGCTTCCCACTAACTATCTATTTTACATTTGGTAGTGTGTATATGTCAATGCTACTCTCACTTCGCCACAGCTTATCCTTCCCCCTCCCTGTGTCCTCAAATCCATTCTCTATGTCGGCATCTCTATTCCTGTTGTGCCCCTAGGTTCTTCTGAACCTTTTTTTTTTTTTTTTTTTTTTTTAGATTCCATGTATATGGGTTAGCATACAGTATTTTTTTTTTTCATTTCTGACTTACTTCACTCTGTATGACAGTCTCTGGGTCCATCCACCTCACTAAAAATAACTCATCTTTGTTTCTTTTTATGGCTGAGTAATATTCCATTGTATATAAATGCCACATCTTCTATGTGTGGCCCTGTCGATGGACACTCAGGTTGCTTCTATGTCCTGGCTATTGTAAATAGAGCTGCAATGAACATTGTGGTACATGACTCTTTTTGAATTATGGTTTTCTCAGGGTATATGCCCAGTAGTGGGATTGCTTGTTCATACAGTAGTTTTATTTTTAGTTTTTAAAGGAGCCTCCATACTGTTCTCCATAGTGGCTGTACCAATTTACATTCCCACAAAGAGTGCAATAGGGTTTCCTTTTCTCCACACCCTCTCCAGCATTTACTGTTTGTACATTGTTTAATGATGGCCACTCTGACTAGTGTGAAGTGATACCTCATTGTAGTTTTGATTTGCATTTCTCTAATGATTAGTGATGTTGAGCATCCTTTCATGTATTTGTTGGAAATCTGTATATCTTCTTTGGAGAAATGTCTATTTAGGTCTTCTGCCCATTTTTGGATTGAGTTGTTTGTTTTTCTGAAACTAAGCTGCATGAGCACCTTGTATATTTTGGAGATTAATCTGTTGTTAGTTGCTTCCTTTGAAAATATTTCCCCCCATTCTGAGGGTTGTCTTTTTATCTTGTTTTTGGTTTCCTTTGCTGTGCAAAAGCTTTTAAGTTTCATTAGGTCCCATTTGCTTCTTTTTGCTTTTATTTCCATTTCTCTAGGAGATGGGTCAAAAAGGATCTTGCTGTGATTTATGTCATAGAGTGTTCTGCCTATGTTTTCCTCTAAGAGTTGATAGTGTCTGGCCTTACATTTAGGTCTTTAATCCGTTTTGAGTTTATTTTTATGTATGGTGTTAGGGAGTGTTCTAATTTCATTCTTTTACATGCAGCTCTCAAGTTTTCCCAGCAACACTTACTGAAGAGGCTGTCTTTTCTCCATTGTATATCTTGCCTCCTTTATCAAAGATAAGGTGACCATATGTGCATCAGTTTATCTCTGGGCTTTCTATCCTGTTCCACTGATCTATATTTCTGTTTTTCTGCCAGTACCATACTGTCTTGATTACTGTAGCTTTGTAGTATAGTCTAAAGTCAGGGAGCCTGATTCTTCTTCTCCATATTTTTTTCTCAAGATTTCTTTGGCTATCTGGGGTTATTGTGTTTCCATACAAATTGTGAAATTTTTTGTTCTAGTTCTGTGAAAAAATGCCATTGGTAGTTTGACAGGGATTGCTTTGAATCTGAAGATTGCTTTGGGTAGTATAGTCATTTTCACAATGTTGCTTCTTCCAATCCAAGAGCATAGGTATATTTCTCCATCTGTTTGGATCATCTTTAATTTGTTTCATCAGTGTCTTATTGTTTTCTGCATAGAGGTCTTCTGTCTCCTTAGGCAGATTTATTCCTAGTATTTTATTCTTTTTGTTGCAGTGGTAAATGGGAGTGTTTCCTTAATTTCTCTTTCAGATTTTTCATCATTTGTATATAGACATGCAAGAGATTTCTGTGCATTAATTTTGTATCCTGTTACTTTACCAAATTCATTGATTACCTCTAGTAGTTTTCTGGTAGCATCTTTAGGATTCTCTATGTATAGTATCATGTCATCTACATTGACAGGTTTACTTCTTCTTTTCTGATTTGTTTTCCTTTTATTTCTTTTTCTTCTCTGATTGCTGTAGCTAAAACTTCTGAAACTATGTTGAATAATAGTCGTGAGAGTGGGCATCCTTGTCCTGTTCCTGATTTTTGAGGAAATGGTTTCTGTTTTTCACCATTGAGAATGCTGTTGGCTGTGGGTTTGTCATATATGGCCTTTATTGCTGAGGTAAGTTCCCTCTATGCCTATTCTCTAAAGGGTTTTTTCATAAATGGGTGTTGAATTTTATCAAAAGATTTTTATGCATCTACTGAGATGATCATATGGTTTTTCTCCTTCAATTTGTTAATATGGATTATCAAGCTGATTGATTTGCATATATTGAAGAATCCTTGCATCCCTGGATAAACCCCACTTCATCATTGTGTATGATCCTTTTAATGTGCTGTTTGATTCTGTTTGCTAGTATTTTGTTGAGGATTTTTGCATCTATGTTCATCAGTGATATTGGCTACTAGTTTTCTTTTTTTGTGACATCTTTGTCTGGTTTTGGCATTAGGGTGATGGTGGCCTCTTAGAATGAGTTTGGGAGTACTCCTCCCTCAGTTTTATTTTGGAAGAGTTTGAGAAGGATAGGTGTTAGTGCTTCTCTAAATGTTTCATAGAATACGTCTGTGAAGCCATCTTATCCTGGGCTTTTGTTTGTTGGAAGATTTTTAATCACAGTTTCCATATCAGTGCTTGTGATGGGTCTGTTCGTATTTTCTATTTGTTCCTAATTCAGTCTTGGCAGGTTGTGCATTTCTAAGAATTTGTCCATTTATTCAAGCTTGTCCATTTTATTGTCATAGAGTTGCTTGTAGTAATCTCTCATGATCCTTTGTATTTCTGCAGTGTCACTTCTTACTTCTTCTTTTTCATTTCTAATTGTATTGATTTGAGTCTTCTCCCTTTTTTTCTTGATGAGTCTGGGTAATGGTTTATCAATTTTGTTTATCTTCTCAAAGAACCAGCTTTTAGTTTTATTGATCTTTGTTATCATTTCCTTCATTTCTTTCTCATTTATTTGTGATCTGATCTTTATGATTTCTTTCCTTCTGCTAACTTTGGGGTTTTTTTGTTCTTATTTCTCTAATTGCTTTAGGTGCAAGATTAGGTTGTTTATTTGAGATGTTTCCTGTTTCTTAAGGTAGGATTGTATTGCTATAAACTTCCCTCTTAGAACTGCTTTTGCTGCATCCCATAGGTTTTCGGTCATCGTGTCTCCATTGTCATTTGTTTCTAGGTATTTTTTAATTTCCTCTTTGATTTCTTCTGTGATCACTTCGTTATTAAGTGGTGTATTGTTTAGCCTCCATGTGTTTGTATTTTTTACAGATCTTTTCCTGTAATTGATATCTAGTCTCATAGCGTTGTGGTCCGAAAAGGTACTTGATACAATTTCAATTTTCTTAAATTTACCAAGGCTTGATTTGTGACCCAAGATATGATCTATCCTGGAGAATGTTCCATGAGCACTTGAGAAAAATGTGTATTCTGTTGTTTTTGGATGGAATGTCCTATAAATATCAATTAAGTCCATCTTGTTTAATGTATCATTTAAAGCTTGTGTTTCCTTATTTATTTTCATTTTGGTTTATCTGTCCATTGGTGAAAGTGGGATGTTAAAGTCCCCTACTGTGATTGTGTTACTGTCGATTTCCCCTTTTATGGCTGTTAGAATTTGCCTTATGTATTGAGGTGCTCCTATGTCGGGTGCACAAATATTTACAATTGTTATATCTTCTTCTTGGATCGATTCCTTGATCATTATGTAGTGTCCTTCTTGGTCTCTTGTAATAGTCTTTATTTTAAAGTCTATTTTGTCTGATATGAGAATTGCTACTACAGCTTTCTTTTGATTTCCATTTGCATGGAATATCTTTTTCCATCCCATCACTTTCAGTCTGTATGTGTCCCTAGGTCTGAAGTGGGTCTCTTGTAGACAGCATATGTACAGGTCTTTTTTTTTTTTGTATCCATTCAACCAGTCTATGTCTTTTGGTTGGAGCATTTAATTCATTTACATTTAAGGTAGTTATCGATATGTATGTTCCTATTACCATTTTCTTAATTATTTTGGGTTTCTTTTTGTAGGGTCTTTTCCTTCTCTTGTGTTTCCTGCCTAGAGAAGTTCTTTTAGCATTTGTTTTACAGCTGGTTTGGTGGTTCTGAATTCTCTTAGCTTTTGCTTGTCTGTAAAGGTTTTGACTTCTCAGTCAAATCTGTATGAGATCCTTGCTGGGTAGAGTAAATTTGGTTTTAGGTTTTTCCCTTTCATCACTTTAAATATGTCCTGCCACTCCCTTCTGGTTTGCAGAGTTTCTTCTGAATAATCAGCATTAACGTTTTGGGGATTCGCTTGTATGTTTTTTGTTGCTTTTCCCTTGCTGCTTTTAATATTTTTTTGTTTTTGTTTAATTTTTGATAGTTTGAGTAATATGTTTCTTGGTGTGTTTCTCTTTGGATTTATCCTGTATGGGACTCTCTGCACTACCTGCACTTGATTGCCTATTTTCTTACCCATATTATGTAAGTTTTCAACTATAATCTCTTAAAATATCTCTAAGTCTCTTTTTTTTCTCTTCTTCTTCTGGGACCCCTATAATTTGAATGTTGGTGTGTTTAATGTTGTCCCAGAGGTCTATGAGACTGTCCTCAGTTCTTTTCATTCTTCTTTCTTCATTCTGCTCTGCGGTAGTTATTTCCACTATTTTATCTTCCAGGTTACGTATCTGTTCTTTTGCGTCAGTAATTCTGCTGTTGATTCCTTCTAGAGTATTTTTTATTTCATTTATTGTGTTGTTCATCGTTGTTTGTTTGCTCTTTAGTTCTTCTACGTCCTTGTTAAACATTTCTTGTATTTTCCCTATTCTATTTCTAAGATTTTGGGTCATCTTTACTATCATTACTCTGATTTCTTTTTCAGGTATACTGCCTATTTCTTCTTCATTTGCTTGGTCTGGTGGGTTTTACCTTGCTGTTTCATCTGCTGCTTATTTCTCTGTCTTCTCATTTTCCTTAACTTACTGTGTTTGGGGTCTCCTTTTTCAGGCTGCAAGTTCGTAGTTCACATTGTTTTTGGTGTCTGCCCCCAGTGGGTAATGTTGGTTCAATGAGTTGTGTAGGCTTCCTGGTGGATGGGACTGGTGCCTGTGTTCTGGTGGATAAGGCTGTATCTTGTCTTTCTGATGGGCAGGACCACATCCAGTGGTGTGTTTTAGGGAGTTGTGAACTTATGGTTTTAGGCAGCTTCTCTGCTGTTGGGTGGGTTTGTGTTACTGTCTTGCTAGTTGTTTGGCATAGGTTGTCCAGCACTGTAGCTTGCTGGTCGTTGAGTGGAACTGGGTCTTAACGTTGAGATGGAGATCTCTGGGAGAGCTTTCACCATTTGATATTACATGGGGCCGGGAGGTCTCTGGTGGACCAAGGTCCTGAACTCGGCTCTCCCAACTCAGAGGCTCAGGCCAGACAGCCGGTCAAGCATGAAGACCGTATCAGCCACATGGCTCAGAAGAAAATGGAGAAAATATAAGAAATAAATAAAATAAATATATAAAAATAAAAAATTATTAAAATAAAAAATATTATTAAAAATAAAAGTAATTTAAAAAAAGAAAGATAGACGAGAGCAACCAAGCCAGAAAACAAATCCTCCAATGATAACAAGTGCTAAAATCTATGCAAAATAAATAAATAATTAAAATACTGACAGATCCCTAGGATAAATGGTAAAAGCAAAGCTATACAGACCAAATCAGACAAAGAACCTTACACATACACACTCACAAAGGGAGAAAAAGGAAATATATATATTTAAAAAACAAAAGGACGAGAGCAACCTAATCAATAAACAAATCTACCAATGATAATAAGCTCTAAATACTAAACCAAGATAAACTTAATACCAGAAACAAATTAGTTGCAGAAAGCAAACCCCAAGTCCACAGTTGCTCCCAAAGTCCACTGCCTCAATTTTGGGATGATTCATTGTCTATTCAGTTATTCCACAGAAGCAGGGTACATCAAGCTGACTATGGAGATTCAATCTGCTGCTCCTGAGGCTGCTGGGAGAGATTTCCCTTTCTCTTCTTTGTTTGCACAGCTCCTGGGGTTCAGCTTTGGATTTGGCCCCGGCTCTGCATGTAGGTCGCCTGAGGGCATCTGTTCTTAGCCCAGGCACGATGAGGTTGAAGGAGCAGCTGACTGGGGGGCTCTGGCTCACTCAGGCCGGGAGGAGGGAGGGGTATGGAGTGCGGGGCGAGCCTGTGGTGGCAGAGGCTGGCGTGACGTTGCACCAGCCTGAGGTGCGCAGTGTGTTCTTCTGGGGAAGTTGTCCCTGGATCCCAGGACCCTGGCAGTGGCGGGCTGCACAGGCTCCCTGGAAGGGAGGCATGGACAGTGACCTGCGCTCGCACACAGGCTTCTTGGTGGCGGCAACAGCAGCCTTAGCATCTCATGCCCGTCTCTGGAGTTCGCGCTGATCGCCGCGGCTCATGCCCGTCTCTGGAGCTCCTTTAAACAGCGCTCTTAATCCCCTCTCCTCGCACACCATGAAACAATGGTCTCTTGCCTCTTTGGCAGGTCCAGACTTTTCCCCGGACTCCCTCCCGGCTAGCTGTGGTGCATTAGCTCCTTCAGGCTGTGATCACGCCGCCAACCCCAGTCCTCTCCCTGCGCTCCGACTGAAGCCCGAGCCTCAGCTCCCAGCCCCCGCCCGCCCTGACGGGTGAGCAGACAAGTTTCTCGGGCTGGTGAGTGCTGGTTGGCACCGATCCTCTGTGCGGGAATCTCTCTGCTTTGCCCTCCATACCCCTGTGGCTGCGCTCTCCTCCGTGGCTCTGAAGCTTCCCCCCTCCGCCACCCGCAGTCTCTGCCCGTGAAGGGGCTCCTAGTGTGTGGAAACCTTTCCTCCTTCACAGCTCCCTCCCAGAGGTGCAGGTCCCGTCCCTATTCTTTGTCTCTGCTTTTTCTTTTTTCTTTTGCCCTACCCAGGTACGTGGAGAGTTTCTTGCGTTTTGGGAAGTCTGAGGTCTTCTGCCAGCGTTCAGTAGGTGTCTGTAGGAGTTGTTCCACATGTAGATGTATTTCTGATGTATTTGTAGGGACACAGGGGATCTCCATGTCTTACTCCTCTGCCATCTTGAAGGTTCCTCTACTTCCCTTTTTAATGAGTCAATATCTTACTGGCTCACTCATTTATTAATGAGTGAATGGAAATTTTGACATGTATTCATTTTGTGTTTATATGAGAATCAGGTTTTTAACTTTTTTGAAAATCATACTTTATTAGGAACATTAATTAGCTCGTGTTTAGAGAAATGTCTGGCTGAAATATGTTGCCTCGTTGCTATTCATTATAAGAAGAGCACTTGTAAGAGTCACGATTCCTTCCTGAATGGTATCTAACCTTCTATTTCATAGTTTAGTGTCTTACATGTACCTTGGTAGCCATTCTAGAGATTATATTTTTAGTAGCATACAAGGAAAATCTGGGGCATTAAGTTATGCTCTCCGACAGACCATGATGTGCTTCAGCTGCTTTTTGACTTCTGAAAAATAAACTTTTCACTAATGGTTATCTTTCTTTACAGGGCAAATGAGGTGTTTTAAATTGAGTGTACTGAAATAGGACATTCTATTCACTGCCAATCTGCTAAAATGTTTAAAACAGATAAAATGTCACCAGAGTATTTTGGGGTTGTTAAATTTGTTATTTCTCTAGTTTCACAAATTAATGGAAACAAATCAAATGTCAATCACTCTTAAGGTAGCTTATTCTACCCTAGTCAAACTATGAGATGCCTGTCAGGGTAAATTGTAGAGACAAATAGTGCTTGATGACATGGTAAATTATGATGATTTTAGTTTTTTTTCTTTCATTCTTGTTTCAACACCTAACTGAATTTATAGATTTCTCCTATGTGTTAGAAAAGAAACAAACTCATGAAGTTAAGGTAGAACAGTCAATTCCTTAATGCTGAATTTCAGGTCTAAGTTATTAAAAGTCTTTGGAGTTGAACAATAGGCAGTGGGTAATTTATTAATCCTGTGTAAATAGTTCTCTTTTCTTTGCACAAATCTAACTTAAGTGATTTCTGGTGATTAATAATAAATTACTAAATCCTCTCACACTCAGGCTATTCTGTGTCATCACATATGTATCATAACTGCCCATGACTAGAAGCATTATCAGAGTGATAGCCACATACTTACAGTTAAGAATCATAGGTACAGTGGAAATGCATTCCCTATAATATTGATTCCCAAGTAATTTTAGACATGATCTTCACCTTTCCAGAGGCTACATTCTGGAAGAGGATATAATCATTAAACAAGTAATTAAATTGTGAGGGAGGCTATGATCTGAGAGTGCAGAGGGCTAGGGAACATGACCTGTTCTCTCAGGCTCAGTGCTTCTTACATTGTTCTGTCACAATCTTTTTCTTTTTTCTCTTTTCTTTCACCCAACTACTGAAACAGTTTAATCACTAGTTATTTAATGCCTACTACATGCTTAGCACTGGGCCAGCTGATAATTATAAATGCCCTGATCTTTGATGATTAATAAAATAGAAACAAAGTCCATCAACACCCAAGGGTGCCTACCCCAGGAGGAAGGACAAATGAGTAGAAGACATAATGAATATAGTAGATATGTACCAATGAAGGAACAGAACTCCATCAATTTCATGTGCTATTTGCAGCTGAGAAAGAGAGGGACCACTGTGTGCTTATGTGATAAAGAAGAGATTCATGGGGGAGGTAGGACATGAAACAGGCAAAGGAAGGTGGAGAGAAGATAGTCATCAGAGCCATTCGGGGGAAAGGGGACAGCATTTTATTTAACTAACACTTTTAGAATGCTTATTATGTGCCAGGATCTCGTCTAAGTGCTTTAGAAATGCTAACTCATTTTTTAAAAATTTTTTTCTTACTTTAAAAAAAACTTTTATTTTGTTTTTGGCTGCATTGGGTTTTCCTTGCTGCCTGCGGGCTTTCTCTAGTTGTGGCAAGTTGGGGCTACTCTTTGTTGTGGTGCGCGGGCTTCTCATTGTGGTGGCTTCTCTTGTTGCGTAGCGCAGACTCTAGGCGCATGGGCTTCAGTAGTTGTGGCTCACAGGCTCAGTAGTTGTGGCTCGGGGGCTTAGTTAATCCATGGCCTGTGGGATCTTCCCGGATCAGGGCTTGAACCCAAGTCCCCTGCATTGGCAAGCAGACTCTTAACCACTGTGCCACCAGGGAAGTCCCTAGAAATGCTAACTCATTTAATCCTCATAATAACCCTATGAAATATAACCATGTTCATCTTACGGATGAGAGTATCTGAAGCACAGAGAGGTTAAGAAGACTGTTCAGGTTATGTAGCTGTAAGTGGCAAGGTAGAATTTACAGCTGGGAATTACAATTGATGTGCTTTTAACCACTATACCCTGTTGCCTCCCCAGCATTAACCAAGACACAGTGTTTGGGAAAAAACCTGAGCTATGGGGAATCAGTTAAACTGTGGGTGTGTTGAGATGATGGGACATCCAGGTGGACTATCAGGTGCCACTTGGGCCTGCAAGCTGGGGCTTGTTTTGAAGACAGAAACTTAGAGTAATAGATTGGGGAGTGAGTCATCTGCCAAGTGGTATAGGTGAAGCAAGGAATATTCTGTATAGTTAGCAATCCTTAATTGTGCTCAGATGGAACACTTGCTAAATTCTGCCTACTTGACAGTCCTTAAGCAGAAAGGGGCATTTCCACTGTCTTTTAGGGCAGGCCACTTATAGAGAGACTGCAAATCAAAATGAGGGAGAATGCAAAGATATTTGTAGTTGTTAAAAGTACCCATTGAGTGATATCAATCTGCACTGTATTACTATGTCTAAAGTCAACATAAACATAGTCACTATTGGGGACATGCTGTCTGAGGAGCAGAGAAGCTTCTATTTTAGCTATTTCTTGTTTTGCTTTGAGATCAGAGCCTCAGGTTTTTGAAGGAAATGGTTTCAGGACCTTTTTCAAAGTCACTGCAAGTGAAATTGTTAGAGTGTTGAAGTGCTGCTATCATTATTCGATTAACAATTCAAAACCTGAATTTGAATTATTCATGGTGTTTAAATAACTTATCAAAATGAACAAAAGTGATGTGAAACTGTTGCAATTAGAAAAGCTTACTTAAAGCTTGTAGGCAAATATCGTTAATTAAGTAATATTGCCTACTGGAGATGGAGCTTCCAGGAACCAAAGAAAAACTGGAGAAATGGAAGTCCAAGAGGGTGAAAAAGAGTTGGGGGAAAGGCTCTTTGTGTTATCTCATGGTTTAGAATGCTTGAGGAGGTATTAGCAGGAGTCTTAGCAGGCCTACTACTGCCTAAGGAGAATCTAGTTAATTAGCAAAACAAAAGTTAGAACAGAATTCATTCAACTTTCAATTACTTGCTAGAAGACTGACGGGAATGGTGGTGCTGATACAAAAATAAAAGTAGCAGAGGGAGCATCCACCCGCAGGCAGGAGAACTAGGCTAAGGGTCGACAGGACCAGATCTCAAGCCAGCTCAAGAGTGTGGCATCTGAGCACTTAGAGAAATCCTGAAGATCCTTTGTTGTATTTCATATGCTGTTTCTCTGTTTCCTTTGGGAACCATATTATTCTCAAGTCCTCCAAAGTGAGGAAGAGCTTTAGGGGAGATAGGAGACAACTCCATGAATAAGCATGATCAAAAAAAAAAAAAAACCCCAACATTTATCATGTGCTACTAAGATTGAGTCTGAAGCTCAAAAGCCAAATATTACCTATTTCTTGTTTCTTAAAGAGCTCACAGTCATGCTGGTCAGGAAGAAAAGCAGATGGAGGGTCATGGGTGGGGCAATAGAGGCATGCACAAGGTGCTGAGAAAGCACAGCAGAGGGGTACAGCTGTCTGAGGGCCCAGAGTCTGAAGAAACTCAAGGTTACCAGTGTTGGGGGCTCACATGGATAGAATAGATAAGTGACTACACCAGTCAGTGTTCTTGGTTTCCAGCAACACATACCAATGCTGGTTAACTTAAGCAGCAATTAATGGAAGGCAGCTCCTTTAAACAATGGGAATTATAGTGATAAGCTTGGCAAACTGGCCAAACCAGGGGATTTTGGAAGATAAGGTCAAGGCACAGTCACCTCACCATACTAGTTAGTGTGGGTAGCCACCACTGTCTCTTCCCAAATAAGATACTTGTCACCATGCCACTGACATGCACTCCACATCCTTGAAAACCTTTAACTGTACCTGCTTCATTGAAACTGTCACCAAGATTCAAAGTGCTCAGTGCTGCTTGGCTAGATTCAGTCAAATGCCCCAAACCCAGATGCCATGGGTCTCATCCCCCTTGTTTTACTAGTGTGGCTCCTTTCCAAGCCTGCCTCCCACCTATCTGGGAATTCTTTCACATGCTAAGGATGTTTGATTCCTGGGTGGCCAACGTTTTCACCAGCATCCTCTTCCAGCCCAGTGTCTTGTCCTTCAGCTATGGAGTATTAAGGCTGGCTGAACAGACAATAGGACACTTGTATGCACCCTACTTCTTGGGAGATACCTTGTTTCTCTCCTGAACAAGCTTCTATTATCTCCAGGAGTTGAGAAGAAACATGTCCTCCATGAAACATCGTCATATACAGACATTATGAACTTCTCAGCTAAAATTCTAACATGAATCTCCTAACCTGAGCTAATTCTACAAGGACCAGCAAAGGAGCCAGACTGACACTCCTCCTTCCTTGTGTTGCTGCTTTACTGCTCTGATTCACTCTTGCCCTTCCGACAGAGCCAAGGTAGTGCAAAATTGTGAACCAACTGTATTAGTTTCCTGGGGCTGCTGTAACAAAGTACTGCAAACTGAGTGGCATAAACAAGAGAAATTTGTCTCACTGTTCTGAAGGCTGGAAGTCCAAGATCAAGATGTCAGCAAGGTTGGTTCCTTCTGAGGACTGTGAAGGAGAAGTTTCTTCCATGCTTCCCTTCTAGTTTCCTGTGGTTTCATGACAGTCTTTGGTATTCCTTGGCTTATAAATGCATCACCCTTATCTCTGCCCTCATGTTCATTTAGCCTTTTTCCTGGGCCTGTCTTTCTCCAAATTTCCCCCTTTTAAAGCACACTCGTCATAATGGATTATGGGTGGACTCTGTTCCAGTATGACCTCATCTTAACTAATTATATCTGCAATAATCCTATTTCCAAGTAAATTCTCATTCTGAGGTATGGGAAGTTAGGACTTCAACATATGAATTTTGGGGGACACAATTCTACCCATAACTCCAGCCATCTAATCTACCAGTCAAATAAATAAGCTGCTCTGTTTAGAAAAATTTAGCCAGAGTTTAGTCAAAAATGTAGTTAATGAGTAAGCCTATTGTCTGGTCAGCAAGAATGGAAAGTTCTATGGTGTGTAAAGCATGGCTAAATCAAAAATCCTTGAGGAAGATCTAAATGATTTATTGTACATGGACATGCTAAAGTAAAACTTGAAATAAAACAACCAACAAGCAAGCAAACAAGCAAGTAAGTGAATAGAAGTAATAAACCTAAATAGCTCTTGGAAGGGTCTGGTCTATGGTCTAAACAGAACACTTTAGCTGAATCTTATATTTTTAAATTAATTAATTAATTTATTTATTTTTGGCTGTGTTGGGTCTTCATTTCTGTGCAAGGGCTTTCTCTAGGTGTGGCAAGCGGGGGCCACTCTTCATCACGGTGTGTGGGCCTCTCACTGTCGTGGCCTCTCTTGTTGCAGAGCACAAGCTCCAGACGCGCAGGCTCAGTAGTTGTGGCTCATGGCCCTAGTTGCTCCGCGGCATGTGGGATCGTCCCAGACCAGGTCTCGAACCCGTGTCACCTACATTGGCAGGCAGACTCTCAACCACTGCGCCACCAGGGAAGCCCTAGCTGAATCTTAGACTATAATTCTTCTACTCTATCAGTGCCTGACTTCACTAATACCTATTGAGTGGATCTGTGCTAAAAAGGGTGCATATATATATTTCTAATAGAATTAGAAAATTATAATTTCTAAAACACTCCTTCTATTATGTTAATCTCCAGTCAAACACCTTTAGTGTTCACCATTTTAATACTAAGTTTCTCTGCTGAATTTCAAGACTTCACTTTCTGGCCTCACCAAGGCTATTCAACCTTATTTCGTATTTGTCAACTATTTTCTGCTCTAGTCAGATGCCTTCCTTATACCAAACACTAATCATTGGCTGAGTTCTTCAGCCTCTATTCTTTCCCTTTCCCTGTTAGAATCTTTCCATACTCTTAAGGCCCCATTCAAGTATATGCAGCCTTTCTTCTTCCCATTATGTTATTGTTGGTGGACTTTTCCACTGAAATCCAAATGGCATTCTAAACCTCCAAATATCTCAACTGTGTTGTGAACTAAAATCTGTCAAGTGCTGCAGTCATGACACTGTAGAGAGTTTATAAGCTCTTCAACTGAAAGGAGATGGCTTTATACCCACCTCTTGAATTTCCCTCAATTTCAACTTAGCATTAAACACATTCAACCATCAATGGGTCCTTAGTTGGAAGTCATTTTTTGGTTAAAACCTGACCTTTCCTCCCAAATACCATGAATGGGGAAGCATGACTGAAGTAGCTACCATGGTGTCTTTGAGAAAACTCTATATGATAGATATCTAGCAGATTATGCACTCCAATAATAATAATGCAATAATATGAGAAATAAAAGATTTAAAAATAAGTGAGCCAAGCATTATGGCATTGAAAAAAAGAGTAGAAGAGAATGAAATTTCCTTAACTTGATTAACTTTGGAAAAAGTCTATGGCAGATATTATATATAATAGAGAAACTATAATGCATTACATCTAAGACCAGAAAAAAGACAAAGATCCTTATACCAGCACTTGTGTTTTCAGAGCACTGGAATTCCTGCCCCAAGTGAAAGTGCTATAAGGTCTTAGGAAAAGAAATAAAATTGTTGTTATTTGCAGGTGATATATACTAATCTAAAATAATGCAATCACATCAACATACAAACTTTTTGAACTAACAAAGGGATTCAGTAAGTTTAAGGATATAAAATTAAACTCCAAATAACAATCAGTTTTCTTCTATACTACTACCAAATATAATATAATGAAAATTTAAATACCGTTTATAATAGCAACAAAATCCATAAGTATTTAGGAATTAACTTTTGCAAAAAGACATAAACTTTTAAACTAAATACACTGAAAATTATATAAATAAATGAAGAGACATTTATTTGGATGTAATGACTTAAATTCTCACAAATTAATCTTTAAATTTAATGAATACCATTCAACTTTCCATTTGGACATTAAAAAGAACTTGATAAACCTCTAAAATTTATTTTAGAGAAGGAAGATCCAAGAATACCTAAGTTAACCTTTAAAATATTGAGTGCAGGGCTTCCCTGGTGGCGTAGTGGTTGATAGTCTGCCTGCCGATGCAGGGGACACGGGTTTGTGCCCCGGTCCGGGAGGATCCCACATGCCACGGAGTGGCTGGGCCCGTGAGCCATGGCCGCTGATCCTGCGCGTCCAGGGCCTGTGCTCCACAACGGGAGAGGCCACAACAGTGAGAGGCCCATGTACCGCAAAAAAAAAAAAAAAAAAAATTGAGTGCATACTAGGCTTTCCAGAAATCAAAATATCCTACAGTGCTGTTACAATGGAAATGTATGGCATATATTCAAGAATAGATATATAGAGCAGTGAAATACAATGAAAAGCTGAGAAAGAGTCCCATGAATATATAGAACTTCATGTACTACAATAAATGTGGCACCATAAACCAAAGGGGAATTGACAGATGGTTTAGTAGGTGAGATTGGGGAAAGTGGCTTATTATATGGAGAAAAATAAAACTGGATTTTTACTAATACCACAACTAAAGGTGAACCTTAAAGGGATTAAAGACCTAAACATAAGTGGGAAAACGATAAACTTAAGAGTAAAAAAAACCAAAGAACAAAAAAACAAACTTTGTGACACAGGGGTAAAGGAAATCTTTTAAAATAAAACCTTGAATGACTACCTTTGGACAAAAAAATGTTAAATTCAATGACATCCAAATTAAGGATTTATGTTCAGCAAAGAACACTATAGACAAAGTTTATAGATGGCAGAAGGGGATAAGATAGTTGCAATGTTTAACACTGACAAGGGATTAATATCCATACTCTACAAGACAGCAACCACAAAAGAAAAATAGGTAAAAGATATTAAATAGAAAATTTAACCAGAAGAGGAAATCCAAAAGGCCATCAAACATATGGAAGATTGTCCAAATCCATTAGTAATCAGATAAATACAAATTAAATTAATGAGATAACATTTTACGCATATTAGTTTGGCAAAAAGTGGGAAGCTGGAAGATGCCAAAGGCTTGGCTAGGATGGGAATGTGAAGATAGAGGAGTTCTTAGCTTCTGGAGAGCAATCTGGCCATCAGAAAAATAAGAATATGCACAGATATAAAGGGCTATGCACAGGGATGTCTTCTGCAGCATTGTTTGCAGTGATGGAGAGTTGAAAGCAATCAGAGGACCCATCACTGAGTCAGTGGCCAGGTAAGGTGTGGGCATTTATACTGCACAGATTAGATGCATGCGTAGCAACTAAACCATAGAGGTACAGTGATGAGTGAAAAAAAAGTGCAAGAAATGCAAGGAGGCATCTAACACAATAACTTGCACATAAATTAAAAATACATGCATATAAAACAATAAAGACCATTTTGTAAGAATACAAACAAACAAAAATGATAAACATTAAACATATTAGTATGCTTGCCTATGGGAAGGTGGCAGGAGTTGGGGAATAGGAATGGAGAACGGGGATAAAAGGGAATTAAAACAAAAACAAAAAACTTGCCTTCCAGGAGAGGCAAGCTACTTAATTGGGTTTGGAGAGAGGATCATTTGATGTTATGCTCTCAGGCTGTCAATTAGGAGACAACAAGAGAGGTGTTTGGATGCGTCACCTCCCTGCGCTCATCATCTCTGAGGCTGGAAATAGAATCCGGAGCTTGGGAGCCTGCGTCCCACAGATGGGGTCAGAGGTGCTGGATGTTGGGTTTCTAATTGGACATGCTGTGTCAGAGAGCAGAGCAGCGGCTTCCAAAGAAACGCACAGGATGTGTGTTTAGCCTCTGTGACGCATTTTAAAGAGAAAGCAAGAAGCAACAGTGACACTCTGGCATCCTGTGATTAAGCCCTGGGAGTTGGCTATCAGCGCTGTTATTTTATAGTTACAGCTATGTCAACCATCACTCAGACTGTGTTCCTAAATGCCCTTGGGCATCAACGGAATGGCCATATTTCCAAAAACACTCTGCAACGTCCTAAGGGCTTGCTGAGAACACAGATGCCTTCTTTCAGACAAATATTAAAAGTAAGCTCCTATTATAATCACCAGTGCTGTATTACATACTTGAAAGTTGCTAAGAGACCCGATCTTAAATGTTCTCACCACAGAAAAGAAATGATAATTACGTGATGTGACAGAGGTGTTTGTTAATGTTATGGTTGTAATTATGTTACCATAGATAAATGTATCAAATCAACACTTTGTATACCTTAAACTTATACAATATTATATCTCAATTATATTGAAATAAGAATTAAATAAATAATAAAAAATAAACACACATACATACACACATAAAGGAAGTTCCTGACTACTTATGACTTTCTCCTTGGCAAAGTGGAGCCCCCATGTCCTGCCCCCTCATTCATGCATACTTTTACCATCCTCATGTTGCCCCAGTGGTAGAAACCCTCAGGTGAGGTTAGTGGCTATGGAGGCTCACTCAGGGTAGAGCATACTAAAATGTTGATTCAACCGTCAGTTTGACTATGCCTCTCCAAGCCCCCAGACCCTCTCAACAAGTCATTGATGCCTTTAACCTACAGACCAGTGAGCCAAATCTAACTGGAGTTAGCCTTATCTCACCAGTTGATGGGCTTTGGGGCTGGTCCTACTGCTGCTCACCTGGAAGCCTCTCTGTCTTGGAGGAGCTCTGCGTAGCTTTCTGCCTCATTCTTCCTGTGTAGTTTTGCAAGTTCTTTTCCTGGGACTGGGATATTGGTTCTTTTTCTTAGAGCATCTCTCAAAAGCTAGGCACTGGGAAACAAAAGGAAGCACAGACAGATATAGAACTTTCTCTTAGGAAGCTTACAATCTAGTGGAGGAAGCACAAGAGTGACCAAGAAAAGTCCTATGACAGTAAGTGTGTTCAAGTATACCCAGGATATGTTTTCATCAGGTATGGTAAGACAGCAGACTTGGAAAAGATTGCCTTGAAAGAAGGTTTTTTTCTCCCCCAGTTTTATTGAGATATTTCTGACATATAGCAGTGTATAGGTTAAGGCGTACAGCGTAATGACTTGACTTACATCTACCACAAAATTATTATCACAATAAGTTTCATTAGCATCCATCATCTCATATAAATATAAAAAAACAGAAAAAATATTTTCATAAGTATAAGAAGTTTATACTCACAGATCCCTAAAAACAGACACCACATACCAGGAAGGGCCACATGGGGAAGGATTAGGGTCAGTCAGGAGGCAGAGAAGGGGAAAGGGCAGAGCATGGCCCAGAGACTTTATTGGGGTTTTGATTGGAAGGAATGGGGAGAGGTAAGGTAGATATTCTGAGCAAGTTTAGGGTTGAACAATTTGAATAATTTTGGTGGGCTTTGGATGGTAGGTCCCAAATTGCCCAGTACCTGGTTATAGGGTGATTATTAAATTACCCCAGTGCAGGGGGAATACTGATTTGGTATTTGAAAGTTTGATGAGGGAGACAGTAGGTTGTAGGCTCTGGATTGGTTGGTTTCTATATCAAAGGCACGTTTCCAAGGGGAGTCATTTACTATCTCTAGGAGCTAGTTATCCCTGAAAGGGACAGTCTCTCTAGGACCAAAAATGTCAGAGCATCAATAATACAGAAAATAAGAAAATATAGTCAATACAATAGGAAACTGGATTCTTTGAGAGTCTGTGAAACAAGAACCTATTTTAACCTGGGGTGTCAGGGATGGCTTCTGATAGGAAATGATGAGTAAGGGGAAGGCTACATACTGAACGGAAGTTAATTAGGAGGGCTTAGGAGGTATGCTCCATATTTAAGAAATGGCATGTGCAAAGGTCCTGGGGTGGCAGAAAGCCCTGGATAATTGAGGAACAGAAAGGTAAGACTAGAGTGGAAAGAGATGGAGCTTGGGAGACAAGCAGAGGCAGGCTCCACAGGAACTGGTGAGCAGTGTTAGGAATTAGGATATTAATTTGAGAGCAGTAGCTAGTCACTGAAGGATTTTCAGTAGGCGATGGTCAAGAATTCATACTCCACCTGCTTGGTTGGTATCTCATACTTCACCTGGATATGAGCAGAGCCCTTCTCTGTGTAAGTTGATCCTGTTGCTCTCCCTCTAGATACTAGGATCACCATCAGCTCTGGCACATTCCTGATTTGAAATATCACTGTCTTACCCCTACCTCATCCAGCAGATGGAAATTCCTTAGACAAACAGCTGACCAACCATGCCTGTGTTTGCTCTTCCTGGCCACCTTTACAGCAGCGGCCCCCAACATTTTCGGCACCAGGGACTGGTTTCATAGAAGACAATTTTTCCATGGAAGGGAGGAATGATTTCGGGATGATTCAAGCACATTACATTGATTGTGCACTTTATTTCTATTATATTGTAATACATAATGAAATAATTATACAACTCGCCATAATGCTGACAGGAGGTGGAGCTCAGGCGGTAATGCCAGCAATGGGGAGCGGCTGTAAATACAGATGAAGCTTTGTCTGCTTGCTGCTCACCTCCTGCTGTGCAGCCCGCTTCCCCCTGTTTTACAGCACAGCCTGAGCCAGTGCCCCAGCTCCCTCTGCACAGCTCTGGTCTTCCTGTCTTAGTCCATGTAGCTGCCATCCCATCAAACAGAGGGGCATTCTAGTGGGGTTACTTTAGTCAAATTTGCAAAATGTTGAATGACTTGATGAAAAGTGGCCCCTCTGTCAGGAAGCACTCTCTCCTCCTAAGACACCCCAGCTAATGAATGAGAGATTGGTTTGCAGAGGAGCACAGAGCTGAAATCAGACTGGCTTTTTCCCATTAAGAATGCACAAATAATAAATCAGCAAGGCTTTAATGCAATTAGATGTGAAACCTAATTTGGACCAGTTAGCTGTAAGGCCAATAGCTCCATGTGTCCAATCGTAAAGTTGCAGAAGGGTAAGTCCCACAATGGTCTTGAGATTCATTTCTCATTCTTAAGAGTCCTGTGCCTACAATACAGAAGGAACTTGATCTTCTGTATCTGGTTCACCTGCCATCCCAACCTGATCTGTTTTAACTCTTCTCTGGATACTTCTAGATTATTTGCTTTGGTCTAACCTTTGAAGAAAACACATGCGTGGGTGAGACTGGGAGGCACCCAGGCAGTGGAGGAGTGCACCCTGAAGTAGCCCAGGGGAGCAAGAGGGGCAGTTGACAGTCTCCCCTGTGCTGGAACAGCAGCGTCACCTGGGCTGGTGGTGTCTCTTGGGCTGGAGGCACCTGGCAGAGGTTGGAAGCTCAGCTCCCACTAGAGGGCTCTTCCTAGTTAAAGTATTGGGAAGCTTCAATGCGAGTCATGCAATGGAAGGAACACAGGACTTGGAGAGAGAAGACCCATGTTTGGATCTCTGTTCTGCCACATTCCACCTCTGTGACTCTGGGCAAAACAACAGAGATTTTCTCTCTCCTTATAGAATGAGAAGGGTGTGGTGGGTTCCTCTCCGGTGGAGAGCTACCTTCGCTGGACGTGTGGAGAGTCTCTTACTGCTGACTTTGCCCATGCTCTGGCTCCATCTGGAGGTCTCTCAGCTCTTAGGCTACCCCAGAGTCTGAACTTCCCTTAGTTAAAAGCTGGAGGTAGTAAACATTCTCATTAAAATGCAAATTAATTCTCTACACAGCTGCCTAAGTTGTTTTCCTGTGTTGTCATTTATTTCCTTTTTCTCCTTAGAAAGTATGACAATAGGGCTTCCCTGGTGGCAACGTGGTTAAGAATCCTCCTGCCAATGCAGGCGACACGGGTTCGAGCCCTAGTCTGGGAAGATCCCACATGTTGCAGAGCAACTAAGCCCGTGAGCCACAACTACTGAAGCCTGCATGCCTAACGGGGGTGCTCCGCAACAAGAGAAGCCACCGCAATGAGAAGCCCATGCACCACAGCAAAGAGTAGTCCCCGCTCACCTCAACTAGAAAAAAGCCCGAGTGCAGCAACAAAGACCCAGTGCAGCCAAAAATAAAATAAATAAATAAATTAATTAATTAATTTAAAAAAACACCATTCACTTTATTAAAAAAAAAAAAAGTGTGACAATAATGAAGCCCAAGCCCTTTCACCTGGCATTCCAAGGGGTGGGAGGTCTCTATCAAGATGCTAGACTTGCACAGCATGCCAGGCAGTTTAGGGGCGTGGTTAAGAAGCAGGCAGCTCCTCCCCTTAGTAAATTCCTGAGCTTGGGAGCACTGCTGGATTTATTCCCCTTTATGTTTCTTCTCTGTAAAGTGAGAATAAGGATACCTATCTTATGAGATTATTATCAGGATTAAATATTATAACTTATTTTTAAAAATTTCCTTTGGTTGGAGCAGGAAAACATTTAATAAGTGTTAGTTTTCATGGTGACAAACCAAATCTATTTTTTCCTACAGACTCTTTTCTCCCCACTCTGTATCTTGCTCATATTTTTGTCTTTCTTCAAAGCCCTGTTCAAATGCCAACACATACGTGAAGCCTTTCTTTAATTTTGGGAGAATGAATAACTCCTACTCCTCTTGGCCCTCTCCTTCTGACTCTCTTGAGAATGTATTTTTATTCTGTTTTTTCTAACAATGATTTATGCATGTGCCTTTGTCATCCCCATTCATGCACCCATCCTCTCTCCCACCCACTAGGCTGTGAGCTATAAGAGGGCAGGGAACACAGCTCATTCCTTCCTGAATAATTCAATCAGTTCAATAAGCATTTGGTGAATGAGCAAATGACTGAATGAATGCATGAGTGGAAGGTTACTCAAATGACACTTTCTGTCATTATCCAAGATTAGTTTAATCAGGGAGCAGGGCTTCAAGAAACTCAAGTTCCAAAGTGATTGGTGCTCATGGGAAGCTAAGGTCTGAGGTGTGCAATGCAGCCATGGAGGGACAGGCTTGTGTCGGGCCAAGGAAAGTGTGGGCGCCCAAACAAGTACTACTTCATTTTTTTTAACTTAAAAAAAATGCTCTGTGGCCTTGGTTTGTGTTGATGATGACAAGTAATCACAAGAGAAATGATGACATGCACAGCATGATGAAAATCTGATCCATCTTGCTGGATTTGGCACCCCTGAGTAATGGTGGCTCTTGAAGGAGGGAATTGCTTCTATCAAAGATTCATGGGGTGAAGTGGGAGGATGTGGGAGAACACATTCACTATATAGGTTCTGTAAGATACAGTTATACAAAACTGGGTTCCAGCAATCCCCAATTAGATTTAAATTTGTTCAGTGGGAATTCCACTTTAATTTAAAAGATGGTCACCAAATTCTCAAGAAAATTTATTTCGCTTAAATAATCACATTTTGGGGTGGGATAAAATAGTGAGACTGTGAGGGTGAAAACTGCGATCTCAGTTCTGAGAGGGGGTTGCGAGTCCTTATCACTGTCTGGCATAATTGCCAGGTGTCCTTATCACTGTCTGGCATAATTGCCAAGTGCCAGCTCTCATCTACAGCTAGCCCCAGGGCAGCAAACAGAAGTTAGTCGTAGGGGAAGTTTTTTGAGAATCCTTAGAGAGCTTTTCCATTTCCATGGCTTCTGGGAAATCACCATCAGTGACACCACCAATGAGATGCTCTTGACATGTTAACTCTTTTACTCTCTATGTTCTTTTCATGCTCCATTCCAGTAGCTTTTGTCAACTTCTCAGCATTCACTTTAATCAGACCTGGCAGGCTCATCCCAAGTCTCCAGAAACTCAACAAAAGGCCTCCCTGTCCAGTTTCCTGACCTTGAACTCACTGATTTCTTCAGGTTCTACTCACCACTGAATCCCCTCTTTCAGAGTCTGCTCCTTTAACTTCTAACTCAAACCCTTCCTCTCGTCCAGTTCCCTGGTGTTCATAGTTGATGTAGGATGATTTTTCTTGGCTCCAATCTAGCCTTGTGCTGAAATGCTACCTTCATATGCTTCTGTATTTCCGGATTCTGGGACCTGGGGCAAGTAGGGTCAGACCTGGTGTTCAGCCCAGGGTACCAGGAAGCCCAGTCCCCAATCCCAGTCCCCTGATTGCCTAGGAAATGGGGTCAGTCTATTTCTTATCTTTTTCTCCCTTAAGCAGGGGCTGGTTGTTATAGAAGAAAAAAGCATTAAGATCTCATAATATGCCAGACACTTTGCATTTATTACAGTTTTCCACTTAATCCTCCCAGTGTCCTTGTAAGGATAGGAAACATTAAGTGGTAAAGCCAGATGTATAATCCAGGTCATATGACCACAGGTCACTTGTGTCTCTTCATGACACCCTCTGAGCCTCATTGTCCTCATCAACAAAATAGTGATGACATCAGTTTGAATCACATAATATTGTCTATATTCAACAATTTTTTATCAAAAAATGACAATTTCAGAGAGTTCAACATATAATATTCCCTACCTTATAGGTTAGTTGTAAAGATACAGTAATTGTCAAGTGTGTGGCACATAGTAAACTTAATAAACATTAGCTATTCTCACTACACCATACCCTTCATTTTCCTACTTTATCTTTTTGTGTATGTTTCTATGGCTTTCTGCCCCCTTTATCACAGTTATAGCAGTATCCCTAGTATTTGGCATATAGTAGGAATTCAATAAATACTTATTGGATTGGACTTGATCGAATTTGTGAAGAAGAACAAAACACAACTTGTGCTGTATTCTCTGAATTCCAGAGTAGATGTCATTTGCAACCAATAATTTTATCCATCAAATTCTGAGCCGTCCGTATTGGTGTATGGTATGTACTTTACCTTTTCTCATCCAAGAATACCTGAAAAGTGGTTATCTCAGTGTTCTATTGTGGCTACTTGATACAAACTATAAGATCACAATTCCAAGGCCCAAAGAGGAGGATATTCTCATAAGTAGAGGAAATCTTGGCTTCTGGCAATCCCGTTCTTATTCTTAACATAGACTCATTCTTGTACTGGGTTTATTATCTTTGGGTTTGGGAGACACAGCTAATCCCTGGAACATGCAGTGTCTTCTGGAGAAGCACAGGTGTGGGGAAAGGGACCCTGGACCCAGAGATGAGGCTCCAGAATGGCCACATACCCTGTGGGTCACGTGCAGAGTATGGGACCAGCCTGCTCTTTAGACAGTTGAAGAAAGCTCTGTGTAAAGATCCAGCCTGCTTGGGAGGCTGAGGCGAAGCAAATGCTTCTATTCTCCTGGCAGCTTCAAACCATCTTAGACAAGGTCATACTTCCTGCTATCTGAAATCTTCTCCAGCACTCCTATGCAGAGCTAACTGTGGTCTCTCTCCAGCCACTGCTTCTTGTGTGTACATTTACCCCAGCCCATTACATTTAGCTATGCATAGATGTTTCCCCAAAAGCCATCTTCCCCACTAGACTCCACGTGGGCAGCCCCTGAATCTCATTCATGTTCTCTCCTCGATACCTAATGCAATGCTTGGCAGCGAGAAAATATACAGTAAATGTTTGCTAATAATAATAGTACTACTCTTACTAATAGCACTATGTTTATTAAATGCTTATTGTTCTGGTTGAATTTGCACAAAACCCTATGAGGTGCCTAATATTACGATTTCTGTTTTATGAATGAGGAAGCAGAGGCACAAAGAGAATAGACTGATCAGGCCTCCACAGCTAGTAAGCGGCAGAGGCAGGGTTCAAACCCAGGCAGTCTGGCGCCAGAACTTGCCCATTAACTGCCTCTCTCTCCTTTTAACAGATGAATGATTCTTGACTTTTGGCTAAGATGAAGAGTAATGAAGCATAGTTCAGAAGGAAGGAATTCATCGTGGTAGGAGAAAAGCAGGATTTTATCTACTTGCCTTTTGATTGCTGCTGTCAAAAGACCCCCTAGTCCTACTTCGGTTGATGGATGCTAGCGAGACAAACACAGGCAATTTAGAGATTTCAGAGTTGAGGTCAGGAAATAAAGGCCCAAAAGGGACTCTGCAGCCTCTCATTCACTCAGAACACTCTAATTGCCTCAGCCACCAAGATAGCCGGGAGCCTTCGGGATAGCAGTCATTTCGGGGTTTGTGGGTGGAGCACCATCCCTGGTTCTTCTGAAACGCAGCTGCTGCGTTGTCTGCCTCATCAGCATCCTGTAGTTCTCCCATCAGGAAAACCACCAAAGTGTCATGACCTTTCAGCCTCGTTCCTGAGTCTCATTAGGACAGAGCCCGGGGATGAATGTAATGAACGGCCACGCCTCTATGAAGGCATAATGTGAAAATTGCTTCCACTGTGCCCCTTCGTGCTGGGCTGTGCGGAGATGACGATGATTAAACCGTGAACTTGGCCTTGGGCTGAGGCGGCGGCAGCCTGGGCCTGAAAAGAAGTGTTCGCTTTCATTCATGTCTCCCTCTCAGCCCCAGCAAAGCATGACTCACGTCTTATTCCCTATAGCCGTGCGTGTTTTGACTTTCGATTCATCCGTCCGATGCCACGCCGGGCTGAAGTCAAGGCTGCCTGTGCCAGCAGTAGTCTCCCAGAAGAAACTCCACCTCCGCCGGCTGGAGAGCGGAACTTGCTGCCAGCATTTACGAAAACACTTGCGTTTCTTCTCTGCGTTCTAATTGAGGCGAGGTAGCAAATGACTTGCCTTGAAGCAGGGTCCAAAAATCAATTCTAATCACATTGGTATAAAGGAAATGATTTCTTTGCTTGGTTACCGTCTTAAAATTCAGGGATCGGAAGCTCGGTTTCAGTGAATTCCCAGGGATTGGGAGGTGGATAATAATTAGGCAGCCTGACTGCAGAATGCCTCAAACTTTCCAGAACATTTCTACAACTATTATGTAACTGGATTCTTGCAGCAACTGTCTGAGGCCCTCAGCCTAGGTCATAGTACCCTCCTTTGACAAATGAAGAAGCCGGGGCCCAGGGAGGTTGAGTGATTTGCCTGAAGCCACACAGTTAGACAGAAGCCCAGCATTCTATCTTCTGCCATATGTAACTGCTGCCTGTTGAATCTGTTCTGAGTCAAGTTTTACTGTGGAACTGAAATAGTTTTTAAATTAAAAACAAATTTTTTGGTCACCGAGTGTAGCATTCTCAGAGATGGGAAGAGGAGGAGGGCAATGTGACGATACCACCAAAAGTTCTGGACCCAAAAATGAGGACTAAACCTCACTGAAGGTTAAACTACAGTGTAACACAAAATTTCCAAAAAAAATGTCAATCGAAGAATTATTTTTATCTCTAAGCATTATCAGTACTATTATTTTCTTAATATATATTTTCCATATTTAAGAAAAAATATAGAAAATTTTGTTCTATAATTTCTTTGTTAAGCTTAAATATAAGGAGGTATCACTGCTTCAATTTAAAAAATTTATCACCTACATAAATAGGAGGCAACCCAAACCATAAAGTCAATAAAAATATAAAGTTGTTAATAAATGTCTTGTTAGACCCTATAACCTACAGAGAACTCTGAGCCTAAGACCAAAAAGGGAAGATTACCAAGTATTAGAAAATTGGTAAAAACAGACTAGCCCTCAACTGAAATTTTCTTCTTTATATAACCAAGAAATTTGTGCAAGGAATACATTTCAGACTATGACATTCAGTATTACTTGATGCTATGCCTACACCTGGCATAAAATCACTTCCAATAGTGCTGTGGATATGCTTTCCATACATTGGGAAACATAGGTGTATCTGATTGGCTCCTTTGAGAACAGGAGTCCCAGGAAAAAGGACAAGATCCTCACTGCAAATTCATCTCATCCTTCTTCTCTGGGTAAGTCTATGACTGCAAGGTTATAGACATTCAAGTTACAATAATGTCCCAAACCAGTTGATTTCAATGTTTGTATCAGTCAGGACAGGCTAAGTTATAGATGGTAACAAACAACACTCCCAAAACCAATAAAACAACTTTATTTCTTGCTCACACTGCATGGCCATGAAAGGTCTGGAAGGCAACTCTGAACATTGCTGGCTGTCACTCAGGGACCAGGCTATGTGAGCAGCCACCATCTCAAACTTTGCCTGTTGCTGTGGTGAGGGAAAGTGAACTCTGTAATATGTCCATTCTGGCTCACAGGCTAGAGCTTTCATAGGGTGCCACCCCATCATTAGAGTCCAAGAAGTTTAATTCTATATATGCTCAGAAGAAGGAAGAATCAGAAATATTTTGTGAAGAGTACTAAGAGCTACAATAAACAACAACAACAAAAAAATTAAAGTCGCATATTCACTTGAGCATCTGTATATGGCTCTGGAGCTGCCTGATTAAAAAACATATTATAATATATGTATAAATATTTGTATTCCCTTTCATGGGATTCAATGGACCTCAAGTTAAAAATCTATGCTCTAATAAATTAAGTAACTGCAAACATTTTTTTTAAAGGAATCAAAATAGTAGAGAAGAGGGGTAGACCATTTTCCGAGCAAGGAGAGTGATGTGAATGAAAATGGGTCCAAAGAGGTTAAGTATATCTTCTGGTAGAATGGTTTACACAACTGAAACAGAAAACCTAAGGATGTGTGACTGGAAAGGTTTGGGAGAATATTAAGAAAAAAAATCAGTGAAAAACCTTGGACTATGGAAAGTTAACTTATTTGGTATCAGTTGAGCAGGGGAGACTCATAATGGAAAAATGTTGAAAGATAATTTGCTACTGCGTTTTTAAGGATTAAGACCCATGGTTTGTACTTAGTAGGCAATTAATATAAACTGGCTGTTTGATTTTGTTTTAAGTCAAACGCCCCAGTCATTCAGTCAACAGTATTTCTTGAGTGCTGGCTCAGATTAGAAATAGAAGTTATTTTCCTTAAGATGCAAACACCTAAGTTCCCGGAGGAAAAGGACATGTGTGGAAGGAGATTAGTGATAAACCTAATCTCCTGCTGGGGAGAGATTCTTAGAAAAACAAGATATAAGAGGATGTGAAAATGGATGGATGAATAAGAAAGGAGCAACTGGGAAGACTTATCAATAGTTGGGGAAAGGAGAGGGGCAAGGGAGTGGAGAGGGAGAAAGTGCAGGAATGAGCTGAGGAGATAATGATTCCATGGTTGAAACCAAGGGGAAAAGATGATAATTAATCATGTGATACCATTGAGAAGGAGATAAGAGATCGGAGAGAATTTGGTTGGCTTGATATGTTTATTTGTAGATGTTATTATTTTTAAGGTTGGTTTGGATGGCTTTTGGGTATAGGATAAGAGAAAAAAGGATCCTTGGCTTCATGTCCTCAAAGAGATTATTGTCAGCTGGGAAGAGAGTAATCTAAGAATTTCCCAAACGAATGTTGCATTACAACTGTAATAAGTACTAACCAGGAGAGATATGTGGTCCATGCGAGAATATTTTGCTAAGAGGTTCCCAGATGATGCTGATATTCTGATCTGGGACCACACTTTGAGGATCTCTGCTCTAACATGTACTTTACATCACTCCACTTATAGTTCAAACAGCTTCAGTGTCAAAGTAGTTAGATGATTCGACTTGTGCACTAAACTCTGGACCAAAAAATCCAAGAAAAAAATTGACTGTGATGTGGAATACAGACACAATGGCTGGATTTGGGGGAGAAGGTTTTAGGTTTTAGGAGACTGTTTTCAGCTCTCTACCTTATATTATATATGCAAGTGCCCTATCTCTAGAACTGATATATTCATTTTATCAAAACAACACTCTAAAATCTATGCAAAGGCTAAGTGAACTGTAAAAGTCATCTGGTAAGGCAGTGGGAGCCCCGGACACAAAATGCTAAACTTAACTGTAATAATGCTAAACTTTGATCTTAAAGACTCTCCTACATCTTACTGGGCTTCTTATTAAAAGGAGGGGTAGGAGTATGTAGTTGGGTTGTTTCCAAAGAGAAACTATCCCTATTAAAACATTTGCATGTAAATCCTGAAAGTGTTGATTCACAAAACAATTATGCCAAGAGAACTTGAAAGATTGAGACATTCAATGTTTTTTTAGGCAAAGTAATTAACTTCTAGTGCACAAACTTCGTTCTCCCAAAGCCCACTGAAGGAGCAGATGCTCAAACATGCATGGTATTAGATTAAGAGAATGGTACTTTCTCTTCCTCCAAGCACCAGCTGGTTCCAGAATCCAAGGGCAATGGAGAAGAAAGCTTAAATTTATTTGGTTTAAGTGGTTCTCACTGAGGGTTTATGAGAAAGATCATATTTTAGTACCTAGCAGACAAATGCAAAAATAATTTCACAGCTGATCCTCATTTCACAAAGAAAAGAGACACAGGGTCCAAGGGTTAGAAGGGCCTTAAATATTATCTAGTCCATATAGGGCCACCAGTAACGTGGTATCTTGATAAGAAGAGCAAAAAAATTACAAAGAATAAACAAATACTAGAATTATAAGTAGCTTACTTTTCTATATGTGTAATTTAAAATTTTAATTCAAATACTAGAAAATGTTTTACAAAATAAGGGAAAGAGTAGAAAAACATAGAGTGCCCCTATAATGAAAGAAATTTTTTCTTAAAAAGATTTTAAACATAATTTGCTAGCAGTGCCTGAAGCTCAAACAAATAAAGGCAGTTCACTTGCATAAGGACACTTTAAAAGGATTAAAAAATTCCAAAATGGAGTGTGTGAAGCTTTGACAGTAGAAATAAGAAAAGGTTAACTCAGTTCAACACAATATATTTTTGTCCAGCCATTGTCCAAGGCCTCTTAGAAACTAATGATTTTGTCTGGAAAACTAGGTAGTTACAGTATTAAGTATACCAGTTTCTGATTTATACGTTCTCTGACAGGCTCTGCTTTTGCAAGGGAAGTGGAAAAACATTTTACTCTTCTTTGATAGTGAGTTTTTAAAAAAGTCATCTGTGTTAGGAAAGAACATTTATTAATAAAAAAATTGTACTCTGAAAGAAAGGAGTTTAAGTAAATTTTGGAAGCAACGCATCAGGGTGGTAAAGAGTCAACAAGGAGTATAAAGAAGAAAAATAAAAATAAGGGAAGAGAGGAAAACAGGTGAGGAATTAACAGTGAAAAGTATCCCAGTGCAGACCACCCCTATCCCCTGGCAAGTGCTGGAGGACCTTAGGTCACATATGCTGCAGCCTGGATCCTCCATGAAAGTCTTGTCTTCCAAGGGAGAGAAGGATGAGGGAGGAAGTTAGAGTCAAAGAAGAGGGAAGAGAAAGAGGAGAAAGCAGATGTATTGGCCTTCTGGATCTTAATTGCTTTCATATAAATTGAAACAAAATGAGAAGTGTAATGGAGTGGAAGAGAGATATTTTAAAACTGAAGGATTACTAAGGCAGAAGACTGCATGTACAAATGATAGGAACATCAGAACCCGGTCTAAATGAAATATGAAATTGAATAACAAAGGACATAATGATTAAGATTTAAGAAAATCTGATCATAAAATGCAATTAGTCCATTGTAATTATTTAGATTTAAGTTGTGAATGATTAGCTTGATCTTAGCACCATGGTGAGGATGCAAGCTAATTTAGTAAAAACTATTATCATAACACAGGACATAATTACTTTGAAAATGCCCAAGATATAGAGCTTTGCTTCTTGGAGGCAATGATAATTGCCAGTTTAGACCTACCAGAAAATTAAAATTTTGTGAAAAACGTTTAAAAAGATCTTACCTCAAGCTTAGTTTTAAAAAGATTTATGTTATCTTTAATATACATACTCTAAAAGATTTCACATCAACATGAAGTTTGCTTTTTCTATGCATATTGCACTTTAACTTCTTCTCCAAATAGATTTCTATTAGAGAAAATAGTTCCCTTTAGAACAAATAAATACTGGCAAAAAATTAATGACTTCTAGAGATATACCAAATATAACTCACTGAAAAATCTGTAAAACACAGGCCACTGAATAGAATTTTCCAAATTCAAGAACTACTCCCTTATTTGGAACACATTATAATATGCCCCATAACATCAAGGAAGTGATCTGATGTCGACTCTTGTTTTCCATTTTTGTTGCCCCAGATAGGAGTCTGGACCTATGCCATCTGAGCAGTGACCAGGAGAAACATTTGGGACAACCCCTGAGGAATTTTGTCAAAGTGACTATATTCTAGACTTGGATCTTTAATTATTGGATCCATGCCATGGTCATTTCTGTATTCCTATCACCTAGCAGAGTGCCTAAATCATAGTCTTTATTATGGAAACACCTTTGGAAAGAACTAGGTTCAAATTTTACCTCTATCAATTATGAGTGAGGAAACAGTAGCCAATTTAGTTATTTCTGAGTTTCAGCTTCTTCAACTGCAGAATGGAGACAAAAATAACTATCTATTAGAGCTGACATGAGGGTTAAATTAGGTTGCTGAAGCTCCAAGTACAGTGCCTGGCACATAATGGAACTCAGTAAATTATAGGTGTTTATCATAGTCTATAGTAGGCAAGAATTCAGTTACTCACATATGGCTCATAGCTCTCCAACTCCTTTAGCTGATGGAGCCAGTCCATCCCAGTTGCTGCCTCCTGACAACTCACTTCTACTTGGAGCTTTTGAATGAGGTTTTATATGGATTTTGGTTGATTAAAGACTTTCTCAGGAAAGAGGTTGACTATGGGGCCTTGGAAGAACTATAGCTTCTGGTCCTTGCCAAAAAGCTTGGTTCCACATATATGCACTAGCCTGATCAAGAGTGACTTCCTTACAGAACAAAGATGGCAGAGTAGAAGGACGTGCTCTCACTCCCTCTTTTGAGAACACCAAAATCACAACTAACTGCTGAACAATCATTGACAGGAAGACAATGGAACTCACCAAAAAAGATACCCCACATCCAAAGACAAAGGAGAAGCTGCAATGAGATGGTAAGAGGGGCGCAATCACAATAAAATCAAATCCCATAACTGCTGGGTGGGTGACTCACAAATGGGAGAACACTTATACCAAAGAAGTCCACCCATTGGAGTGAAGGTTCTGAGCCAAACATCAGGCTTCCGAACCTGGGGGTCCGGCAAAAGGAGGAGGAATTCCTAGAGAATCAGACTTTGAAGGCTAGTGGGATTTCAATGCAGGACTCTGACAGGACTCGGGGAAACATAGACTCCACTCTTGGAGGGCACACACAAAGTAGTGTGAACATTGCGACAAAGGGGAAGGAGCAGTGACCCCCTAGGAGACTGAACCAGACCTGCCTGCTAGTGTTGGAGGGTCTCCTGCAGAGGTGGTGGGTGGCTGTGTCTCACCATGAGGACAAGGACACTGGCAGCAGAAGTTCTGGGAAATACTCCTTGGCATGAGCCCTCCCAGAATCTTCCATTAGCCCCACCAAAGAGCCCCGGTAGACTCCAGTGTTGGGTTGCCTCAGGCCAAACAACCAAGAGGGAGGGAACCAAGCCCCACCCATCAGCAGTCAAACAGATTAAAGTTTTACTGAGCTCTGCCCACTAGAGCCAGTTCTACCCATCACCAGTCCCTCCATCAGGAAACATGCAAAAACGTTTTAGATAGCCTCATCCACCAGAGGGCAGAAAACAGAAGCAAGAAGAACTACAATCCTGCAGCCTGTGGAACAAAAACCACATTCACAGAAAGATAGACAAGATGAAAAGGCAGAGGGCTATGTACCAGATGAAGGAACAAGATAAAACTCCAGAAAAACAAGTAAATGAAGTGGAGATAAGCATCCTTCCAGAAAAAGAATTCAGAATAATGATAGTGAAGATGATCCAGGACGTTGGAAAAAGAATGGAGGCAAAGATCGAGAAGATGCAAGAAACTTTTAACAAAGACCTAGAAGAATTAAAGAACAAACAAACAGAGATGAACAACACAATAACTGAAATGAAAACTACACTAGAAGGAATCAATAGCAGAATAACTGAGGCAGAAGAACGATTAAGTGACCTGGAATACAGAAGGGTGGAATTCACTGCTGCAGAACAGAATAAAGAAAAAAGAATTGAAAGAAATGAAGACAGCCTAAGAGACCTCTGGGACGACATTAAACAGGACAACATTCACATTGTAGGGGTCTCAGAAGGAGAAGAGGGAGAGAAAGGACCAGAGAAAATATTTGAAGAGATTATAGTCGAAAACTTCCCTAGCATGGGAAAGGAAATAGCCATCCAAGTCCAGGAAGTGCAGAGAGTCCCATACAGGAAAAACCCAAGGAAAAACATGCCGAGACATATAATAATCAAATTGGCAAAATTAAAGACAAAGAAAAATTATTGAAAGCAGTAAGGGAAAAATGACAAATAACATACAAGGGACCTCCCATAAGGTTAACAGCTGATTTCTCTGCAGAAACTCTACAAGCCAGAAGAGACTGGCATGATATACTTAAAGTGATGAAAGGGAAGAACCTACAACCAACATTACTCTACCTGGCAAGGATCTCATTCACATTCAATGGAGAAATCAAAAGCTTTATAGACAAGTAAAAGCTAAGAGAATTCAGCACCAACAAACTAGCTCTATAACAAATGCTAAAGGATCTTCTCTAAGTGGGAAACAGAGACAAGAAAAGGACCTACAAAAACACACCAAAAACAATTAAGAAAATGGTCATAGGAACATACATATCGATAATTACTGTAAACATGAATGGAATAAATGCTCCAACCAAAAGACACAGGATTGCTGAATGGATACAAAAACAAGACCCATCTATACACTGTCTACAACAGACCCACTTCAGACCTAGGGACACATACGGGCTGAAAGTGAGGGGATGGAAAAAGATATTCCATGCAAATGGAAATCAAAAGAAAGCTGGAGTAGCAATACTCATATCAGATAAAATAGACTTTAAAATAAAGAATGTTACAAGAGACAAGGAAGGACACCACATAATGATCAAGGGATCAATCCAAGAAGAAGATAAAACAATTACAAAGATAAATGCACCCTCCATAGGAGCACCTCAATAGATAAGGCAACTGCAAACAGCTATAAAAGAGGAAACCGACAGTAACAGAATAATAGTGGGGGACTTTAACACCTCACTTACACCAATGGACAGATCATCCAAAATGAAAATGAATAAGGAAACAGAAGCTTTAAATGACACAATAGACCAGATAGATTTAATGGATATTTATAGGACTCTCCAACCAAAAACAGCATATTACACTTTCTTCTCAAGTGCACATGGAACATTCTCCAGGATAGGGCATAGCTTGTGTCAGAAACCAAACCTCAGTAAATTTAAGAAAATTGAAATCCTATCAAGCATCTTTTCTCACCACAACGCTATGAGATTGGAAATGAATTAGAGGGGAAAAAACGTAAAAAACACAAACACATGGATGCTAAACAATACGTTACTAAATAACCAAGAGATCACTGAAGAAATCAAAGAAGAAATCAAAATACACCTAGAGGCAAGTAACAAGAAAACACGATGATCCAAAACCTATGGGATGCAGCAAAAGCAGTTCTAAGAAGGAAGTTTATAGCTATACAAGCTTACCTCAAGAAACAAGAAAAATCTCAAACAAATAATCTAACCTTACACCTAAAGCAATTAAAGAAAGAAGAACAAACAAAACCAAAGTTAGCAGAAGGAAAGAAATCATAAAGATCAGAGCAGAAATAAATGAAATAGAAACAAAGAAAAAAATAGCTAAGATCAATAAAACTAAAAGCTGGTACTTTGAGAAGATAAACAGAATTGATAAACCATTAGCTAGACTCATCAAGTAAAAGAGGGAGAGGACTCAAATCAATAAAATTTGAAATGAAAAAGAAGAAGTTACCACAGACTCTGCAGCAATACAAAGCATCCTAAGAGACTACTACAAGCAACTCTATGCCAATAAAATGGATAACCTGGAAGAAATAGGCAAATTCTTAGAAAGGTATAACATTCCAAGGCTGAACCAGGAAGAAATAGAAAATATGAACAGAAAAATCACAAGTAATGAAATTGAAACTGTGATTAAAAATCTTCCCACAAACAAAAGTCCAGGACCAGATGGCTTCACAGGTGAATTCTATCAAACATTTAGAGAAGAGCTAACACCCATCCTTCTCAAACTCTTCTAAAATATTGCAGAGGAAGGAACATTTCCAAACTCATTCTATGAGGCCACCATTACCCTGATACCAAAACGAGACAAAGATACTACAAAAACAGAAAATTACAGACCAATATCACTGATGAATATAGATGCAAAAATCCTCAACAAAATACTAGCAAACAGAATCCAACAGCACATTAAAAGGATCATACACCATGGTCAAGTGGGATTTAACCCAGGGATGCAAGAATTCTTCAATATATGCAAATCAATCAATGTGATACACCATATTAACAAATTGAAGAATAAAAACCATGTGATCATCTCAATAGATGCAGAAAAAGCGTTTGACAAAATTCAACACCCATTTATCATAAAAACTCTCTGGAGAGTAGGCATAGAGGGAACGCACCTCAACATAATAAAGGCCATATATGACAAACCCAAAGCAAACATCATTCTCAATGGTGAAAAACTGAAAGCATTTCCTTTAAGATTAGGAACGAGACAAGGATGTCCACGCTCACCACTATTTTTCAACATAGTTTTGGAAGTCCTAGCCACGGCAATCAGAGAAGAAAAAGAAATAAAAGGAATACAAATTGGAAAAGAAGAAGTACAACTGTCACTGTTGGCAGATGACTTGATACTATACATAGATAATCCTAAAGATGCCACTAGGGCTAATCAATGAATCTGGTAAAGTTGCAGTATAAAAAATTAATGCACAGAAATCTCTTGCATTCATAAATACTAATGATGAATAATCTGAAAGAGAAATTAAGGGAACACTTCCATTTACCATTGCAACAAAAAAGAATAAAATACCTAGAAATAAACTTACCTAGGGAGACAAAAGACCTGTATGCAGAAAACTATAAGACACTGATGAAAGAAATTAAAGATGATACCAACCGATAGAGATATATACCATGTTCTTCGATTGGAAGAATCAATATTGTGAAAATGACTATACTACGGAAAACAACCTACAGATTCAGTGCAATCCCTATCAAATTACTCATGGCATTTTTTACAGAACTAGAACAAAAAATCTTAAAATTTGTATGGAGACACAAAGGGCCCTGAATAGCCAAAGCAGTATTGAGGGACAAAAGTGGAGCTGAAGGAATCAGACTCCCTGTCTTCAGACTATACTACAAAGCTACAGTAAGTAAGACAATATGGTACTGGCACAAAAACAGAAATATAGATCAATGGAACAAGATAGAAAGCCCAGAGAGAAACCCACACACCTATGGTCAACTAATCAACAAAGGAGGCAAGGATATACAATAGAGAAAAGACAGTCTCTTCAATAAGTGGTGCTGGGAAAACAGGACAGCTACATGTAAAAGAATGAAATTAGAACACTCCCTAAAACCATACACAAAAATAAACGCAAAATGGATTTGACACCTAAATGTAAGACCGGACACTATAGAACCCTTAGAGGAAAACATAGGAAGAACACTCTTTGATATAAATCACAGCAATGTCTTTTTTGATCCACCTCCTAGAGTAATAGAAATAAAAAGAAAAATAAACAAACGCGACCTAATGAAACTTAAAAGCTTTTGCACAGCAAAGGAAATCATAAACAAGATGAAAAGACAATTGTCAGAACGGGAGAAAATATTTGCAAATGAATCAACAGATAAAGGATTAATCTCCAAAATATATAAACAGCTCATGCAGTTCAATATTAAAAAAAAACAAACAACCCAATCCAAAAATCGGCAGAAGACCTAAATAGACATTTCTCCAAAGAAGACAAACAGATGGCCAAAAAGCACATGAAAAGCTGCTCAAAATCACTAATTATTAGAGAAATGCAAATCAAAACTACAATGAGGTATCACCTCACACCAGTTAGAATGGGCATCATCAGAAAATCTACAAACAACGAATGCTGGAGAGGGTGTGGAGAAAAGGGAACCCTCTTGTACTTTTGGTGGCAATGTAAATTGATACAGCCACTATGAAGATTAGTATGGAGGTTCCTTCAAAAACTAAAAATAGAGTTACCATATTATCCAGCAATCCCACTACTTGGCATATACCCAGAGAAAACCATAATTCAAAAAGACACATGCACCCCAATGTTCATTGTAGCACTATTTACAATAGCCAGGTCTTGGAAGCAATCTAAATGCACATCGAGAGACGAATGGTTAAAGAAGATGTGGTACATATATACAATGGAATATTATTCAGCCATAAAAAGGAACGAAACTGGGTCATTTGTAGAGACGTGGATGGATCTAGAGACCGTCGTACAGAGTGAAGTAAGTCAGAAAGAGAAAACAAATATCGTATATTAACGCATATATGTGGAACTTAGAAAAATGGTGCAGATGAACCGGTTTGCAGGGCAGAAATTGAGACACAGATATAGAGAACAAACGTATGGACACCAAGGGGGGAAAGCTGAGTGGTAGGGGTGTGATGAACTGGGTGACTGGGATTGACATGTATATACTGAAGTGTATAAAATGGAGGACTAATAAGAACCTGCTGTATAAAAAATAAAATAAAATTCAAAAATTCAAAAAAAACCCTACTCTCTTAGCAACTTTCAAGTATACATTATTGTTAATTATGGTCATTATGCTGTGCATTACATCCCCAGAACCTATTCATCTTGTAAAAAAAAAAAAAAAAAAAAAAAAAAAAAAAAAAAAAACGACTTCCTTGAGGGTTGTTGAGACCTCTGCTGAACCTACTCAACCCTCTAAGAGCAACCTTGTGGAATTTTCTGAGGCTGTGTTGATACTGGTTAGTTTCACTGGCCACACAGAAGTACTGGAAAGCAAATCAGGTGAAACTCAGAGTGGCTTCTCTTTGTCAAGATTTTAAAAAATATTATCATGTGTGTAAAGCTAACAAAGATGTCTGCAAATGAGCTGATTTCATAGAGGTGGTGCTTGAGAAATGAGATTTGTTAACTCAGGTCTCTTCAACCTAGCACTTAAACTTGCTCTACAATCCCATTATGAGGCATAAATAGATTAGACAAATTGGCCACAGGACTCCAGTCTAAGCCTGTATGAGTTCCATGTCAATCCACAAATGATGGTCTACCACTCATTAGGAAGCAAATAGCTTTACCAGGAGATCAAAGGGAGAGAATGAAGGGCTACTTTTCCCAAGATTATGTTTTTTCCTAAGGTTTTAAACTATCTCTATTTCCTTGAGGAGTTCAGTAGTACTGTGGTTTAACTAGCATCGTTAGAAATCATTAAGTAAAACCTGGTAATGAGAAATCTCAGCTCAGGCTTCTTTTCCCAGGACCCCCACTGAATTTCTAGATTGAACCATGCTCCCTGATATCTGTTCTGGCTGACATCTTTCTTAGTACTTTCCAATTTATATCAAATCAAAATAATCTGTTTGTCTCTCATCCCCACCAGGCCAAAGGATCCTCAAAAGAAAAAAGAGCATATATATATATGTATATATACATACAAATATATATGTCATCATCTTTGTATCTGGCAGTTAGTAGGCATTACAACTTACTGAATGGATAAATCAGTGGCTGATTATTCATTTAACAGAGACAAAAGGGATCTCTTATATAGCAAGATTCTTTTATGTACTTAAAGTATATTTCAAAATATACTGTTTTTAGGAGAATCATATCTTTAATGAAATGAAGTTAAAAATTTAGACTTATATAAATTATTAAAATATATAATCAAGGGAGCCGGAGGAAGATGGCGGAAGAGTAAGACGCGGAGATCACCTTCCTCCCCACAGATACATCAGAAATTCATCTACACGTGGAACAACTCCAACAGAACACCTACTGAACGCTGACAGAAGACCTCAGACCCCCCAAAAGGCAAGAAACTCCCCACATACCTGGGTAGGTCAAAAGAAAAAAAGAATAAACAGAGACAATAGGATATGGACGGGACCTGCACCAGTGGGAGGGAGCCGTGAAGGAGGGAAGGTTTCTACACACTACAAGCCCCTTCGAGGGCGGAGACTGCAGGTGGCGGAGGGGGAAAGCTTCGGAGTAGCGGAGGAGAGCACAGCAACAGGGGTGTGGAGGGCAAAGCAGAGAGATTTTGGCACAGAGGATCGGTGCCCTCAGGCACACACCAGCCCGAGAGGCTTGTCTGCTCGGCCGCCAGAGCGGGCGGGGCTGGGAGCTGAGGCTCGGGTATCGGCTTTCAGTCGGAGCGCAGGGAGAGGTCTGGGGCTGGTGGCAGGAAGAGACCCTGAAGGGGTTAGTGCTAGCCCGGAGGGAGTCCGGGGAAAGGGTCTGGAGCTACCGGAGAGGCAAGAGACATTTTTCCCTTTTGTTGCCTGGTGCGCGAGGAGAGGGCATTCCCCTCCCTCCCCTCTGCCTGAGTGAGCCAGAGCCCCCGAATCAGCGGCTCCTTTAAACCCGTCCTGTCTGAGCGAAGAACGGACGTCCTCCGGCGACCTACGCGCAGAGGCGGGGCCAGGTCCAAGGCTGAGACCCGGGAGCTGTGAGAGCAGAGACAGGGAAATCTCTCTGTGCAGCCTCCGAGGCAGCGGATTAAACCTCCACGGTCCATTTGATGTGCCCTGCGTCTGTGGAGTGCATGAATGGACAGCGAATCATCCCAAATTGAGGAAGTGGACCTTGAGGACAAGATTTAAGACTTTCCCCCCCTTTTTTTTCCTCTGTTTACAACGAATTATCTCAAATTAAGGAGGTGGACTTAGCAAGATTTCAGACTTTTCGCCCTTTTCCTCTTTTTACAACGAATTATCCCAAATCGAGGAGGTGGACTTGGAGAGCAAGATTTTTGATTTTTCCCCCTGCTCTCTTTTTGTGAATGTGTATGTGTAATCTTCTGTGTAAGATTCTCTCTGTATAGCTTTGCTTCCACCATATGTCCCAGGGTTCTTTCGGTCCGTGTTTTTTTTTCAATAATTACTTTTTAATTTTAATAACGCTACTATATTTCATACTTTATTCTATTTTACTTTACCTGCTCTTTCTTTTTTTCCTCCCTTCCCTTCCTCCCTCCCTCCCTCCGCTCCTCCTTTCCTTCTTTCTTTTTCTTTCCTCCATCCCTCCCTCCCTCCCACCCTTCTTCTTTCCACTTTCTTTTTCTTTCCTTCCTCCCTCCCTCCCTCCTGTCTTTCTTTCTTTCTTTCCTTCCTCCCTCCCTCCCTCTCTTCTTCCATTCACTCTTCCTTTTGCTTTCATTCCTCCCTCCCTCCCTCCTTTCTTTCCTTTCTTTCCATCCTTCCTCCCTCCCTCCTTTCTTTCTTTCTTCCTTCCTTCCTTCCTTACTTCCCTTCTTCCTTTCTTTCAATCTCTCTTTCTTTCTTCTACTAATTATTTCTTTCTACTTTTTCTCACTGTTATTCTGAGCCGGGTGGATGAAAGGCTCTTGGTGCTGCAGCCAGGAGTTAGTGCTGTGCCTCTGAAGTGGGAGAGCCAACTTCAGGACACGGGTCCACAAGAGACCTCCCAGCTCCACATAATATCAAGCAGCGAAAATCTCCCAGGGATCTCCATCTCAACACCAGCACCCAGCTTCAGTCAACGACCAGCAAGCTACAGTGCTGGTCACCCTATGCCAAGCAACTAGCAAGGCAGGAACACAACCCCACCCATTAGCAGAGAGGATACCTAAAAACATAATAAGGCCACAGGCACCCCAAAACACACCACCAGACGTGGACCTGTCCACCAGAAAGACAAGATCGAGCCTCAACCACCAGAACACAGGCATTAGTCCCCCCCACCAGGAAGCCTACACAACCTACTGAAACAACCTTAGCCACGGGGGACAGACACCAAAAACAACGGGAACTACGAATCTGCAGCCTGCAAAAAGGAGACCCCAAACACAGTAACATAAGCAAAATGAGAAAGCAGAAAAACACACAGCAGGTGAAGGAGCAAGATAAAAACCTACCAGACCTAACAAATGAAGAGGTAATAGGCAGTCTACCTGAAAAAGAATTCAGAATAATGATAGTAAAGCTGATCCAAGATTCTATTTCCCAGATCCAATATGCAAGAAACAGTTAACAAGGACCTAGAAGAACTAAAGATGAATCAAGCATCGATTAAAAACACAATAAATGAAAAATACTCTAGATGGGATCAATAGCAGAATAACTGAGGCAGAAGAACGGATAAGTGAGGTGGAAGATAAAATAGTGGAAATAACTGATGCAGAGAAAAATAAAGAAAAAAGAATGAAAAGAACAGAGGACAGTCTCAGAGACCTCTGGGACAACATTAAACGCACCAACATTCGAATTATAGGGGTTCCAGAAGAAGAAGAGAAAAAGAAAGGGACTGAGAAAATATTTGAAGAGATTATAGTTGAAAACTTCCCTAATATGGGAAAGGAAATAGTTAATCAAGTCCAGGAGGCACAGAGAGTCCCATACAGAATAAATCCAAGAAGAAATACGCCAAGACACATATTAATCAAACTGTCAAAAATTAAACACAAAGAAATCATATTAAAAGCAGCAAGGGAAAAACAACAAATAACACACAAGGGAATCCCCATCAGGTTAACAGCTGATCTCTCAGCAGAAACTCTACAAGCCAGAAGGGAGTGGCAGGACATAATTAAAGTGATGAAGGAGAGAAACCTGCAACCAAGATTACTCTACCCAGCAAGGATCTCATTCAGATTTGATGGAGAAATTAAAACCTTTACAGACAAGCAAAAGCTGAGAGAGTTCAGCACCACCAAACCAGCTTTACAACAAATGCTAAAGGAACTTCTCTAGGCAAGAAACACAACAGAAGGACTATACCTACAATAACGAACCCAAAGCCATTAAGGAAATGGGAATAGGAACATACATATCAATAATTACCTTAAATGTAAATGGACTAAATGCTCCCACCAAAAGACACAGAGTGGCTGAATGGATTCAAAAACAAGACCCATATATATGCTGTCTACAAGAGACCCACTTCAGACCTAGAGACACATACAGATTGAAAGTAAGGGGATGGAAAAAGATATTCCATGCAAATGGAAATCAAAAGAAAGCTGGAGTAGCAATTCTTATATCAGACAAAATAGACTTTAAAATAAAGACTATTAGAAGAGACAAAGAAGGGCACTACATAACGATAAAGGGATCGATCCAAGAAGAAGATATAACAATTGTAAATATTTATGCACCCAACATAGGAGCACCTCAATACATAAGGCAAATACTAACAGCCATAAAAGGGGAAATCGACAGTAACACAATCATAGTAGGGGACTTTAACACCCCACTTTCACCAATGGACAGATCATCCAAAATGAAAATAAATAAGGAAACACAAGCTTTAAATGATACATTAAACAAGATGGACTTAATTGATATTTATAGGACATTCCACCCAAAAACAACAGAATACACATTTTTCTCAAGTGCTCATGGAACATTCTCCAGGATAGATCATATCTTGGGTCACAAATCAAGCCTTGGTAAATTTAAGAAAATTGAAATTGTATCAAGTATCTTTTCCGACCACAATGCTATGAGACTAGACATCAATTACAGGAAAAGATCTGTAAAAAATACAAACACATGGAGGCTAAACAATACACTACTCAATAATGAAGTGATCACTGAAGAAATCAAAGAGGAAATTAAGAAATACTTAGAAACAAATGACAATGGAGACACGACGACCCAAAACCTATGGGACGCAGCAAAAGCAGTTCTAAGGGGGAAGTTTATAGCAATACAATCCCACCTTAAGAAACAGGAAACATTTCGAGTAAACAACCTGACCCTGCACCTAAAGCAATTAGAGAAAGAAGAACAAAAAAACCCCAAAGTTAGCAGAAGGAAAGAAATCATAAAGATCAGATCAGAAATAAATGAAAAAGAAATGAAGGAAACGATAGCAAAGATCAACCAAACTAAAAGCTGGTTCTTTGAGAAGATAAACAAAATTGACAAACCATTAGCCAGACTCATCAAGAAAAGAAGGGAGAAGACTCAAATCAGTAGAATTAGAAATGAAAAAGGAGAAGTAACAACTGACACTGCAGAAATACAAAAGATCATGAGAGATTACTATAAGCAACTCTATGCCAATAAAATGGACAACCTGGAAGAAATGGACAAATTCTTAGAAATGCACAACCTACCAAGACTGACTCAGGAAGAAATAGAAAATATGAATAGACCAATCACAAGCACTGAAATTGAAACTGTGATTAAAAATCTTCCATCAAACAAAAGCCCAGGACCAGATGGCTTCACAGGCGAATTCTATCAAACATTTAGAGAAGAGCTAACACCCATCCTTCTCAAACTCTTCCAAACAATATCAGAGGAAGGAACACTCCCAAACTCATTCTACGAGGCCACCATCACCTTGATACCAAAACCAGGCAAGGATGTCACAAAGAAAGAAAACTACAGGCCAATATCACTGATGAACATAGATGCAAAAATCCTCAACAAAATACTAGCAAACAGAATCCAACAGCACATTAAAAGGATCATACACCATGATCAAGTGGGGTTTATTCCAGGAATGCAAGGATTCTTCAATATACGCAAATCAATCAATGTGATACACCATATTAACAAGTTGAAGGAGAAAAACCATATGATCATCTCAATAGATGCAGAGAAAGCTTTCGACAAAATTCAACACCCATTTATGATAAAAACCCTGCAGAAAGTAGGCATAGAGGGAACTTTCCTCAACATAATAAAGGCCATATATGACAAACCCACAGCCAACATTGTCCTCAACGGTGAAAAACTGAAACCATTTCCACTAAGATCAGGAACAAGACAAGGCTGCCCACTCTCACCACTCTTATTCAACATAGTTTTGGAAGTTTTAGCCACAGCAATCAGAGAAGAAAAGGAAATAAAAGGAATCCAAATTGGAAAAGAAGAAGTAAAGCTGTCACTGTTTGCAGATGACATGATACTATACATAGAGAATCCTAAAGATGCTACCGAAAAACTACTAGAGCTAATCAATGAATTTGGTAAAGTAGCAGGATACAAAATTAATGCACAGAAATCTCTGGCATTCCTGTACACTAATGATGAAAAATCTGAAAATGAAATCAAGAAAACACTCCCATTTACCATTGCAACAAAAAGAATAAAATATCTAGGAATAAACCTACCTAAGGAGACAAAAGACCTGTATGCAGAAAATTATAAGACACTGATGAAAGAAATTAAAGATGATATAAATAGATGGAGAGATATACCATGCTCCTGGATTGGAAGAATCAATATTGTGAAAATGACTCTACTACCCAAAGCAATCTACAGATTCAATGCAATCCCTATCAAACTACCACTGGCATTTTTCACAGAAGTAGAACAAAAAATTTCAAAATTTGTTTGGAAACACAAAAGACCCCGAATAGCCAAAGCAATCTTGAGAACGAAAAACGGAGCTGGAGGAATCAGGCTGCCTGACTTCAGACTATACTACAAAGCTACAGTAATTAAGACAGTGTGGTACTGGCATAAAAACAGAAAGATAGATCAGTGGATCAGGATAGAAAGCCCAGAGATAAACCCACGCACATATGGCCAACTTATCTTTGATAACGGAGGCAGGAATGTACAGTGGAGAAAGGACAGCCTCTTCAATAAGTGGTGCTGGGAAAACTGGACAGGGACATGTAAAAGTATGAGATTAGATCATTCCCTAACACCATACACAAAAATAAGCTCAAAATGGATTAAAGACCTAAATGTAAGGCCAGAAACTATCAAACTCTTAGAGGAAAACATAGGTAGAACACTCTATGACATAAATCACAGCAAGATCCTTTTGGACCCACCTCCTAGAGAAATGGAACTAAAAACAAAGATAAACAAATGGGACCTAATGAAACTTCAAAGCTTTTGCACAGCAAAGGAAACCATAAACAAGACCAAAAGACAACCCTCAGAATGGGAGAAAATATTTGCAAATGAAGCAACTGACAAAGGATTAATCTCCAAAATTTATAAACAGCTCATGCAGCTCAATAGCAAAAAAACAAACAACCCAATCCAAAAATGGGCAGAAGACTTAAATAGGCATTTCTCCAAAGAAGATATACAGACTGCCAACAAACACATGAAAGAATGCTCAACATCATTAATCATTAGAGAAATGCAAATCAAAACTACAATGAGATATCATCTCACACCAGTCAGAATGGCCATCATCAAGAAATCTAGAAACAATAAATGCTGGAGAGGGTGTGGAGAAAAGGGAACACTATTGCACTGCTGGTGGGAATGTGAATTGGTACAGCCACTATGGAGAACAGTATGGAGGTTCCTTAAAAAACTAAAAATAGAACTACCATATGACCCAGCAATCCCACTACTAGGCATATACCCTGAGAAAACCATAATTCAAAAAGAGACATGTACCAAAATGTTCATTGCAGCTCTATTCACAATAGCCCGGAGCTGGAAACAACCTAAGTGTCCATCATCGGATGAATGGATAAAGAAGATGTGGCACATATATACAATGGAATATTACTCAGCCATAAAAAGAAATGAAACTGAGCTATTTGTAATGAGGTGGATAGACCTAGAGTCTGTCATACAGAGTGAAGTAAGTCAGAAAGAGAAAGACAAATACCGTATGCTAACACATATATATGGAATTAAAAAAAAATGTCATGAAGAACCTAGGGGTAAAACGGGAATAAAGACACAGACCTACTTGAGAATGGACTTGAGGATATGGGGAAGGGGAAGGGTAAGCTGTGACAAAGGGAAAGAGAGGCATGGACATATATACACTACCAAACGTAAGGTAGATAGATAGTGGGAAGCAGCCGCAGAGCACAGGGAGATCAGCTCGGTGCTTTGTGACCGCCTGGAGGGGTGGGATGGGGAGGGTGGGAGGGAGGGAGATGCATGAGGGAAGGGATGTGGGAACAGATGTATATGTATGACTGATTCACTTTGTTATAAAGCAGAAACTAATAAAAAAAATATATATATATGTATATATATATATATATATAATCAAGTTACCTGGTAAAACACAGGAATGATTATGAACTACAAGTCTGAGAGGTTGGAGTTGGAAGTATTATATTATTCCCTAAACTGGTCACATTTATGGAAGGTATTCAATTCATCTGATTCAACTGGAGAAGGAAAATATTCAGAGTATAACTTTCTTTTAGTTACAAATTAATTACAATTACATGTGTGTCACACTTTCCTCAAACAGTAAATATGTTTTTTTCTTATTGAAAGTATTTTCAACTCCTGAACTTCCCTTTTTGAGATCAAATGTTGTAAAAGATGCCAAAAGATTCATATAAAATTATCAATTACTAGACCTGAGACCTTAGAAATACCCACTTCAAAATTATATTGAAGCTCTAAAGCAAAATTCCAACTCATTAGAGCCTTAAAGGTAACTCACAGAAAAAAGAGAAAACTTCTTTATTCAAATAAATATGGTTTTAAAAACAATGCTGCTTGTGGTTATGATATAAAATATGATTTCATGTTCATAATTTGTCTTCTGTTCCTCTTGGAGCATACTGAGGAATGGTAATGTAATTTCTTTGTGACCACTGAAGGAAAAAAAAAAAGTCCTTGTCTGTAAAACTTTCTTATAACGATGATTACAACAGCAACAGCAATAGGAAACCCTTAAAACCAGCTATTAGAACATAGACGAGATTATATTGCAATTAGCCATGTCTACCTGATGGATTTTTCTTTCTAAGGGAAATTGTGCAAAGCATTTTATTACAAGCCTCAAAGATTTTGATAAAAGAAAAAAAAGGAAACTGCAGTTTTTGCCACAAAAAGACAGGTGGCGTAAGCATGCAGCATTTTTTTTTTTTTTAAAGATATATAAAGTGCTTATTTTCTCTCTGAAGAAGCTCGCCTATGCTCGGGTTTGTGGCTGAGCCGGTGACGTCAGTGTGGCAGTGCGGAGTCAGGCGCGGCGGCTCCCTATAAGCCGAGGAGCTGTCCGGGTGCTGAAACGGTCCGAGCAGCTCACGCAGCGGACCAGGAGGAACGTGCTGTGGACGTTCTCTGCCATATAAAAAAGAGGTAAGACTGCTTTTCCTTTTGATTTACTTGAAAGTTCTAAATTGCGTGTTCTCTCCTTAATTCTTAGCTAAGAAGAAAAAGACCATTTGGCAAGCTTGTATCTATAGAATAGCTGAACAGCAACCTGCTGCTCATCGGCCAATGTAAGGACACTATATATGTGTCCATATATATGATGGAATCTGTGATTTATACCACTTGCTGTTAGGTATTTACTAACCATAGTGCTATTTACATAATCATATATAAGAAGCATGAAAAAGTTTAGGATATTTGTGTCAATACACATTATTAATGTAAAGTTAACCAAGCCTGATATTTTGTTTCTTTCCTTAATTTATTGTTTCTTCCCCTAAGAACCCGATACAGGGCCAAGGATATAATTTATATGCTTAATATTCTTAACAGTAGGTTTCCAATGATTCAAAGTCTGTTAAACACATTAGTGATAGAAGCAACCAATTTTGGAATTAGGGTTTTTTTCCCCTTGACATTTATCTTGCAAGAGCTCAAAGTTAACTAACTATATAAAATGATTTTCTCAATTGGTATACTCTGAAAAGGCTTACATTATTATTTCCTAATTTTAGTCCTAGGAAGGTAAGATTAGAATGGGCTTCCTTGTTTATTCAGGGTGAAATATTATCTTGGGTTACATGTTAGATATGACCATGGATTACAGAGAGATCATAATTTGGAATGTATTAAGAAAACATTCATAACTATACAAACTATTATTATTATGCTTTGGTTGAAAGAGGTTGTGCAATATTTTGCTAAATATTTTCAATGGGACAAGTATTTCTTTTTTCTGTATCCTAACTAGTTGAATTGCTCAAATTTGATATATCCAGCTGCATTTGTTAATGCTCTAGTCTAATTTCAATAGAAAAGACATTTTAACTTACAAGGCTTTAGTTCAAACTCTATATAGAATATTAGAGCTGTTGAAACCACCTTCACTACTTAGATGAGCTGCTACCTGGGAAAGAAATCCCTTGAGTCTTACTCAAAGGCAATAACTATGTCATCCAAACTGAATCTGAATAAATGACCAAACAGTAGCTCTTGTTAGGCTGTGGTTTAAATAACTGCATTGGGTATTTTGCCCCAACTCCACAGCGAAGCCCACCTACAAGATAATGATTTTAAAGACCAGCATATAACCCATCTGTTAAAAAATACTTCAGGATAATGGTCTCAAAGAAAATGAGTTCACTAAGATTCTTAAAACTACTAGTCCAAATGCCAATGTTGAAAATTGATTTCCAAATCTAAATTAATCCTGAAATAGTATAAAGAAGAATACATAATGTACTTTTACTCAAACCTAAGAATTTATGAATACAATTTCCTTTAGTAAACATTGATTCATAGCAAATATTTTAGAAATTTTCTCTGACATGCCTTTAAAGATTTTCCTTTCAGTAAATTAAGTAGTTAAGTTAATGGGGATCTTTTAAATAAATGTATATATTTACTAACTAATTTTAATAATCATTTTTATAAATAAATATGTGCTAAAGAAATTTCTATAATTACAACTTTTTTAGGTTCTAACAACTGAGAACATTACTTAAATACCAATATAATCTAGTGAACAATGATATTTTCTACAACTGATGTCTAAGCTAGTAGATAATTGTACCTACATAACTTAGCTTATATATCACAAAACCATAATTCAGGTAAGATATCATGAACAAACCTATAAAGTTCTTTTACATTTACTTTATTTGTAACAAAAATTGCAAGTATTAAAATAGGTTTAAATGTTATCAATGCCAAATGTAAAATATGTAAAAACTAATCCTTTTGCTAATTCATACATGAGACTATCAGGCCTTGGAGAAAAAAATGAATGAAAAATTTTAAGTAGGAAGAATTCAACACATTGTCTGTATTTATCTAAATTGGGAGTTTCATAGTGTTTATTTTAAGATTTTCTAACAGTATGAGTAATTTAAGATTTCATAGGTCCACACCCAAATAGACACAGACATAAGTCAAGCTGAATCTGAACACTCACAAGTTCAGAAATAGACTGGTTAAGAAAGCTTATGTTCTCTGTGTAGCATCTGTTATTATTTACTATACACTCTTGAGGGCTGAGGAAAAATATAACCATGATTGCATTTTACAAGACAGTCACAATAAAATTATTAGAAGAAATATGGAATGCAGATATTTTAAAACAGTTTATATTTTAGTACATTTACACTGAAATAAACTTCACTGGATATCATGGATTTATTATTTTTTGTAACTCTGGCTATTGTGCTTGTGTTTCCTGACAGTACCCTGTGTGTTATTACATGTCAATCAAGATGAGTAATTATAAAATATCAGACTTCTAAATTAAATATTTTGTAATTCAATGGGTAAATAAATACTGCTTTGGGGATATTTAAAGAAAAACTTCATTAGGTTTACCTACTAGCTGGGACTTGAGAAGACCCATATTCTGGAGGTCATTAAGGTATAGACCTTCCAAAATTAATAGTGTGATTTAGTGGCAGAGTGAGAACAAGTTATTTCTGAAAATGTATGTGAATGGGACTCATCCACAAGATAATTCAGTATGATTAACATTAACATAGTATATCACTTCATCATATATAGTAATGTCACTGCTGCTGTGTGTCTACAACAAATTAGATGGACAATTCAGGAACTAAATCACATGGTTTTTGATAAGGAGATAACTGTGTGTGTGTGTGTGTGTGTGTGTGTGTGTGTGTGTACATGCAGCTAATTTTTTTGCCAGTGATTTCAGAAGGAATGCTGTACAAGATAACTAAAACTCATCTTGGAAAGTCTTTATTTAACAGAAACAATGCATACTATGAAACAAACAACATGTTTTATAAATTAAAAAGTGAAATTTGAGAAACTTCCTATCAGTGTTTTTGCTATTATTTTAACCAAGAGAATGCCATACAATTTGATGCAAATCGGTAACAATTTTGCTAAAGATTCCTGTGGTTAGCTTGTGAGGATTGTGTAGGAAATACTTATAGATTTTAAAAAGAGTCATCCTAAATTAATGTGGAATAATCTCTACTATGGTTTCTTTTTCCCCTCAATGGTCAATAACCTCTTTTGCTATAGCGTCTATTAGTCTGTTTCATTTGTGTTAACTCATGTTTTCTGTGCTTTAAGGAAATCTTTCAAACATGGCAGAAGCTAAGACTCACTGGCTTGGAGCAGCCCTGTCTCTCATCTCTTTAATTTTCCTCCTCTCTGAGGCCGAAGCAGCTTCATTTCAGAGAAACCAGCTGCTTCAGAAGGAACCAGATATCAGATTGGAAAATGTCCAAAGGTTTCCCAGTCCTGAAATGATCAGGGCTTTGGAGTACATAGAAAAGCTCCGACAACAAGCTCACAAAGAAGAAAGCAGCCTAGACTACAATCCCTACCAAGGTGTCTCTGTGCCCCTTCAGCAAAAAGAAAATGGTGACTTGCCAGAAAGTTCAAGGGATTCCCTGAGTGAAGATGAGTGGATGAAGATAATACTTGAAGCTTTGAGACAGGCCGAAAATGAGCCCCAGTCTGCACCAAAAGAAAACAAGCCCTATACCTTGAATTCAGAAAAAAACTTTCCAATGGACATGCCTGACGATTATGAGACTCAACAGTGGCCGGAAAGAAAACTCAAGCACATGAGATTCCCTCCTACATATGAAGAGAATTCCAGGGACAACCCCTTTAAACGCACAAATGAAATAGTAGAGGAACAATATACTCCTCAAAGCCTTGCTACGTTAGAATCTGTCTTTCAAGAGCTGGGGAAACTGACTGGACCAAACAACCAGAAGCGTGAGAGGGTTGATGAGGAGCAAAAACTTTACACAGATGATGAAGATGATATCTACAAGGCTAATAACATTGCCTATGAAGACGTGGTTGGAGGAGAAGATTGGAACCCAGTAGAGGAAAAAATAGAGAGTCAAACCCAGGAACAGGTAAGAGACAGCAAAGAGAATATAGAAAAAAATGAACAAATCAATGATGAAATGAAGCGTTCAGGGCAGCTGGGCCTCCAGGATGAAGATTTCCAGAAAGAGAGTAAAGACCAACTCTCAGATGATGTCTCCAAAGTAATTGCCTATCTGAAAAGGTTAGTGAATGCTGTGGGAAGTGGGAGGTCACAGAATGGGGAAAATGGGGAAAGAGCAACCAGGCTTTTTGAGAAACCACTTGATTCTCAATCTATTTATCAGCTGATTGAAATCTCAAGGAATTTACAAATACCCCCTGAAGACTTAATTGACATGCTCAAAACTGGAGAGAAGCCAAATGTATCAGTGGAACCAGAGCAGGAGCTTGATATTCCCCTTGACCCTGAAGACATCTCAGAGGTTGACTTAGACCATCCAGATCTGTTCCAAAATAAGATGCTCCCCAAGAATGGCTACCCCAAAACACCTGGTCGTGCTGTGGCAGAGGCTCTACCAGATGGGCTCAGTGTTGAGGACATTTTAAATCTTTTAGGGATGGAAAATGCAGCAAATCAAAAGCCTCCATATTTTCCCAATCAGTATAACCGAGAGAAGGTTCTGTCAAGACTCCCCTATGGTCCTGGAAGGTCTAAAGCAAACCAACTTCCCAAAGCTGTCTGGATGCCAGATGTTGAAAACAGACAAATGGCATATGAAAAGCTGAATGAAAAGGATCAAGAAATAGGAGAGTACTTGGCCAAGATGCTAGTTAAATACCCTGAGATCATGAATTCAAACCAAGTGAAGCAAGTTCCTAGTCAAGGCTCATCTGAAGATGATCTACAGGAAGAGAACCAAATCGAGCAGGCCCTCAAAGAGCGTTTGAATCAACACAGCTCTCAGGAGACTGACAAACTGGCCTTTTTAAGCAAAAGGCTCCCTGTGGGGTCCCTGAAGAGTGACGATACCCCCAACAGACCGTACTTGGATGAAGATCTGTTAATGAAAGTGCTGGAATACCTCAACCAAGAAAAGGCAGAAAAGGGAAGGGAGCATATTGCTAAGAGAGCAATGGAAAATATGTAAGCAGTTTTCATTAATTGCCCTACTTTCACCCCTCCCACCCCAAGCAAACACCAACATTTCTCTTTAGTGTGTTGATGTCTATCTTGTTAACACTGTTATACCTTTAAATGATGTACAGGCAGATGATTCCATTTCACTGGGGTGTCTACTTCACTAACTCTGAGCTGTTCTCTTGTGTATGGATATGTGTAAATGTTATGACTTCTGAATAAAAATATTAATCATATCCCTTATTCAAGAAAGATATCTATGATAGTGTTTAATAGTGTATCTAATGGCTGTGGCATTGTTAATGCTCACATATGACAAAGAGTGTCCTATAATTCTCTTGAAAGTTTTTAATACTTATTGAATTATTTTGTTACTGTCTGTAGTGTTTTGTGGAGTATTGGAGCAAAAAAAAATAAAGCATTATAAATATATAGTTTTATTTATAAGGCCTTTTCTATTGTGTGTTTTGTTGTTTAATAAATGTTATTTCTGGATAACTGTGGGTTATTCATTCTGGAATACCAGAGACGGTGACTATGGAGCAAGCAGTATGGAGTTAAAAGAGAAAATCATCACCTTCCACAGTCTATCCAGGTAAGAAATAAGGAATTTAAACATACAACCATACTACATATTTGTAGAATGCAACATCCTCTAGCAGCCCACTACCTAATGCTTGCCTATAGTTTTTCTCATATTTATGATTATGGAATAAGACTTTTGGTATCATACTTATACCTTTTACCCTTGATTTATATAAATGCAAACATTTAAGTCTTCCATAACCAGCACTAAAAAAGAAGAGATGTGTACGGGGCAGTCAGAAACAATTATAGCAATCTACTATATTGGAAGCAATCTACCTATTCTCAGGTCACCCTGGTCCCCAGAAGACAAGGCTGCTACTCTTTTGTATGGTTTGAGAGGGGCCAAAGGACCCCGAAACTGACTGTCAGGTAAGTGAATGGCTTAGGCACAGTGGGAATACCTCAGCTGCCCTCTCTCTTGTCCACGTGTTAGAGAGAATCCTGAGTAGGCTAAGCAGTACATAATTGTTATGATGTGCGTCACTTCAGGGGTAGATGTTATCAGCATCCTGACATATCAACAGGGAATCAACAACAAGAGCAGTGAGAAAATATAGAGAGCAACAAAGCAACAGTGGTCATAAAAAACCAAGGAAATAAATCACAGTTACTATTTACTGAATATTTATTTTGCACCAGGCACAATACTAAATACTTTATCTCATTCAGTTTGTACTGTATCACTATCAGGGGCCACTTATTATCACCCTTTTACATCAGAAAAAGCAAAACTCAGAAAGTTTAAATAACTTCCCCCAAGTCACCCAGTATTATAAATTGCCAAATCCTGTGTTCTTAACCACTTCACTATATTGCCTCTCTGGGGAGGGCCGTTTCAGCTGAGGGATGGGGCATTGGATGTGGGGTGGTGGGAGGCTTATGTAGTCTCAGTATGGGTCACTTCCAAGGGAGGTCACTTGTGTGTGTGTGTGTGTGTGTGTGTGTGTGTGTGTGTGTGTGTCATGGGTGTGGGGGAGGGACAATCCTGGATTAAAAGGCAATGAGAAGGCCCTGCACACCTTGGGGAAAACACTGAATGTAGGATTTCCTATTTTGTAATTTTGCCCAGACTCTTTTCTGTCCAATTATCATACACTTTCATGGAATTCTAGAATCTATCATCTAAGACCTTAGAGGGGAATTGTCTCTACAGTGTTTCTAATAAGTGGTTTTTACTCAAATACCTCATGGGGCAGTACTATGAATTCAAGATTATGGAGAGATTCAGGATATTTGTGCAGCTTAAAGTCTAAGTACATATTTATATACCACGCTTTGCAGATGTTCACATACACCACCTGCCCATTACATTTTCTCTTCGATTTTCTGTTTCATGCAGCCAGCCACCCCTAGTACCATAAATCAGCCACGTGACTCTCTCCATGCTTGCACTAAGCAGAATGAGACCTTGGCACATGTCCACCCAACAGAAACTTGCCTTCACATTGATGTGTGAATGTTCTATGGGAAGATTAGAAAATGAGAGCAAGTTAATTGACACAACACAGCTGATGAGGCCGCAGGCTGGGATTTACACACACATCAGTGGGCTGGCAAACCCTGCACTCATTCTGCTACACCGTGCTGCTTTTTCTCAAAGTCTCAGTTACACTTGAAATTCCCTGATTCTCTAACAGTGATATTTCTGGCATCAGGATTGGCAGTTGGGAAAATATATTAATTTGGGATATATATTCTTTACCTGACTTCTCTCAGACACTAGTCAGCAAGCATCTTTGCCTTTTTGCAGCATCACCATATACCGAGCTATTGAGTCATCAGATTTATTTATTTCTGATCTAAAGGTATTTTTTTCATAAGTGTTTTAGTACATTGCTTACTAGCATAAGAAATTAAGCTCTAAGTAGCATTCAAAGATGTGGATGACAAACTAGTTGGGATTAAGGCAACACTGCCCTTTTCTCTGGCCAGAAGTCTCCTTCAGCAGAAGTCAGGAAGTAGCTTGAGCCCTCCTCACAAATGCCCCCTGCAGGCCACCGCTGGAAGGGTGCACTACGACTGTACCCATTTTTAGGAGTCCATGCCTTGACAGGAGTCAGATGGCCTAGCACTCTGTATGCTTTTGGCAAGACCACCACCTACCAACCCTTCCCTTCCTTCAACACTCCCAGCCTCTTGACTCTACCCATTTTGGGGACAGTTAGGACTAAGCTGATGGTGCCCTTTATAACAAGACTTCCAAGTCATCCCTCATTTCCCATACTCACCCCTCCAAACTTTGTATATCACTTCTTTGGACCCCGATTCCTACTCTGTCCCATATCCTATATCTTTTTTTCAGTTGTCTTTGATACTCAAGGTCAGTCATCAGCAAAATCCCCTGCACCCTCAAACTCTTCTGTGAATGTTCTTTTAAACTTTCTTTCTCTGGGGAAAACCTACCTCTCCTCTGAGGTTCCTGTTTCCCCTGAAACTCTCTTTCTCCTCTTTGCTGCTTACAGTACATCTTCTCTCTTCCATAAAAACATCTGACTTTGAATCTCATGCCATCACTAACTACCCACCATTTACCCCCCACTGTTGCAAACATCTACTGCCCCAGGTCACTTACCCTCACACATTAAATATAGTTCCTGATCACTGTCACTTTTTCTAGAACTGCTACTGTGTTCATACTTGCTGTATTCAATATTCATAAAGATGATCTTTCCAATATTTTCCAGGCTCCATTCTCCATCAGCTATTCACTTGCATGGTTATGCCCTTGCTCTTTTCCTTACTAATAACTGCAACCTATCCTAAAACTGAATTCCAAACATTTCACTCTAACAACCACCTTCTATATTTCCATGGTACTGCCTCTAGTACCTTAATTCCAGTAATCCCTCACACCCACCAAAAATGTAACCTATGGATCCTACCATCTTTCCACTCTCTTATCCCCTTTATTCTTCACCACCCATGTTGTCAAGTTTAAATTTCATGGTTTATCATTATAGTCATTCCTTTGTAAACATTAACTCCCTTCTGTCTCTTGTGTTTCATTGTAACTTCTTTGCTAAACAAGAATTCTAGTAAAGTCCAATTCTCCACCCACTCTTACCTTCTCTCCTACAACTACATGATCTGGCTCTGAGTTTCCTAGTACTCTCTGCATTACTCTCTTTTCTGCCTGCACTGGCTTTCTCACTGTTCCTTGAATATGCCTCAAGAGTTTTGCAATTGCTGTTTCCTCCTTCAGAAGTGCTATTTCCCCAAATATCTACATGGTTTTCTCTCTTACTTCCTTCAAGTTTTCTGTACAAATATTGACTTCTTGATGCCACTCTTTCTAAAATTTCAACTCCTACACACTTTTCCTGTCTCCATTCATTGCCTGATTTTTTATCCTTAGCACTTTTATCTAACATTCTTAATTTTCACTTTTATTTTCTTTATTGTCTACTCCTCCACCACTAGCATGTAATCTCCCTGAGGGTAGTTATTGTTTGTTTTATTCATTGTGGTATCTCTAGATTCCTATAAGAGTTACTGGAATATAAAAAGTGCACAGAAAATAGATATTGACCAAATGAATGAATTGAGAATGAAGAAATAAGGGAGAAAAGATAGGAGAGAAGGAAGAATTGAACTTGACTTTAAATTTAGAATAGTGGGACTAGGAACCAAGATGGCAGAGTAGAATTACTTGCTCTCACTCACTCTTGTGAGAACACCAGAATCACAACTAGCTGCTGGACAATCACTGACAGGAAGACACTGGAACTCACCAAAAAAGATACCCCACATCCAAAGACAAAGGAGAAGCCACAATGAGGTGGTAGGAGGGGCACAATCACAGTAAAATCAAATCCCATAACTGCTGGGTCGGTGACTCACAGACTGCAGAACACTTATACCACAGAAGTCCACCCACTGGAGTGAAGGTTCTGAGCCCCACGTCAGGCTTCCCAACCTGGGGGTCTGGCAACAGGAGGAGGAATTTCTAGAGAATCAGACTTTGAAGCCTGGTGAGATTTGATTTCAGGACTTCAACAGGACAGGGGAACAGAGAGACTCTACTGTTGGAGGGCACACACAAAGTAGTGTGCACATTGGGACCCATTGGAAGGAGCAGTGACCACAGGGGAGACTGAACCAGACCAACCTGCTAGTGTTGGAGGGCCTTCTGCAGAGGAGGGGGGTGGCTGTGGCTCAATTTGGGGACAAGGACACTGGCAGCAGAAGTTCTGGGAAATACTCCTTGGCATGAGCCCTCACAGAGTCTATCATTAGACCAAATAAAGAGCCCAAGTAGACTCCAGTGTTGGGTTGCCTCAGGCCAAACAACCAACAGGGAGGGAACCCAACCCCACCCATCAGCAGTCAAGTGGATTAAAGTTTTACTGAGCACTGCCCAACAGAGCAACAGTCAGCTCTACCCACCACCAGTACCTTCCATTAGGAAACTTACACAAGCCTCTTAGATAGCCTCACCCACCAGAGGGCAGACAGAAGAAGCAAGAAGAACTACAATCCTGCAGCCTGTGGAAAGAAAGCACATTCACAGAAAAGTAGACAAGATGAAAAGGCAGAGGGCTATGTACCAGATGAAGGAACAAGCTAAAACCCCAGAAAAATAACTAAATGAAGTGGAGATAGGCAACCTTCCAGAAAAAGAATTCAGAATAATGATAGTGAAGATGATCCAGGACGTTGGAAAAAGAATGGAGGCAAAGATCGAGAAGATGCAAGAAATGTTTAACAAAGACCTAGAAGAATTAAAGAACAAACAAACAGAGATGAACAATACAATAACTGAAACGAAAACTATACTAGAAGGAATCAATAGCAGAATAACTGAGGCAGAAGAACGGATAAGTGACCTGGAAAACAGAATGGTGGAATTCACTGCTGCAGAACAGAATAAAGAAAAAAGAATGAAAAGAAATGAAGAAAGGCTAAGAGACCTCTGGGACACCATTAAATGCAACAACATTCATCTTATAGGGGTCCCAGAAGGAGAAGAGGGAGAGAAAGGACCAGAGAAAATATTTGAAGAGATTATACTCGAAAACTTCCCTAGCATGGGAAAAGAAATAGCCACCCAAGTCCAGGAAGTGCAGCGAGTCACATACAGGATAAACCCAAAGAGAAACACACTGAGACACATAGTAATCAAATTGGCAAAAATTTAAGACAAAGAAAAATTATTGAAAGCAGCATGGGAAAAGTGACAAATAACATACAAGGGAACTCCCATAAGGTTAACAGCTGATTTCTCAGCAGAAACACTACAAGCCAGAAAAGAGTGGCATGATATACTTAAAGTGATGAAAATGAAGAACCTACAACCAAGATTACTCTACCCGGCAAGGATCTCATTCAGATTTGATGGAGAAATAAAAAGCTTTACAGAGAAGCAAAAACTAAGAGAATTCAGCACCACCAAACCAACTCTACAACAAATGCTAAAGGAACTTCTCTAAGTGGGAACCACAAGAGAAGAAAAGAACCTACAAAAACAAATGCAGAGAGCCGGAGGAAGATGGCGGAAGAGTAAGACGCGGAGATCACCTTCCTCCCCACAGATACATCAGAAATTCATCTACACGTGGAACAACTCCAACAGAACACCTACTGAACGCTGACAGAAGACCTCAGACCCCCCAAAAGGCAAGAAACTCCCCACATACCTGGGTAGGTCAAAAGAAAAAAAGAATAAACAGAGACAATAGGATATGGACGGGACCTGCACCAGTGGGAGGGAGCCGTGAAGGAGGGAAGGTTTCTACACACTACAAGCCCCTTCGAGGGCGGAGACTGCAGGTGGCGGAGGGGGAAAGCTTCGGAGTAGCGGAGGAGAGCACAGCAACAGGGGTGTGGAGGGCAAAGCAGAGAGATTTTGGCACAGAGGATCGGTGCCCTCAGGCACACACCAGCCCGAGAGGCTTGTCTGCTCGGCCGCCAGAGCGGGCGGGGCTGGGAGCTGAGGCTCGGGTATCGGCTTTCAGTCGGAGCGCAGGGAGAGGTCTGGGGCTGGCGGCAGGAAGAGACCCTGAAGGGGTTAGTGCTAGCCCGGAGGGAGTCCGGGGAAAGGGTCTGGAGCTACCGGAGAGGCAAGAGACTTTTTTCCCTTTTGTTGCCTGGTGCGCGAGGAGAGGGCATTCCCCTCCCTCCCCTCTGCCTGAGTGAGCCAGAGACCCCGAATCAGCGGCTCCTTTAAACCCGTCCTGTCTGAGCGAAGAACGGACGCCCTCCGGCGACCTACGCGCAGAGGCGGGGCCAGGTCCAAGGCTGAGACCCGGGAGCTGTGAGAGCAGAGACAGGGAAATCTCTCTGTGCAGCCTCCGAGGCAGTGGATTAAAGCTCCACGGTCCATTTGATGTGCCCTGCGTCTGTGGAGTGCATGAATGGACAGCGAATCATCCCAAATTGAGGAAGTGGACCTTGAGGACAAGATTTAAGACTTTCCCCCCCTTTTTTCCCCTCTTTTTACAACGAATTATCTCAAATTAAGGAGGTGGACTTAGCAAGATTTCAGACTTTTCGCCCTTTTCCTCTTTTTACAACGAATTATCCCAAATCGAGGAGGTGGACTTGGAGAGCAAGATTTTTGATTTTTCCCCCTGCTCTCTTTTTGTGAATGTGTATGTGTAATCTTCTGTGTAAGATTCTCTCTGTATAGCTTTGCTTCCACCATATGTCCCAGGGTTCTTTCGGTCCGTGTTTTTTTTTCAATAATTACTTTTTAATTTTAATAACGCTACTATATTTCATACTTTATTCTATTTTACTTTACCTGCTCTTTCTTTTTTTCCTCCCTTCCCTTCCTCCCTCCCTCCCTCCGCTCCTCCTTTCCTTCTTTCTTTTTCTTTCCTCCATCCCTCCCTCCCTCCCACCCTTCTTCTTTCCACTTTCTTTTTCTTTCCTTCCTCCCTCCCTCCCTCCCTCCTGTCTTTCTTTCTTTCTTTCCTTCCTCCCTCCCTCCCTCTCTTCTTCCATTCACTCTTCCTTTTGCTTTCATTCCTCCCTCCCTCCCTTTCTTTCCTTTCTTTCCATCCTTCCTCCCTCCCTCCTTTCTTTCTTCCTTCCTTCCTTCCTTCCTTACTTCCCTTCTTCCTTTCTTTCAATCTCTCTTTCTTTCTTCTACTAATTATTTCTTTCTACTTTTTCTCACTGTTATTCTGAGCCGGGTGGATGAAAGGCTCTTGGTGCTGCAGCCAGGAGTTAGTGCTGTGCCTCTGAAGTGGGAGAGCCAACTTCAGGACACGGGTCCACAAGAGACCTCCCAGCTCCACATAATATCAAGCAGCGAAAATCTCCCAGGGATCTCCATCTCAACACCAGCACCCAGCTTCAGTCAACGACCAGCAAGCTACAGTGCTGGTCACCCTATGCCAAGCAACTAGCAAGGCAGGAACACAACCCCACCCATTAGCAGAGGGGATACCTAAAAACATAATAAGGCCACAGGCACCCCAAAACACACCACCAGACGTGGACCTGTCCACCAGAAAGACAAGATCGAGCCTCAACCACCAGAACACAGGCATTAGTCCCCCCCACCAGGAAGCCTACACAACCTACTGAAACAACCTTAGCCACGGGGGACAGACACCAAAAACAACGGGAACTACGAATCTGCAGCCTGCAAAAAGGAGACCCCAAACACAGTAACATAAGCAAAATGAGAAAGCAGAAAAACACACAGCAGGTGAAGGAGCAAGATAAAAACCTACCAGACCTAACAAATGAAGAGGTAATAGGCAGTCTACCTGAAAAAGAATTCAGAATAATGATAGTAAAGCTGATCCAAGATTCTATTTCCCAGATCCAAAATCTTGGAAATAGAATAGACAATATGCAAGAAACAGTTAACAAGGACCTAGAAGAACTAAAGATGAATCAAGCATCGATTAAAAACACAATAAATGAAATGAAAAATACTCTAGATGGGATCAATAGCAGAATAACTGAGGCAGAAGAACGGATAAGTGAGGTGGAAGATAAAATAGTGGAAATAACTGATGCAGAGCAAAATAAAGAAAAAAGAATGAAAAGAACAGAGGACAGTCTCAGAGACCTCTGGGACAACATTAAACACACCAACATTCGAATTATAGGGGTTCCAGAAGAAGAAGAGAAAAAGAAAGGGACTGAGAAAATATTTGAAGAGATTATAGTTGAAAACTTCCCTAATATGGGAAAGGAAATAGTTAATCAAGTCCAGGAGGCACAGAGAGTCCCATACAGAATAAATCCAAGAAGAAATACGCCAAGACACATATTAATCAAACTGTCAAAAATTAAACACAAAGAAATCATATTAAAAGCAGCAAGGGAAAAACAACAAATAACACACAAGGGAATCCCCATCAGGTTAACAGCTGATCTCTCAGCAGAAACTCTACAAGCCAGAAGGGAGTGGCAGGACATAATTAAAGTGATGAAGGAGAGAAACCTGCAACCAAGATTACTCTACCCAGCAAGGATCTCATTCAGATTTGATGGAGAAATTAAAACCTTTACAGACAAGCAAAAGCTGAGAGAGTTCAGCACCACCAAACCAGCTTTACAACAAATGCTAAAGGAACTTCTCTAGGCAAGAAACACAACAGAAGGACTATACCTACAATAACGAACCCAAAGCCATTAAGGAAATGGGAATAGGAACATACATATCAATAATTACCTTAAATGTAAATGGACTAAATGCTCCCACCAAAAGACACAGAGTGGCTGAATGGATACAAAAACAAGACCCATATATATGCTGTCTACAAGAGACCCACTTCAGACCTAGAGACACATACAGATTGAAAGTAAGGGGATGGAAAAAGATATTCCATGCAAATGGAAATCAAAAGAAAGCTGGAGTAGCAATTCTTATATCAGACAAAATAGACTTTAAAATAAAGACTATTAGAAGAGACAAAGAAGGACACTACATAATGATAAAGGGATCGATCCAAGAAGAAGATATAACAATTGTAAATATTTATGCACCCAACATAGGAGCACCTCAATACATAAGGCAAATACTAACAGCCATAAAAGGGGAAATCGACAGTAACACAATCATAGTAGGGGACTTTAACACCCCACTTTCACCAATGGACAGATCATCCAAAATGAAAATAAATAAGGAAACACAAGCTTTAAATGATACATTAAACAAGATGGACTTAATTGATATTTATAGGACATTCCACCCAAAAACAACAGAATACACATTTTTCTCAAGTGCTCATGGAACATTCTCCAGGATAGATCATATCTTGGGTCACAAATCAAGCCTTGGTAAATTTAAGAAAATTGAAATTGTATCAAGTATCTTTTCCGACCACAATGCTATGAGACTAGACATCAATTACAGGAAAAGATCTGTAAAAAATACAAACACATGGAGGCTAAACAATACACTACTCAATAATGAAGTGATCACTGAAGAAATCAAAGAGGAAATTAAGAAATACTTAGAAACAAATGACAATGGAGACACGACGACCCAAAACCTATGGGACGCAGCAAAAGCAGTTCTAAGGGGGAAGTTTATAGCAATACAATCCCACCTTAAGAAACAGGAAACATTTCGAGTAAACAACCTGACCCTGCACCTAAAGCAATTAGAGAAAGAAGAACAAAAAACCCCCAAAGTTAGCAGAAGGAAAGAAATCATAAAGATCAGATCAGAAATAAATGAAAAAGAAATGAAGGAAACGATAGCAAAGATCAACCAAACTAAAAGCTGGTTCTTTGAGAAGATAAACAAAATTGACAAACCATTAGCCAGACTCATCAAGAAAAGAAGGGAGAAGACTCAAATCAGTAGAATTAGAAATGAAAAAGGAGAAGTAACAACTGACACTGCAGAAATACAAAAGATCATGAGAGATTACTATAAGCAACTCTATGCCAATAAAATGGACAACCTGGAAGAAATGGACAAATTCTTAGAAATGCACAACCTACCAAGACTGACTCAGGAAGAAATAGAAAATATGAATAGACCAATCACAAGCACTGAAATTGAAACTGTGATTAAAAATCTTCCATCAAACAAAAGCCCAGGACCAGATGGCTTCACAGGCGAATTCTATCAAACATTTAGAGAAGAGCTAACACCCATCCTTCTCAAACTCTTCCAAACAATATCAGAGGAAGGAACACTCCCAAACTCATTCTACGAGGCCACCATCACCCTGATACCAAAACCAGGCAAGGATGTCACAAAGAAAGAAAACTACAGGCCAATATCACTGATGAACATAGATGCAAAAATCCTCAACAAAATACTAGCAAACAGAATCCAACAGCACATTAAAAGGATCATACACCATGATCAAGTGGGGTTTATTCCAGGAATGCAAGGATTCTTCAATATACGCAAATCAATCAATGTGATACACCATATTAACAAGTTGAAGGAGAAAAACCATATGATCATCTCAATAGATGCAGAGAAAGCTTTCGACAAAATTCAGCACCCATTTATGATAAAAACCCTGCAGAAAGTAGGCATAGAGGGAACTTTCCTCAACATAATAAAGGCCATATATGACAAACCCACAGCCAACATTGTCCTCAATGGTGAAAAACTGAAACCATTTCCACTAAGATCAGGAACAAGACAAGGCTGCCCAGTCTCACCACTCTTATTCAACATAGTTTTGGAAGTTTTAGCCACAGCAATCAGAGAAGAAAAGGAAATAAAAGGAATCCAAATTGGAAAAGAAGAAGTAAAGCTGTCACTGTTTGCAGATGACATGATACTATACATAGAGAATCCTAAAGATGCTACCGAAAAACTACTAGAGCTAATCAATGAATTTGGTAAAGTAGCAGGATACAAAATTAATGCACAGAAATCTCTGGCATTCCTGTACACTAATGATGAAAAATCTGAAAATGAAATCAAGAAAACACTCCCATTTACCATTGCAACAAAAAGAATAAAATATCTAGGAATAAACCTACCTAAGGAGACAAAAGACCTGTATGCAGAAAATTATAAGACACTGATGAAAGAAATTAAAGATGATATAAATAGATGGAGAGATATACCATGCTCCTGGATTGGAAGAATCAATATTGTGAAAATGACTCTACTACCCAAAGCAATCTACAGATTCAATGCAATCCCTATCAAACTACCACTGGCATTTTTCACAGAAGTAGAACAAAAAATTTCAAAATTTGTTTGGAAACACAAAAGACCCCGAATAGCCAAAGCAATCTTGAGAACGAAAAACGGAGCTGGAGGAATCAGGCTGCCTGACTTCAGACTATACTACAAAGCTACAGTAATTAAGACAGTGTGGTACTGGCATAAAAACAGAAAGATAGATCAGTGGATCAGGATAGAAAGCCCAGAGATAAACCCACGCACATATGGCCAACTTATCTTTGATAACGGAGGCAGGAATGTACAGTGGAGAAAGGACAGCCTCTTCAATAAGTGGTGCTGGGAAAACTGGACAGGGACATGTAAAAGTATGAGATTAGATCATTCCCTAACACCATACACAAAAATAAGCTCAAAATGGATTAAAGACCTAAATGTAAGGCCAGAAACTATCAAACTCTTAGAGGAAAACATAGGTAGAACACTCTATGACATAAATCACAGCAAGATCCTTTTGGACCCACCTCCTAGAGAAATGGAACTAAAAACAAAGATAAACAAATGGGACCTAATGAAACTTCAAAGCTTTTGCACAGCAAAGGAAACCATAAACAAGACCAAAAGACAACCCTCAGAATGGGAGAAAATATTTGCAAATGAAGCAACTGACAAAGGATTAATCTCCAAAATTTATAAACAGCTCATGCAGCTCAATAGCAAAAAAACAAACAACCCAATCCAAAAATGGGCAGAAGACTTAAATAGGCATTTCTCCAAAGAAGATATACAGACTGCCAACAAACACATGAAAGAATGCTCAACATCATTAATCATTAGAGAAATGCAAATCAAAACTACAATGAGATATCATCTCACACCAGTCAGAATGGCCATCATCAAGAAATCTAGAAACAATAAATGCTGGAGAGGGTGTGGAGAAAAGGGAACACTCTTGCACTGCTGGTGGGAATGTGAATTGGTACAGCCACTATGGAGAACAGTATGGAGGTTCCTTAAAAAACTAAAAATAGAACTACCATATGACCCAGCAATCCCACTACTAGGCATATACCCTGAGAAAACCATAATTCAAAAAGAGACATGTACCAAAATGTTCATTGCAGCTCTATTCACAATAGCCCGGAGCTGGAAACAACCTAAGTGTCCATCATCGGATGAATGGATAAAGAAGATGTGGCACATATATACAATGGAATATTACTCAGCCATAAAAAGAAACGAAACTGAGCTATTTGTAATGAGGTGGATAGACCTAGAGTCTGTCATACAGAGTGAAGTAAGTCAGAAAGAGAAAGACAAATACCGTATGCTAACACATATATATGGAATTTAAAAAAAAAAAAATGTCATGAAGAACCTAGGGGTAAAACGGGAATAAAGACACAGACCTACTTGAGAATGGACTTGAGGATATGGGGAAGGGGAAGGGTAAGCTGTGACAAAGGGAAAGAGAGGCATGGACATATATACACTACCAAACGTAAGGTAGATAGATAGTGGGAAGCAGCCGCAGAGCACAGGGAGATCAGCTCGGTGCTTTGTGACCGCCTGGAGGGGTGGGATGGGGAGGGTGGGAGGGAGGGAGATGCATGAGGGAGGGGATGTGGGAACAGATGTATATGTATGACTGATTCACTTTGTTATAAAGCAGAAACTAAAAAAAAAAAAAAAAAAAAAAACAGTTGCTACTAGGAAAAAAAAAAAAAAAACAAAAAACAAAAAAAAACAAATGCAAAACAATTAAGAAAATGGTCATAGGAACAAACATATTGATAATTACCTTAAACGTGAATGGATTAAATGCACCAAACAAAAGACACAGGCTTGCTGAATGGATACAGAAACAAGACCCAGGGCTTCCCTGGTGTTGCAGTGGTTGAGAGTCCACCTGCTGATGCAGGGGACACGGGTTCATGCCCCAGTCTGGGAAGATCTCACATGCCGTGGAGCAGCTGGGCCTGTGAGCCATGGTTGCTGAGCCTACATGTCCGGAGCCTGTACTCCACAGTGGGAAAGGCCACAACAGTGAGAGGCCCATGTACTGCAAACAAAACAAAACAAAACAAAACAAAAAACAAAAACAAGGCCCATCTATATGCTGTCTACAAGAGACCCACTCCACACCTAGGGACACATACATACTGAAAGTGAGGGGATGGAAAAAGACATTGCATGTAAATGGAAATCAAAAGAAAGCTGGAGTAGCAATACTCATATAGGATGAAATAGACTTTAAAACAAAGGATGTTACAAGGGACAAGGAAGGACACTACATGATGATCAAGGGATGAAGCCAAGAAGAAGATAAAACAATTATAAATATATATGCACCCAACATAGGAGCAGCTCAATACATAAGGCAACTGCAAACAGCTAAAAAAGAGCAAATCGACAGTAACACAATAATAGTGGGGGACTTTAACACCTCACTTACACCAATGGACAGATCATCCAAAATGAAAATAAATAAGGAAACAGAAGCTTTAAATGACACAATAAGCCAGATAGATTTAATGGATATTTATAGGACATTCCATCCAAAAACAGCAGATTACAATTTCTTCTCAAGTGTGCACAGAACATGCTACAGGATTGATCACATCTTGGCTTACAAATCAAGCCTCAGTAAATTTAAGAAAATTGAAATCCTATCAAGCATCTTTCCTGACCACAATGCTATGATATTAGAAATGAATTATAGGGAAAAAAACGTAAAAAACACAAACACATGGAGGCTAAACAATACGTTACTAAATAAACAAGAGATCACTGAAGAAATCAAAGAGGAAATCAAAATATACCTAGATACAAATGACAATGAAAACACGACAATCCAAAACCTATGGCATGCAGCAAAAGCAGTTTTAAGAGGGAATATTATAGCTATACAAGCCTACCTCAAGAAACAAGAAAAATCTCAAATAAAAAATCTAACCTTACACTCAAAGGAACTAGAGAAAGAAGAAGAAACAAAACACGAAGTTAGCAGAAGGAAAGAAATCATAAAGATCAGAGAAGAAATACATGAAATAGAAACAAAACAATAGCAAAGATCAATAAAACTAAAAGCTGGTTCTTTGAGAAGAAAAACAAAATTGATTAGCAAGACTCATCAAGAAAAAGAGGGAGAGGACTCAAATCAATAAATTGAAATGAAAAAGGAGAAGTTACAACAGACACTGCAGAAATACAAAACGTGCTAAGAGACTACTACAAGCAACTTTATGCCAATAAAATGGACAACCTGGAAGAAATGGACAAATTCTTAGAAAGGTATAACCTTCTAAGACTGAACCAGGAAGAAATAGAAAATATAAACAGAACAATCACAAGTAATGAAATTGAAACTGTGATTAAAAATCTTCCAACAAACAGAAGTCCAGGACCAGATGGCTTCACAGGTGAATTCTATCAAACATTTAGAGAAGAGCTAACACCCATCCTTCTCAAACTCTTCTAAAAAATTGTGGAGGAAGGAACATTCCCAAACTCATTCTATGAGGCCACCATCACCCTGATACCAAAACCAGACAAAGATACTACAAAAAAAAAGTACAGACGAACATTACTGATGAATATAGACGCAAAAATCTTGAACAAAATGCTAACAAACAGAATCCAACAACACATTAAAGGAACCATGTACCATGATCAAGTGGGATTTATCCCAGGGATGCAAGGATTCTTCAATATATTCAAATCAATCAATGTGATACACCATATTAAAAATTGGAGAAGAAAAACCATATGATCATCTCAGTAGATGCAGAAAAAGCTTTTGACAAAATTCAACACCCATTTATGATGAAAACTCTCCAGAATGTGGGCATAGAGGGAACATACCTCAACATAATAAAGGCCATATATGACAAACCCACAGCAAACATCATTTTCAATGGTGAAAAACTGAAAGCATTTCCTCTAACATCAGGAATGAGACAAGAATGTGTATTCTCACCACTATTTTTCAACATAGTTTTGGAAGTCCTAGCCATGGCAATCAGAGAAGAAAAAGAAATAAAAGGAATACAAATTGGAAAAGAAGAAGTAAAACTGTCACTGTTTGCAGATGACATGATACTATACATAGAGAATCCTTAAGATGCCACCAGAAAACTTCTGGAGCTAATCAATGAATTTGGTAACGTTGCAGGATACAAAATTAATGTACAGATATCTCTTGCATTCCTATACACTAATGATGAAAAATCTGAAAGAGAAATTAAGGAAACACTCCCATTTACCATTGTAACAATAAGAATCAAATACCTAGGAATAAACCGGCCTAGGGAGAGAAAAAACCTGTATGCAGAAAACTATAAGACACTGATGAAAGAAATTAAAGATGATATCAACAGATGGAGAGATATACCATGTTCTTGGATTGGAAGAATCAATATTGTGAAAATGACTATACTACCCAAAGCAATCTACAGATTCAATGCAATCCCTATCAAATTACTAATGGCATTTTTTACAGAACTAGAACAAAAGATCTTAAAATTTGTATGGAGACAAAAAAGACCCAAAATAGCCAAAGCAGTCTTGAGGGAAAAAAATGGAGCTGGAGGAATCAGGTCCCTGACTTCAGACTATACTACAAAGCTACAGTCATCAATATAATAATGTACTGGCACAAAAACAGAAACATAGATCAATGGAACGAGATTGAAAGCCCAGAGATAAACCCATTCACCTATGGTCAACTGATCTACAACAAAGGAGGCAAGAATATACAATGTAGAAACGAGAGTCTCTTCAATAAATGGTGCTGGGAAAACTGGACAGCTACATGTAAAAGAATGAACTTAGAACACTCCCTAACACCATACACAAAAATAAACTCAAAATGGATTCAAGACCTAAATGTAAAACTGGACACTATAGAACAGTTAGAGGAAACCAGGAAGAACACTCTTTGGCATAAATTACAGCAAGATCTTTTTTGATCCACTTCCTAGAGTAATGGAAATAAAAAAAAAATAAACAAATGGAACCTAATGAAACTTAAAACCTTTTGCACAGCAAAGGAAACCATAAACAAGACGAAAAGACAACCCTTAGAATGGGAGAAAATATTTGCAAACGAATCAACGGACAAAGGATTAACCTCCAAAATATATAAATAACTCATGCAGCTCAATATTAAAGAAACAAACAACCTAGTCCAAAAATGGGCAGAAGACCTAAATAGACATTTCTCCAAAGAAGAGATACAGTTGGCCAAGAAACACATGAAAAGGTGCTTAACATCACTAATTATTAGAGAAAGGCAAGTCAAAACTATAATGAGGTATCACCTCACAGCAGTTAGAATGGGCATTATCAGAATATCTACAAACAACAAATGCTGGAGAGGCTGTGGAGAAAGGGGAACCCTCTTGCACTGTTGGTGGGGATGTAAATTGATACAGCCACTATGGAGAACACTATGGACGTTCCTTAAAAAACTAAAAATAGAACTACCATATGATCCAGCAATCCCACTATTGGGCATATATCCATAGAAAACCATAATTCAAAAAGACACATGCACCCCAATTTTCATTGCAGCACTATTTACAATAGCCAGTTCATGGAAGCAACCTAAATGCCCATTGACAGACGAATGGTTAAAGAAGATGTGGTACATATATACAGTGGAATATTACTCAGCCATAAAAGGAAGGAAATTGGGTCATTTGTTGAGACATGGATGTATGTAGAGACTGTCATACAGAGTGAAGTAAGTCAGAAAGTGAAAAATAAATAACGTATATTGACACATGTATGTGGAACCTAGAAAAATGGTACAGATGAGCCGGTTTGCAGGACAGAAGTTGAGACACAGATGTAGAGAAGAAACGTATGGACACCAAGGGGGGAAAGCCGCGGGGGGTGCGGATGGTTGTGTAATGAATTGGGAGATTGGTATTGACATGTATACACTGATGTGTATAAAATTGATGACTAATAAGAACCTACTGTATAAAAAAGTAAATTAAATAAAGTAAAAATATTTAAAAGAACAAAAAACTAATAATACTAAACTTTCTTTAGGTTATTTGTATGGAAATATGTTAATATAATTGTTTCAGACATTACATGAAATTCCTAAAAATCTTATATGTTCTGGTATAATGTTATAAATCATAATTCTAGTTATTATTTTAAAATGTATATCTCAGAAATAACTGAATTTCCTTGTCAATTGCATTATTATGAATGTTCATCAAATCTTTAACTGTGGTCATTTTTAAGTCTTTTGGCATTTACAGACAATTTTGGGTGTACTCTGATGCTTTTTCAAAAATGTTCCTGTAGAAGGGTTTCATCTTCAAGGAATTCATGGAAAAGGCTCTGACAAGTACAGGTTTCTGGTAACTGACTATACTGCTGAATTGAATGAATAAGCATTTTCAGAACTCTAATGGAAAACTGATGAATTCATTAAAGTGCTAACAAAAGATCAAGATAAAAAAATTAATTACATGGGACTGAGTGAACTGATGAGGATGATTATAATTTTTGTGACTTTCTCTTTGAATAAAAAAAAAGGTTTTTTAAAATTTAGAACAGTGAAACAAGGTAAATCTTTATTGAAAAAATAAAGAAATATCAATTTTATTATATCAATACAAATTGATTAGACTCATTTTAAATTTTTCAGAATGAAATTAATGAAAATTAATAACATTAGTAAAGTAATTAAATTTTTACAGAATAAAATTAATGAAATAAAACTTTTTTTTTTTGTTTTTGCGGTACATGGGCTTCTCACTGTTGTGGTCTCTCCCGTTGCGGAGCACAGGCTCCGGATGCGCAGGCTCAGTGGCCATGGCTCACGGGCCTAGCCGCTCCGTGGCATGTGGGATCTTCCCGGACCGGGGCACGAACCTGTGTCTCCTGCACCGGCAGGCGGACTCTCAACCACTGCGCCAACAGGGAAGCCCTGAAATAAAACTTTTTGATCCAGATTTCAATATCTTTCTTTACGAAGTCTTTTACCTTTGCCTAAAGGAAACATAGCAGCAGCTTTGGAACTCAATTACCTCTGTACCTTAGCATTCGCAGAAAGGGGATAGTTAGGAGCTGTCAGCTTGTGACAACTGGACCCCGTTATTTTTTTCAGTTTAACTTATGCATTATCAGAAGGGCTGATGCCATGATTAGACAATCCTCTAAAATGCCATAGTTCTCTACCATTACAAAATTATAGTTATTTTGGTATTTTTATCAATATAGGTGAGAATTATAGTTATTTTACCCCATACAAGAAAAAAAATCACTGCTATTATAAATGCTGTGGAAATTGGTCACATGCTGATATAAGTTATGCTAGCCCAAATACTTAGCTATTACGGCTAATGATATTTATGCTGCAACTATTCTTCCTGACAGTTGTAAGGCTAGGAAGTCCCATGGGCTTTGATGAGGGAACTTCTGAAGGGTGAAAAGAACCAGGGACTGAAAAGCCAGTGGAGTTTTCCTGGCAGATTTAAGCCTTTTGATTTGGAACAAAGATGGCAATTTGTCTGCAAGTGTTCAGGCAGTGTCTACCTTCTAAGGGGTTTATTACAGCAATCATCAGCAAGTTTCTTTTTCTGGAGGGCCAAAGCCACATGTGCATTTATAGTTAATTTCCATATCATTTACATATGGCTACATCCACTCCACTTTCCATTCTCAAGACTTTTTCAAGTAAGAATGTATTGTTTTGGTAGTATATGTATGTCCATGCCACTCTCTCACTTCGTCCCACCTTACACTTCCCCCTCCCTGTGTCCTCAAGTCAATTCCCTATGTCTGTGTCTTTATTCCTGTCCTGCCCCTAGGTTCTTCAAACCCTTTTTTTTTTTTTTTAGATTCCATATATATGTGTTAGCATACGGTATTTGTTTTTCTTTCTGACTTACTTCACTCTGTATGACAGTCTCTAGGCCCATCCACTCACTACAAATAACTCAATTTGTTTCTTTTTATGGCTGAGTAATATTCCATTGTATATATGTGCCACAGCTTCTTTACCCATTCCTCTGTCGATGGACAGTTAGGTTGCCTCCATGTCCTGGCTATTGTAAACAAAGCTGCAACAAACTTTGTGGTACATGACTCTTTGAATTATGGTTTTCTCAGGGTATATGCCCAATAGTGGGATTGCTGGGTTGTATGGTAGTACTACTTTTAGTTTTTTAAGGAACCTCCATACTGTTCTCCATAGTTACTGTATCAATTTACATTCCCACGAGCAGTGCAAGACATAGACCCTCTCCAGCATTTATTGTTTGTAGATTTTTTGATGATGGCCATTCTGACCGGTGTGAGGTGATACCTCATTGTAGCTTTGACTTGCATTTCTCTAATGATTAATGATGTTGAGCATCCTTTCATATGTTTGCTGGCAATCTGTATATCTACTTTGGAGAAAGGTATAGCTAGTGGGAAGCAGCCACATAACACAGGGAGATCAGCTCAGTGCTTTGTGACTACCTAGAGGGGTGAGATGGGGGGGTGGGAGGGAGACGCAAGAGGGAAGAGATATGGGGATATATGTATACGTATAGCTGATTCACTTTGTTATAAAGCAGAAACTGACACACTATTGTAAAGCAATTATACTCCAATAAAGATGTTAAAAAATGTATTGTTTATGCCTTGAGGTTTGTTATTTTATCAGATTCTTTTTTTTCTTGATGACCTTTTATTAAATCATTATCATTGTTGTGACTTCTAAATGTCATCAGGGAACAGTGGGTGGTAGGGTGGAAGGTCTTGGTGAAGATGGGCTATAAGGTTCATGCTAAGACAAAATGATGTAAGAGCCACATTGGTACTTCCTGTTGCTCCAGCACATATTTATATCTTGATGTTTTTGCTTCCTCAGCCTGCTGGAGTCTTCCAACATTTTAGTCATTTTTCAAGACTTAGTGTATATGCTGCCACCTCCATTAAGAGTGCACTGACTGCTCCTTTTTCTTAGCTTTCACGGTGATTTTCTTTTACCTTTGTTTCAATATTTCTTTTTCTCTTGGTCTTGCTACATAGCAATGGCTAGTCTGTTGACCTCTCTGTTTCACCTGTTAAATTATAAACTCTCTGAAGTCAGAGGCTTGGTCTGAATCCCCTCTCCATATCCTCTACGATGCCCAGCACATGGCTCTTTCATGTGAGCTGCTCAGTATACATGTGTTGAATAAATAAGAAGATGCTATCTAACATACCCCTCTTTGCTGTCTTGTGTTTTTTGGAGTCTGTGCATGTACTTCTGTAACATCAGCTCAATTTAATAGAAAAGAAAAAAGTGCCTGCTGTGCATCCCACATGGTCATCTGAAGGGCTCTTTAGCCTTGGTGTTTTCAGAACATCTGAAATCCCAGAATAGTACCATGGTTTATGCTTTAAAGAGTATCAAATTTAATATTTACCTTAGTTGGAGTTTGAACCCGACTGTAGCTCCCCACACTGGTATCCCTTTTTAACTGGCAGTTTTCTAATTCTGAGGTCTAGAAACACGAGTTTGCTATTTTAAACAATTAAGTTTTCACACATGTTTTACAGGCTGAGTTTGGACCACCACGTAATAGTTTAGCCTTTCTAATGTTGGCTGGCATATCAATTCCTGTATCACACCTCAAAGAACATTCAGACTTCAGTTCCAGAAAGTCCCTCTGACCTGATAGATGGGAACATTTACTTGGAGAAGAGGCTTTGGAGCTAATAAATGAAACAAAACAAAACAAAATGAAACAAAACTGTGTAAAATTCTGGCTTTGTGATTTATTTGATCAGGCACTTAATCTAGCTGGATCTGAGGAAGGGATTATACTTACCTTACAAGGTTATTGTGAGGATTTATCAGCAATGTGTGTGCAGTGGCTTTGCAGTGCCCAGAACAAAGTAATTGCTAAATATATAAGGTAGAATTTCCCAGTCAATTAATCAACAACTATTATTAACCATTTGCAATGTGTAAATCCTAGTATTAGACATTATGTAGAGAGAGGGATATAAAGGATACATGTAATGTATTTCCACAAAAACAGACCACACTCTGAGGCACTTTTACTTCATTTACAAACAGAATTATTTCTCATGCTGTGGCTATTTTGAGAAAGTGATTTGTGATTAAGCAACAAGTTCTGATTCCATCTGTCATGAGTTCCAATTTAACTGGGGCCATTTCACGGGAATTGGAATATTCAGAAGTCTGTGGGTGGTATGAACCAACACTTCAGGTTTATTTTAAGCTTAAAATTGCAAATCATGCTAAAGTTCCCCAATATGGGCAGGGAAAACTGACAGATCAAGTTCCAATTTCATATATTGCCCTTCCCGCACACTGCCCAAATCTTTTTTTTAAATGAATTTTTAATGAGATAACGAAGACTTTAATCTGATTTTATTTGTTCTCTACATTCCAATGATGATACAATGATAAACTACCCCCTATAGGTTTAACATGAATACTTAATAACCACGGTGTGTTTAAAAAGCCACATACATTTTAAAAGAAACAACAGAATTATTTCTTCTTGGTCTTCCCATTCATAGGCATTACACAATAAGCTGACTTTAAAAATAAATAAAGCAGAAGCCCCTTTCCCGTTCCCCTTATTGATAACCCCACAATTCAATTCATTCTGAACCAACAGGTTGCTATGGTAGCAGGAGAGTCAGGGTTACAGCACCGCTTTGCAATGTGAAATCAGCACAGCGCAGGAGCCGCTTCAAAATTCATGAGACTGGTGGAAGCAGTTTTGTGCTTTAACCTTCAGGCTTCTTGCATCTCTAGGAAAATAAAAATAAGGGGCTTCCCTGGTGGCGCAGTGGTTGGGAGTCTGCCTGCCGATGCGGGGGGCGTGGGTTCGTGCCCCGGTCCGGGAGGATCCCGCGTGCCGCGGAGTGGCTGGGCCCGTGGGCCATGGCCGCTGAGCCTGCGCGTCTGGAGCCTGTGCTCTGCAATGGGAGAGGCCGCGACGGTGAGAGGCCCGCGTACCGCAAAAAAAAAAAAAAAAAAAGAAGGCTGCAGTGCCAACCTGAGCCTCTTTGGTGGTTTAGCGGCCTTTCCAGAGAGTTGGATGGAGTAAGTAAGCCACGATGTGTGCTTTCTATTTATTGAGTTTAAGATCTGATCCTGATGAGACTCATATTATTATAGGAAAGTCACATGCAACAAAACATGAGAAGAGTTTCTAATTTTGTGTTCTATACTTCTATTCATTACCAGCCAGAGCTAAACTAAAGGTTTAGTTTTAAAAATGTGTATGTTCAACAGATACACTGCGACTGTATTATAATTGGAATGGTTGGAGCACAGAATTCAATATAATATAAAATGCTCACTTTTGAGTCTGCCCATTATGTGAAAACTGCCTTCTTAATATATGTAAATCTATGTGATATATATAATATATGTGATAAGATATGTGAATATATATTATGCACAGGCACATAATATATGCGCATTTAAAAGGCATTTTTCACATAATGAACAGACTCATGCGATAAACTCCACATATGTTAATCTTACATGTAAACATATGCAAATGTACATAAGTATACTGTTTATTTATTTTACTTCTTTAAAGTCTTAACAAGTTTAATAATTGCTAATATCACTTAGTATACGCTTCCCATTCTCTCCTCATAAGGAATTATTGTCTCTCCTTTACCCAGCTGAAATCGTAACCTTTCCTGTGAATGCAGCTGTGACTATAAAATTAAAGAAAAATCGTTATAAAAAGATAGGTAAGCCAACAGACCAGCCTGATTTCTTAAATGCACAGTTTATTCTTATTTGCAATGAATTGGAAGTATCTTGGGACTAAGGGTGCCTTGGAGCTAGAGATGTGTTGTGTCTAGTCCATTAGACTATCTCTGTGGAAGTGCTCAAATAGGGACTTCAGGGGAGGAATGATGTGCCACCATGATATTCCATACCTCAGTGACCTGGCATATTCCATTCCCTCCATCTGGATGGTCCTCCATTTTGTCTTTCTACCAACCTTCTGTTCATTCTTTAGGATGTGACCTTGTGAAGCCTTTTCAGACACGACTTTGTCTTACTTCCTGCCCTGTGTACCCTGCCTTCACTGTCTTCCCAGATTTAGTCTTTTCCTTCTTTGTAGTAACTACTCCTTCACCAGCACCTACTGTATTCTACTGTAATTATCTATTTCTATGTAACTTGATGACAAAATATTGAGCTTCTTAAAAACAGGGAACATGTAGTGAGGAACTGTGTTTTCCTTGTTTGTTTGTTTTTGTATGCTCAGCACCCCACTCCTTCTTTCTTCTGGTCACACCACCACACCTTGCCTCTCCCCATTTCATATGTATGTGTTGGGGTTGGTAACTGTAGTACCTCCCCACCTGCAACCACAGAACCACACGGCATCCTGAGTTTGTTCAATCATGGTACTCCATCCTCTTAGTTATGGCTTAGGGATGGGCATGTGATCCAAGCTGGGCTAATCAGAGTTCTTCCCTAAGAATTTCTATGAGAGAGAATTTATTAGGACTTTGAATATTTTATGCCTGCATATGTCTATTGCCTTGTTGGACTCCCAGGCCTGAGGCTGATGAAAGACATGCCAGAAAGAGGAATGTGTCCAGGGGAAACTGAAGTGAGACTTAATTGACCAGGGGCTACTACCAATCACTGACAAAACTTAGAGAGATCAGACTATGAGTGAGATCAGCCTGGAAAACCAGCAGGGCAAGCAGCCTTTGGTTGGACAAGGGCCATTGTCCCAGGGTGCCAGTAAAGTTCTCCAGGAAGCAGGCCCTGAGATGGAGGTAAGGGTACAAAATGTTTATTGAGGGGTAACCCTCCTGAGAGAAAAAGGGAATGTTGGTTTGTGCCTTTAGGAACTGCCCGGGTGAAATCTGAAACTGGCCCCCATACACAGAGGGCAAGGACAGACCAAAGAAAGAGGCAAACCACCCCAGGTTGGTAGGTGGCAGTTTTAATAAGCTAGAGAAAGTTGTCTTGGGAGCTGAAAGATGGGTAGATCTCCACACCAACCCGCCAGAGTCTTAAAAGTCTATATAGAGGCCTTAATTGGGCTCAGTCATGTAGTAAGCACAGATGGGCTCAACAATGCCCTACTCTTTCAAGATTACATGCTTGGAAAACTCCCACTGTGGGAATGATGGGAAGAAAGTATGTTCCAAGAACAATCCCGCACTCAGACATTGATCAAGACCACCCAAAAAAAGCAAGACCCCAGCCTGAAAGTTGAGTCCGACACCCTGAAGGAGTTAACATCTGGAGGCTGTCAGCTAATGTCTTGCAAATGGGCAGAAAGTTGTTTCTTGCATTGAGATCTGGGAGCTGCACCTCTGTGTCTGAAACACTTGAAAACAAGAGGGACATGATGGGCTTCCCTGGTGGCGCAGTGGTTGAGGGTCCGCCTGCCGATGCAAAGGACGCAGGTTCGCACCCCGGTCTGGGAAGATCCCACATGCTGCGGAGAGGCTGAGCCCGTGGGCCATGGCCACTGAGCCTGCGCGTCCGGAGAAAAACAGGGAGATAATGACACTGCAGAGGATTCTAATTATTTCCTGGGGTTTCTAGGGGTTCCTAGGACACATATGTCTTCCTCTGACCCTATAGGCACCATTTTAAGGAGAAAATCTGATGAGGTAGGAGGTGATCTAAGAGACCTAGTATTTTTAACAACTGGAAGGTTATTTCCTGAAGAGACTGTTCAAATTATTGTATTGGATATTAGGTTAATTTGTTTTTCTGGTAATCCAGTAATGAGGGCTCAGGAGAATGACTGAATTAGTTAGGGCAAAATAAAGATTTTTATTCTTTCTCATCATAAAGAAATAGTAATTGAATTTTGTAACCCTATCATTAGTGTTATTTTTACTGTCAGATTCATAATGTAGTGCTAGCTAATGGTTACAGAGAAGGCCATCTTAGTTGTGAGTGTGTGCAAAGTACTTTCAGGGGATGGTTATTTTTAAGATTTTTACATAATTTTAACTTTTTTGGGGGGGGTTGGGAGTGTTGTGGGAAAGAAAAAAAATTGCTACTTCTTGTTCCTTTCCTCTGATAATGTGTTTCTTCCCTTGTATATACATTGTAAATCAACAACAGAGTATAACAAAGAAAATTGGGTCCTTGCAGTGAAAGAATGTTGGAGGGTAACTCTCACCTGAGGGTGTCAAAGTGACTTATTGATGACATGTTATGTATTGTAGTTCATGTGCTCTGCCTGCATCCCAGGACACAGCAACAATTAGTCTGGCTGACTTCTCTGTAATGGATGCAACAACTGAAGTCATGTGACAAGGTCAAACTGCAAGAGAAATAATAGAGTATTGGAGCTGAAACCAGGAGAATGAGAACTTTACTTTCTGCTTCATTCAATTCATTCATTTAAAAATCATTCATTATTGTTTGTTTATTAAATGTAGGGCACTAACTGTTAGGATGACAAAGATAAAACATACAGTTTTGCCTTTGAGGGGCTCACAATCCAGTTATGTCAACTGCCCTATGAAAGTGTTTATTTGGAAAAAATATATAAAATAGAGCTATGTGTAAATTACTATAGAGCAAGAAGAATAAGACATTTAAGGGATAGTCTGTGAAACAGTTTCAAATTTGTCTGCTACATGAAGTAAATACAATAACTTGATATGGACAAACAAAACAAAACAAACACATGAAATCAAATCAAACAAAATAAAATAAAGCTGATCTAGGATATAGGCACATCTATAAAGTCCTAGTCACTTGTATCCAAACTGCTCAGGCACTTTTTGGTGTCCTCCCCAGCCTTCATGCATCATGACTCTCCCTTTATCCTCTTTGAGGATTCTGGGTCTATATAAAAAATCCTGGGAATTGGTGTCTTGAAATAGTAAGGTGTTGTGTTAGCCAAGAAGCTGGTCCTGTTTTCTGCAGGAGGAGAGTCTGCAAGGTGGATCTGAGTTGCTGCCTGTGGACCTTACCTCTTCCTGTGTCTTAGTCCAGTGCTTCTCATACTTTAATGTACACACAAATCACCTGGATACCTTGTACAAATGCAGCTTCTGTTTCAGAAGGTCTGGGATGGGGCCTGAGATTTTACATTCTAACAGGCTCCTCCATGGGGCTGATGTGGCTGGTCTGAGTTCTATAGTTTGAATAGCAAGCCCAGAATCATACTGACCCTATAAGTAGTCTGGGGAAATAGAGACATAAATGGATTTTCTTGGGCATCATGAGATTTCCTATTTTCTTCCCTTTCTCTTCCTGGAACCCCTTTCTGACTTTTATTTGTACCTAGTATCTTCTACACACACCTTTATCTTCTTCCTCTAAGAACAATGGTGAGGAATTGGAAGGTCTGAGTCCATGTTCCGATCAAAATTACCTGGGTATGTCAGCCACTTTTAGGTTGCTCCAGTCTCAGTTTCCTCATTTGTAAAAAATAATCAGGCATCAGATAATTTATAGACTCATCCACTTCGCATATTTATGGGTCTGTGAATGCCTTGCCTTTGAGGACACTGTTGTCATTTTATACTGTTGTATCAATTCCTCTCCAGGAGTTTTGCATTGGATTTACTCTTACCTCTAATGGTAGAATGAGAGGTTGAAATCCATAATAATGGATTGCCCCTAACAGCAAATATGTGGTGAGTGGGATGGATGACCTTCTTAATGTCTCTGAACTTTTAGTATAGAAGCTGTCTCTTCTTCCAAAAGGTGCAGCTGGTGGTTTTGGATGGGAGTAAGAAAAGAGGAAGTGGTGCTACTGTTTTTTGAAGGAATAGCATCATTCAGCCTTCTTTCCTTAAGAGTGATAGGGAGGCTGTGGATGTGAAAGTGCAAAAGTCCTGAAGGCATATATTCATGGTTCTAGAATGATATCCTGACTCTGTGGGACTCATATCGACTGAGTGTAAAAGGAACAAATAGGTGACTCATGAAATCTTCAATAGGTCATTGAGAATCAGGAAGCACAGCATCTTCTACTATTAAGTTCACAGAATTGATTCATCCAATCACACATGCTGCAAGTTAAATATGTTCTCTGTCCCCAGTCTCTCTACCTCATTCAGATGAGCAACTTCCTGCGATCACTGGGGACAAAGAATTCTTCCAGTGATGAGAAGGTTGATAAGAACATGGAGCTATCCAACCCAAAGAGACATTAAGAAGGAAATAAAGGAGGATGGATATTTCCTATACTTTTCCCATCTGTCGCACACATATTGCCTCCACAAGACTGAGAGCTGCCTCTAGGACAATGTCTGTGCCTTATATGTATGTGTCTTTGACCATATTCAGCCCTCAAACATTTTATATGCAGTGGAATATTAACTGGAATACCTTGGGGTTGAGGGCTTATACCCTTTGTAACCAACACACTAGTCTTCAAAGGGAAGGAAATTGTAGCTGCTGGGACAGAAAGCCTAAGTCTGAAAGCCACAAGTGAGTCTCCTCCCTGTGGCTTTCATGGTAATTTATGCCTAGTTCTGTTCCCTGCCACTGGACCCTGAGTCCTTGGTCTCTGCTAATGGGTCAAGAGCTGAGAATGAGCTATCAGGGTGGGGGTGAGGGGTACAAAATAGAAGACCCTACGTCCCAGTTTACCCAGAGCAGTACAGGTTTGAGCCTATTTTCCTCGTGTCTTATCTGTTTAACATTTCCTTGAATTTTTCATTTTTAATGAAGCTTTCTATTAGAACTTACATTTAAATATGCTGGGGTGAGTTTTGTAGACCCTCCACTGTGTACTTCCAATTGCTGCCACGGTCACATAGTTTTGAGATTCCTGTGTAGAGAACAGAGTTCTTTAACACGTGGTTAAATCTGAAAGACAATTGGAAGTAACTCGTTTCTCCTTTCCCAACCATTTCTAGACGCAGTGTAACAACCACTTTCCTTTCAAAGACAGCATGGGGGATGCTTCCTGATAAAACAAAGTACATTCGAACACAAGAGATTAGGGGAGGCTAACTCTTCCCAGTATCAGATGGTGGTGGGAGAAGTATTTGAAGCTGTTGCACTTGCCAGCTTTGTTATGCCACCCAGTGATGCTATGACCTTAGCTGTGATCTGTGCAATTCAGATGGTTGCCAGACTGCCATTTGGTGAGGGTTCAGGTCAGTGGGAAAATCTCCAAAATTTATAGGTTAGGTGACCATGAAATATATGTGAGGAAGAGATACTAATCTATTCTGCCATAGAGTGCTTGGAAAGTTATTGGAACATTCTTATTATGGTGGTTTTATAATTTATCCTATGTTGCAAGTCAACAACTGCTTTTTTCTGATGAGTTAAAAATTTCTATAATAAGCCTTAAAAACAGAAATGAGCTAATGAATGGTGAGTGCATGCTTAATAATAAATTAACTACTAAGTTTCTATTTCTCAAGAAAGTTGTGATGATCTTTTAATTGGCTTAAAATGTTGCCCATGTTTTTCATTTACCATGGGAACTCTTATAATAAAACTGACCATAAGAGAGCCAGGAGGCATAAATCTTTTGAGGTAACATCAGCAACTATTTTATTTTTTATTTTTATTTTTTGAATTTTTATTGAAATATAGTTGATTTACAATGTTGTGTTAGTTTCAGGCCTACAGCAAAATGATTCAGTTATATGCACACATATATATGTGTGTGTACATATATAATTTGTTTTTAGATTCTTTTCCACTATAGGTTATTAGAAGATATTGAATAGAGTTCCCTGTGCTATATAGTATGTCCATTTTCGTTATCTATGCCATATAGAGTAGTGTGTATATTTTTATCCCAAACTCCTAATTTATCCCTCCCTCCCTTCCCCCCTTTGTTAACCAGAAGTTTGTTTTCTATGTCCTAGAGTCTATTTCTGTTTTGTAAATAAGTTCATTTGTATCATTTTTTTTTTTTTAGATTCCACATATAAGCGATATCATATGATATTTGTCCTTTTCTGTCTGACTTACTTCACTCAGTATGATAATCTCTAGATCCAGTCATGGTCTGCAACTATTTTAAAAATCAGTAATTATTTTTTGGGAACTGTGCCTCAAATCAATGTCTTAATATGTGTAGCTGAAGATTTAGACGCATATCATGATTTTTCATTTAGATCAAGTTACTGCATTTTTAAATTAATCTAACTCATTTTAAGTTCCAGGTAATAGTTGCCAATGTGTTGGCTTCGTGAGCAGAAGGACTTTGCAAATAATTTATTACAGTTTAATATCAGTATTATTAGGTATTTTGATAGAAAACAGTTAATTTAATCCCAATACTTTGGTATTTCTGATATCTTTTCCCCTCTGAAGCCATGGCTATTTAAGCTTTTAAATACACTTCCCTCACTGCAGTTTAGTGAATTTTCAGGAAGGAACAGAGTTTAGCACAGTTTCCAGAGCAACAAGGCCTAGGTTGGGAAGTGGCACAGTGTCACATCTGCCTCCTTCTCTTAGTCAGACCAAAGCGTGAAGCCAGTCCAGAGGCCGGGGTGGAAAGAGAGGCTGCACATTCTGATGGAAGGGGTTGCAAAGCCACATTGCAGAGGGACCTAGATGTAGAGAAGGCAGTATTTGTTGCCATTTTATCAAACTGCCACAATCTCCTCTTGAAAGTTATACCCACGAATATTATAGATTCTATGTCCTAAATGTGTCTTAAATGAATATCCTTTCCATTCCCATGGCATGGTCATGGATTAGGGAAGCCTCATCCTCTCTTTAACAGGTTCTTTGCTGCTCCTTTGCATCCAATTTGACTTTGCTCCACACCATCGTCTCTAGCCTGAATTACACCTAATCTGAATATGTTACTCCACTGCTTAAAAGTTTTTAATAGTTCCTCACAATCTGTGAGACAGAGTCCAGAATTATTTTGGCATTGTAAGGTGCTTCATGGTCTTATACCTGTCTCTGTTTCCAGACTTCTCTTCTGCCACTCTCTAAAACGCATCTTTACACTACTGCTGATTTCCCTACTAACTCTCCAAACATGCTATGATTTCTTATTGTATTCGGACTTTACCGATACTCTACCATTGCATGAAAAAAATCCCTCACTACCCCCAACTCCTTAACCCAATAATTTTCCTGTTTGCAAACACTTATCCTTCAAGGTCTAGCTTATGTGTCATCTCTTCCAGGAAGCCTTCCTTATACCCTCAGATTTTGAGGACCCTCTTCTGTGTGCCCAATACTCTTCTGAATAATTCTGTGAGAGCAGTTATCATGCTGTATCACAATTAATGAGTTACTTCTCTGACTTGCCTGTTAGGCTATGAGATCATGGAGGGCAGGAACTATGTCTTAGATTTCTGATTATCTAGTTCTTAATACAGTTGACTAACCTGCAGTTATTTTTGTTGTGTTTTCTTCCAAGAGAAAGGAAATTAGAATAAATGTAATTACACAAAGGGTAGACAATTTAAATTAACTACTTTGAATTATACCTACTCTCTCCCTCGTAATTAATTATTGCTTCTAGAAATCCATTTAAAATTTATCAAACAAGGTGATAATGCAATTTTTCAACAAAGGAGATTATTACTTGTGCTTGTAAGTAGAACAGTAGCTCAACTATTAGTTCAAGCTTTATTCTACAGCATTTAAAATTCAGGTCAGTTCTTTGATTTGTGCACAGATGGTTTTCTTCTATGAAACAAAATGTGGGTTCTCTAAAGATTTTTTTTTCTGATAGTAGTGGGAGGGAGGTGGTAATTCTTTTATACCCAATATAAGAAAAAAGTGTTACAAATATGTTTTTAAAATTTTAATAATAAATCATGTATTATTTCAAAAAATGAAAACTCATCACCCAGACTTAATTGATGATATAATTTTGTTATATGTGAATCTTAACTCTTTTATAAAGGAAATGTTACAAACATATCCAAAAGCCTCCCCCATTCAATTCTTTTCATTCTCCCCTAGATATAATAATTTATTCATTCATTTGTTTATTCAAAGATAATTATTGAGTACCTATGATTTGTCAGGACCTCTTCTAGGCATGGGGAATACCTGTAAATAAGTCCCTGTCCTCGTGAAATGGATAGTCTAATTTTTTATTGTAACCTTCACTTACCAAATTTATGCATGTCATACCAATGTGTGTGTTTATATATATTTACCATGTGCATATATATGTTAACAAATGACATATGTTATACCTTGTATACATTAAAAGTCATGTAGTTAATTAACATATAAAGTTAGCATTCATTATATTAAATGACATTCTATAAATGATATACTACCTGAATATCTTTTTCAACTTTTTCCATCATAATTATGTAGTGTGATTTTCCTTCTTGATTCTACTTAGTTCATTCATTTCGTAGTATTTCATAATATGCTCAGACCAGAGCATATAATGTCTCCATTCCCCCCTGGTGGATAATAAGGTTGTTTTCACTGTTTTGGTATCACAAATAGTACATGCACATCTCTGAATATGTCTTTTTGTCATATGAGTGAGTTTCTCTTGGACAGCAGCATAGACATGAATTGCTGGGTCAAAAGGCATGTACAACTTCAAGTTTTAGGGCTTGCTTTACAAAATGGGTGGAACAATTCACAGTCTTATCGACAATGCATGATTCTGCTTTCCTCACATCACTACCAACACCCTACTGATTTTTTCCCCCAATGTTACGGGTGACTTGAAAATATTTACATTGTTTACTGGTCACTTAATTTTCTCTTCTGAGAAATTCCTGTTTATATTTTTTGTTCAGTTTCCTATAGAACTATTTGTCTTTTTCATATTGATTTGTATGCTTTGTTTTATTTTATTTTAAAAATAAATTATGGATTTTCATCATTCATGATTATAAATGTTTAAAATACCTTCGTTCTCTTTTTTTTTTTTTTTTCTTTTGTGGTACGCAGGCCTGTCACTGTTGTGGCCTCTCCCGTTGCGGAGCACAGGCTCCGGACGCGCAGGCTCAGCGGCCATGGGTCACAGGCCCAGCCGCTCTGCAGCATGTGGGATCTTCCCGGACCGGGGCACAAACCCGTGTCCCCTGCATCGGCAGGTGGACTCTCAACCACTGCGCCACCAGGGAAGCCCTAAAATACCTTCGTTCTTTTAATTTATCTTTTAACTTTCTTTATGATGTTTTATGTTGTGCATAGGTTTTTAATTTTTAAGGTAGTTTAATTTTAGTGTTTTCTTCTTTATGGTTTGTCCATTTTGCTTCTTGTTTATTAAATTTCCTAATTTTTATGAAATTCCCTAATTTTTCCCTAAAATTTCTATATTTTTTCTTAAAAGTGTTGTTGCTTACATTTATGTTTTTAGCACATCTGGATTTTTAAAAATTATATATTAGATAAGGATCTAACATTATCCTTTACATGTAGAGATCTACTTATCCCAACATTTTACTTTGGCAAATCCATATTTTCTCCTGTGCTTTGCAATGCCACATTGAATTTTCTTAGGTTTCCCTTTCCCCTTAATGATCCAAGGTCTTGATGGTTCAAACTTGAGTCATTGTATTTGTGTTTGATGTACAGTCATCCCTTGGTATCCATGTGGGTTTGGTTTCAGACTACCCTACAAATACCAAAATCCACAGATGGTCTAGTCCCTTATATTAAGTGGAGTAGTATTTGCATATAACCTATGCACATCCTCTCATATACTTTAAATCATCTCTAGATTACTTATAGTACCTAATACAATGTAAATGTTATGTAAATAGTTGCTGGTACATGACAATTCAAGTTTTGCTTTTTGGAAATTTCTGGAATTTTTAAAAATTATTTTTGATCTGTGGTTGGTTGACTCCACAAATGTGGAACTCAGGAATACAGAACACAGATGGTATTGTAGAACTTCCTCTACTCTGAATATAACTTTGGTCTTTTTTGCTCCTTAGAGGTTTGAGTAAACTTGGCTGAAATCCTCTTAAGTTGGGTGAGTTTTACATCCTCTTGATTTATTCTTTTTTATTCATACAAGCCAGTTTGTTTCTTTTCTTATCAGTTGGTGCAAAATTCTCTTCCAAGTGTCCCATGTTCCTTGTTATTTTTACTGGTGGCTTGAGTTGTTGAGTAGAGAGATCATTCCATCTATGTCACAGCACCCCACATCCATGGAGGTGGACCCATTCATTCTGTGATAATGCATTCATACTCCCTTCCCTTTCAAAGTTTGTGATTTAGACTTGTGATACACAGCTCTGGGACATGTAGCTCAGTCCCCTGCTATACCTGCTTTACTCTCAGATGCCTCCCTTAGAATCTTGGTGAATAACATTTCAAAATATTGCATTACAAACTCTTTTTTTAAGTTATTAATATGCTCCTCTGGAAACTGCTGTTCCACTCAAAGGAACTGGCTTAGAAGTTTTTTGGATACAACTAACTGAATGGAGTGGTTAATATTCAATGGCTGTGTTAGTTTTATATTGCTACATAAAAATTCCCCAAAATTTAGTAGAGTAAAATGACATGTTTGTTATGTTACACTTTCCATGGCATAGTTAGTTGGGTTCTCTGTTCAGGGTCTCACCAGCTGAAATCAAAGTGTCAGCAGAGCTAACATCCCATCTGGAGCTTGAGGGTCCTCTTCTGCACTCATTCAGATTGTTTTTAGAATTAAATTCTTTGTGGTTGTAGGACTGAGGTCCCAGTTTTCTTGGTCACTGTTGACCGGGGGTTGTTCTCAGCTCCTTGAGGTTTCCCTCAGTTTCTAAATATGTAGCCTCTCCATAGACTATTTACAAAACAGCTATCTGTTTTCTTTGAAGCCAGTAGTAGCACATCTCTTGGAGCTTCATCTTCTTTTAGAGAGCACACTTGATTAGTTAGACCCACAAGGATAACCTCCTTTTAATTAACTTATCACCCATTTATTAGTAACCTAATCACAGCAGCAATAGTCTACACAGTTCACTACATCACTCGTACTCAAGGGGAGGGAATTATACAAAGTGAGAACTCCAAAGAGTGGGAACCATGAGGGCCATCTTGAAATTTGCTTTACCAAAATAGGCTTGCGTTCTAAATCCAATTTCCTTATATTTTGAATACTTGAGTAAGGTTTACTCTCCCTGGCAGGGTTTTTGAGGAGAGACCATTAGATATCACCCTTCCTCCCTGCTCAATTTTTTTTTCAACACATTGAGAAAGCAAACAAAAGAGCCAGCATATATAGAAAAAACATGTCACCTTCATTACTTGTAAGTTTAATGGTAAGAATGTAGCTTAGTGACAGAACCAAATGAACTTTTTATCTCCTTTGCTCACGCAATTTAGACTTTGGGACTACTTGTCCAAGGGCAGATTTTGATCTGTAAGGAAATCATTGCCTCACACCAATCTAGGATGGAAGAAGAAGGGGAAAGAGACCTAAATCCCCACGCTTATGGTTTTTGGTAGATTAATTCCACCCAAGACCTATACTTATTACTCATCAACAAGTAACTGGATCTATTTCCAGAGAAAGTTTTGTGACAGGGCTTAAAGTGTTTGAGAAAAATTCCTCCTCATGGAAACCAGAGCACAGGGGAGAGAAGTTTCTCTCTAATACTTATTTATGCTTTCAGTGTGTTTCTAAGGATCAGATTTTCCTAAGCTGAATAATTTGAAAATAATAATACATACCTTTTCTCTTCCAACTAAAACACTAGAAGCACTTGCTGCTTATTGCTGATCAAGTGAGACAAAGAAAACTATTTGGGAAATGTTTACTTCAAAGAGCATAAACGTCTCACATAAGAATGAGCAACATAAATATTAGATGACATCAATCCAGGATGCATTGAAGCATGGCCAGGATTTCTTAGGATGTGCAGGAGGTGTTCTATGGGTTCATATTTGAACCCTGAGGGGAGAACTAGCTCATTAGAACTCAAGGTAGAGGAATTATTGTTTCATCCTTACTGCTTTCCCATCTCTGAACAAGAGGAACAATCTATTTTCTCTGTATAGAAACTTACTTCTGTAGTCCAAAGTGATTTTAACTTATTACTTCTGTAGTCCAAAGTGATTTTAACTTATCACCAAACTGAATTAAAATGACATTGGCAAAAATAGGGATGTATTTTGCTCTGCTCCAGATTGCCAACCAGAGGAAAATTAGATTTCTTTGGACTTAGAAATGGAAAGAGGGAAAATATTTATATAACTCTGGTCCACTCACTTCACTTTCCTGTCTAATTCTCAGGCTCTTTATTTGTGAAATAGTAAAAATACCTTCACTACTCAACAGGTTTATTACCAGGGCAAAGTTAATAAATATGAAAGTTATATAATTATAATTTATTATCAGTTATTATTTACATGATGAGAATCCAAATTTCTAAAATCTTTCTTAAAACATTGATGTTTGAAGGGTATATTAATTCTATAAAACTTTGATTTAGATCACTTTTAACTTCCATCTGACAAAGTATGAAAATTTCTCTTGAGCTTCAAAAGGGATTTAAAAGATTTTTTAGTGCTTAAGCTAAACTTGTAATTTGGAATTTTACATTTCTTTATGATGTCCTTCCTTCAGTTTTAGTAGTACATGAAACAGTTACCTATATGCCACTTTCTCCTAAATTCAACAGATTTTTAAATTTTCAATTCAAGTCTGTGGCATGAAGTAATGGAGAAATAAAAACACCTTGGACCTGAAGACTCCCAAAAGACTGATGCCTTCTGGATAAGAAAGGAAACCTATTTGCAAAACTCCTATTGATGTTGATGTCAATATTCACCTTTGTAGTTTAGGGTTAAGTGTTTTCCATTCCATTATCCATCTCTCAAACTTTGAAAATTTAATTCAAATCCCTTAAGGATGAGTTTGTTTGGTTTACTGCCTTCCCTTTGGCATAATTTGAATTCTTGAGTCATGACTCAGGAGGCTTCCAGAATGTCAACAAATTCAATAATTTTTGATTAAACCAATTTTCTTGAGGATTTCAGAAAATCAAGGACAGGCTGGAAATATTCTTCACAAAACAAGTACTCTGGGATGTTTACAGAAGAGCCTCAAGAAGAGAGAACAAAATGGTGTTCAGGGTTTCATAGTTCCCTCCACCTTCTGAAGTGATAAAGGAAATAAAGAAGCAAGCAATTCATCAGGCTAGGCAAGACCATAGACCCAATGCTTTACCTGTCTACCTAACCACCAAAGCATCCAGGAGAAAAAAATTAAAAATAATTGAAAACTGTAATTAAGGCATTATGTATTTACTATAAAACACAGATGCAAACATAAAAAATAATTTTAAAACTACATTAAATTGGCTGTTAAATCAAATAAGTCATGTAAATCAAGCTCTTGGGTATCTGCTTAGTTGATAACTTCCAAGCTAAACTTACAAGTTTGTCTCAATTTGTTCAGTTTTCTTGACCTATGGGTGAGTACTTCATGGGTATGTTAATTTTACTAGCAAAGTGTTTTCCTGAGCAAGATTTATTTTGTGCTTTCATTCATTCAGCCAACATTTATTAAGTACATGTGGTGTATAAGGTACCACACTAAAAGCTTTGTGATGATTTCCATGTGAAAATGGGTAGACCCTTTTAAACAACAGTTTTTATAGAAGGCAAACATTACTTTATTAACACCAAATCCTGCAATAGTATAAAGAATTACTTTTTAGTTTCCAGGACAATCTTCAGGTGATACCTACAACATGTCAAAATAAACAACCTACCTCTTAAAGCAGAATATCTCAGGTGAGAAATGAAATATTTAGAATCCTTTAAGCATGAGAATCTCTGTTAGCAGGGATCACTCAGAACCACCCACCAAGACCAGGCCATCCATTCAATCATTCATTCATTGATTAACTTAGTAAATATAAATTGATACAGGTATATGGCAGGAACTGTTGTTTCTGAGATACAACCGTGACCCAGGCACAGCCCCCGCCTTCAGATAGTCCAGGGAAATGGGAAGTTGTAAGGCTTTTATAATGCAGTCTGGCAAGTGGTACAACAATGGTGGGTATAAGGTATCACAGAGGTTCCCACGTGTGATGTGGACCACAGTCTTGGGCCTCAGGGTAAGCCTCCTGAAGAATATTTAAGTAATAATAAGGAATATCTAAGTCAAGTCAATAGTGGTGTAATCCAGGTGATGGGGAGGAAAAGTGTAGCTCTAAGAAGGAATAACATGCAGAAAGTCCTAAATTGAAAGAGAATATGATGCATATTCAGACTCTGCAAGAAATTCAGTATGCTTGAGCATAGTATTGGTGAGACAGGTATTGGCAATGTTGAGAAATGAAGCTGAAGAGTTGGCAGTGTAGGATGAAAGGCCCTTTTTGAGCAGGCTAAGCTATTTGACTTTTATCCTGAGGGCAAAAGGGAGCAACACTCTGAATATTGGTGCTGATCAACTCTTTTGTGCCCAGCACTGTCCAGGCACTGCTGGAAATTCTAATAACGTGAAAGATCTGTTCTGTGGCCCCTGAAGAACCTTTGAGTTAGCTGGGGTGATAGGAGAAATAAATAAAATAATTAGTGAACAGTTTCCAACATTAACCAAATACTAGGCCAACTGTGTTGCTCTGACCACCAAGAGTTGCATTGTGGTTGAAAATTGAAGAGGGAGAGGTCAGTGGGGCTGAATGAGGTGGTGGGACACCCATATTTAGAGAATTAATTTCCATGTGGGTTCATACTGTTTACTGTTCTTCAAGCCAGAGAACTTAGTATCCTCCAGTTTTTTTGGTCTGTATATGACATCATACAAGCTCTGGCCCTTCCGCTTGTAATGGTTGCCCCTCCAAACTGCCTTCTCTAACTAGCCTAACCAGCTTGAACTTTGTGAAGTGTTAAAACATGTGTTTAGTGTTTTTTTTTTTTAAGTTTTCATTTCCTTTTCATAGAAGGGTGTCCAGATCATACAGCTAGAAAATAATTGGATTTGAGTTAAATTCTTACTCCAAGAGTCAGGGTGAAGGACACAGGGTTTAGGAGACCCCATATTATGAAAGCAGCTGTTGAGTTCCTCATTATGGCCCATTGTTTTCTTTTTCCCCTGATTCACCAGATTTCTATACTATTTTTAAGCCTTTGACTCAATAGCAGCTATTTTCTGATCAAAGTAGTCCTCATTCTCACTGCGTGATTATCTAATAAAATAGAATACAAGGAAAGTAATTAATCAAAGTCATAGTGGCTGCCTGGAATGTCCCCAGCCATGGTTGCGATGCAGAAGCAACCTTCCAGTAAGAGGGCTATCTCTTATGGATGGTGTGTGCTCTTATGTCCTTAGATTATTCTGTGCTGTTCAGTAAAAACCACCAAATTGCCTTCTTTGCAATCACTCTGAAAAAAAAATTGTTCCATTAGAAGACATTCCCATAAGCCCTGATTCAACTGCATTGTTGAATCTATTATTTTTGAGGAGGACCTGAAACATAAGTCTCATTTAAAAGATTCTCCATGGTTTGCATTTTACCTTCTTTGGTTATTTTGGCTTCCTATAATCAGTCTGAATATTAACACATTGTTTCATTTATATTTTTTTCTTCATGTACAATTTCTTGGTATTTCTCTAAGAAATGTCAATATCTAATCCTGCTTGACCTATGAAAAGTTTTCTTTCACTTGTGTTAGTCAGTGGTCTGAAATGACTGGACTCTTGGAACATAACTCTAATGATAAACTCTAATGATAGCTTGGGTTAATAAGGAGAATTTTCTAGGTTATTACAGCCAGGCTGCTTATTAATTCATCTTTGCAACATTACAAGTCAAATAATTATATATTGGCAAAATTGTTTGTATAAGTTATTCAATATTCCTAATTCTAAATTAGAGATGAGTGTGTATGTATTAGAGGCGTAGAGTCCTTAAACTCAGTTCCTTCCTTCCCAATTCTAGGTGTAATACGTGCTTGCAAGGAACTGAAAGCCCAGTGGGAATGTTTATAAATAGCCAAGTGAGTCTCTTTTATTCACTAAAGTGCAGGGTTTCTGGTTGTATCAAAAAAGGTGAAGTATTCTCTTTTCTGCCTTCCACCTGAAATTGAAAACAGCCAGACAAATGGAGCAGGGTCAGACTGATTTACTCACTAGTTTATGGACAGAGAAGTGAAGAGGAGAGGAGAGGGAGGGAGGGGGGAAGGGAGGGAGGGAAGAGAGAGGGAGAGAGAGGAGAAAGAGAGAGAGAGAGAAGGCAGATGGAAAGACACAAAATCTCCCTTTTGTCCTGGATTTTCTCTAAACAATCAGGTGAGTCACTCCTGCTCCCACACATTGAAGCAGTGAGTGATCAATAAACACCGATGATGGAAATGGCCACTCCAAGATGCAAACTGCAGAGAGAAAAGAGGAAGCTCTATCACCTTTAAAATGAGACGTCTAGCACTTCATGACCCACAATAAGAGAATAAAGGAGTCAATTCCGCTCCTCTGGACCCTGCAGATTTTCCTTCTTCTTGCGTGCATGGCAAGCAAAAGCAACAATCATAACCCTCTCTCACTTAAGCAGGAGATTTATTACTCTTACACAAAGGATGTATATTACAAACAAATACTATATGCATTACCAAGGTGATATCATCAAACTTGATTTTGAATTTTATTTGAATAGAACATAATTCCTTACTCTAATGGGTGACTCTCATGCAGCATCAATATATTGCTGAAGAAGATTGTGGAATGTGATGATCCTGGCATTTTCCAGTTTTAATGTCTCCTCTGGCTGACTTGCTGAGGGCCTGCAGGTAAAAATTCCAGAAAGAAAAAAAGAACGATAATTCAAGGGGAACATTACCTACATTACCAAACAAAGTCTATGGCAGCATGGGATGGAGAGAAAGGTGCTGATTGCTAATTGTGGTCTAACTAAATAATAGGTATGGACTCAAAAATAAACAGAGAAGGGGGCTGCCCACAAACATAATTTTAGGACTTTTCCAAAGGCCTTTCTGTTCGCCAGATACTACATCCATCTGTTCACTGATATTCTACTAGCAACAAAAGGAGCAACAAAGACTTATATGGTGCTTACTTTATGTCAGGCAGCATTCTAGCAGCAATATATACTTAATTATCATAACAACCTTTTAAATGGTTATGATAATTCCCATTTTATGAATGAGGCAACTGAGACACACAACTAGTAAGGGGCAGAACCAAAATTTAAACCCACATGACTAGCCCATTGTATTGTCTAGGCTTTCACCACCTTGATGTACTCCAAATGGAAATTTCCCCAGGACAGGGAGCTTACTGTCTGAGATTCACACCAAAGGGTAAATGACTTATATTGACTTCTCACCAAAAAGGAGGTATGAATGCAAGGGAGATAGACCCTTGGGACATTTATACTTTAGTTTCTGGTATTTTCAAATTTCTATTAGGGCAACTTTGAGTCATGTTATTTAGAAATGTGTTTTTAAATTTCTAAATATTTAAAGGTTTTTTTAAAAGTTATCATTTAAAAAATAGATTTCAAACTTTATTGCCTTGTGTTGAAAATGCACTTCTTGGGTGTTTACTGGGACTTATTTTTTGACTGAGAATTTTATTTTCTAGGGGTTTTTGCAAGGTTCCATGTATGTTCTTTATTTTTATTTATTTATTATTTATTTATTTAACATCTTTATTGGAGTATAATTGCTTTACAATGTTGCATTAGTTTTTGCTGTATAACAAAGTGAATCAGCTATATGTATACATATATCCCTATATCCCCTCCCTCTTACATCTCCCTCTCATCTTCCTTATCCCACCCCTCTAGGTGGTTACAAAGCACCGAGTTGATCTCCTTGTGCTATGAGGCTGCATGTAAGTTCCTTAGATCAAGCTTGTCAATTGTGTTATGTTAATTGGGTGTTATGGATAACAATATACATGTTAATACATGTAATTTGGAAGATACATTAAATAGCTGTTTTTGTTTGTTAGCCAGAAGAATTTTGAATTTACTTCTTCTCCCTTTATGCATAAATATGAAATATTCTGATCTCTGATAGAATCATTATCCTAAAACAATATGTATGAATTATATTTTTCATGTCAGTATGTAATTATTTTTACTTATCCTCCTTGAGACTTAGTCTCTTCTGAATCTGATAATTCATTATTTTCATCAATTCTGGATGATTCTCAGCCATTGTCTCTTTAAATGTACTTCTCCCTATTCTTTCTTCATGTATGAAACTCCAAATAGAGAAATGTTAAAAATTTTCCTTCTTCCCTTTATGTCTTTTAATACAGTAGTTAAAATTGTAGACTTCAGGGCTTCCCTGGTGGTGCAGTGTTTGGGAGTCCGCCTGCCGATGCAGGGGACACGGGTTCGTGCCCCGGACCGGGAAGATCCCACATGCCATGGAGCAGCTAGGCCCGTGAGCCATGGCCACTGAGCCTGCATGTCTGGAGCCTGTGCTCCGCAACGGGAGATGCCATGGCAGTGAGAGGCCCACGTACCGCAAAAAAAAAAAAAAAAAAAAATTGTAGACTTCAGAGTATAAACGTCTATGTTCCAATTCCAGCTTTGCCACTTGCTAGTAGTGTGACTTTGGACAGGGTGTTTAATTTTTCTGTCTTAATTCCCCCATCTATAAAATGGGGACAAAACAATATCTAACTTATAGGGTTGTTTAGAGGAGAAAGAGTTAATACAGTTAGAGGGTTTTGAACATAAAAAGTACCATATGAGTGTTTGCTATTATTGACTCTCTGGACTTCATTATGGGTAAGTTCTTTAAATGAATCTTCCAGTTCACTGATTCTCTCTTGAACTATATCTCATCTGCTGTTTCAACTGTTAAATGAGTTTTTAATTATGATTATATTTTTAATTTAAACATTTTTTATTTTTCAATTATGCTTGACATTTTGGGATAATAATGTCCCTTTCTCATGTTATATAGTTCATTTTTAAAAATTTTTTAGATATTTGAAGCATACTTTTTTCTTCTATATGTAATCATTCCAATGTGAAATTCTTGGAGGGGGATTGTTATTCTGCTGCTTGTTTTCTTTGATCACTTTCACACATGGTGACACCATGTTTCCCCATTTTTTTAAATTTAAATTCTGGATGGATTTAATTAATTTCTACAATTTTAGGGTCAATAGACATTGTCACTTGTGAAATGTAAGTGAGCCAGATATCATGCAAGTCTGACTATGAGGATATATCCTTAAAGAGAGAAATTGTGTTTGTTGCATCTAAAGTCCTGAGGGGTTACCAACATAAATTGCTTTTTTGGCTTAGGGTTTTTCAGGCCAATCTGAGAGTGTAAATCTTAACACCAAAGAAATGTGAAGGCAACTTGTGGTTACAAATTCTCAAGGAAATCTTCCCTCCTTAACTAGCATCTCGGGACAGACACATTTCACTGGTAGGTAGGTGGGTTTTTCCTAAGTCACAGCTGGAACCGATGGCCTGTAAATTCAACAGGTCTGATCTCCAAGCACATGAAACACAGAGAACAGAGCACCTGACCCATTTGGTGTTTCATAATTGTATGATATTAGATATGATTTTAGGTTCTGTGGATGGCAGAACACAACACAAGGACACTCAAAGGCAGAACTTTTTTTTTTTTTTTACTTACAACTCTAAATAAGAGAAGGCTGCTACACAGAGGGTTGCACCTGGGGACAGGGTAACAGCAAACTGAAAATGAAAGAGGTGTCTTCTTTGAGGCAAGTGGGGTTAGTTACGTTTCACAAGGCCTTCCTAGGGATCTGATATTTTGAATAATTCTGCAGAGCCAAAGGAGGGGCTGTCTCTGGGTGTGAGGTGTCTGGGGGTTTCTGGCAGTTGGGTATCCCTGAGTATTGCAGTGCAGGGGTGTTAGAATCTAATGAGAGAAGCAGTTGAGGTGGGGCCTTGGTAAACTGCCCAGGGAGAGAAGGCAAGAGCTTTTAGCCATGACTTCAAAACAAGACCAAGACAACACTGGTGGAATATTACATCACATCTGGGAACACTGGGAAGATCAGAGGTGCCATCTGAGCCTTGTCTCGGAAGGTAAGCAGGAGACTGCTAGATGAAGAATGTGTGCAAGGGCATGTGAGGCAGGACTACAGCATATGCAAAGGTGCATAGCAATGAGAGGAATGGCATGTTATAGGAATATCAAACAGCTCATTGAGACTGGCTCTTGGAGAGTGTGTGGGGAAAGGATGGGAAACCAGACTATAAGTGTAAACAGGAGCCATATCATAAAATGCTCTGGGGTCAGAAGCTTACATTTTATACTCAGTGAGAACCCCACTTCTTGAACTGGAGCAAGAGATTACTGGGTGTGGAAATCCAGTGCAGTGGAAACTCAAAAATAAAAGGAAAATCTGGGCTTCCCTGGTGGCGCAGTGGTTGGGAGTCCACCTGCCGATGCAGGGGACAGGGGTTCGTGCCCCGGTCCGAGAGGATCCCACATGCCGCGGAGCAGCTGGGCCCGTGAGCCATGGCCGCTGAGCCTGAGCGTCTGGAACCTGTGCTCCGCAACGGGAGAGGCCACGGCAGTGAGAGGCCCGCGTACTGCAAAAAAAAAAAAAAAAAAAAAAAAAAGGAAAATCTGACATATTTTCCAGGATATAAATTTTGGGTGAAGATTTTGGAAAAGAAAGCTTTTAAGAATATTAAGATAACAGATATAAATGGGGAAAAAATCTATAACAAAACAAAATGCATTCAAGAAATTTCACAATTTCTTGAATTTCTCATTGTGCTATATGAAATCCCTTTTTCAGATCCCGTGTTGCTTCTCTGCCGTTAGGACTTTTCTTTGCCCTGTTAAGCCTTCATACTGCTATTGGATTGACATCTACTGAGAAAATCAGCAGTGTGTCTGTGGTCCTGGAATTGTTACTTCCCTTGATGGCCAAATGATTTGCAGAAACTCAGTGGAGAATATTGCTTCTTGAAATTTTGAAATCCCTGGCCTATATCTCGTTAATGTTTCCTTGTTTTCTCTGAGCCTTTGGCCATGCATCATTGACATTTTATGTTATGTCATTTCAATTAATAGAACAACTGGCATTCTTCCTTTGGCACCAGGGGATCAACTTTAAATCACTCAGCCCACGTGGACAATCTAGTGGCTCTCTGGTGTCTGTTGTATAAACACTCAGCAAACAGATAATAATGGGGGAATAATTAACTTGGGAGCTGCCAGAATTCACTGTTGTTTAAAGGCTCTGCACAAGGGCCTGTGTAGGCGGTAACATGATGAAATGGAAAGAAATTGGAGCAGATAGGTCAGATTTTAAATTCTGGCCCCTTCCTTAACTGATGTATGTCCTCAGGGAAATGAATTATGTATATTACCCAAACTTTACTTTCCTCATCTGTAAAATAGATATATCATGTATCTCTTGTAGGACTGAAATAAAGAATAAATGTTAAAAAATATAAGAAGGCACCTGGATCATTTTAATTTTTTTTTAATTTAGTTCTTCTTGTAGGTTGCTCTCGTAGGAAGCTGCATTTCTTGAGGTGTGTTATTCTTCTTTCTAGACCATTGATGCTCATTTGTAAAATTTAAAGGTGGGACTAAAAAATTTGTAAGATTTCTTTTGGCTTTAATATCAGTTATCAAAGTTACAGTTCTTGAAAACATCAAATATAAATGAATATTCAGAATTAAAGTTATAATTGAAATATAAGGCTACACATTTTTAGTTATTTTTAAAATTTCAAAAATAACATGTGAAAGGCTCTTAAAAATTAAAACAATTTGTAAGTAGAAAGAGAGAGAGAGAGAAAGGAAATTCCTCATAACCCATATTACTGGACTCGTCTCACCATGGGAAAACAGCTGTACCAGTTATGTTCGGGTAGAACATTTATTTTTTTTTCTGTATAGCTTCTCTCACATACACATAGACACACACAAGCATATATATAGTATTATATACTACATACAAACATAATTTTAAAAAAACACAAATCAGATTATTTTATACATATTATTCCCCAGCTCCTTCCATTTTCTGTTACACATTTTTTTAGCATATGGCTTTTATCCTCAAGTTCACTACATCATCTAAGAAAGCTACTGGAACTCTAGCCATTGCATCCCTATTGCAGAGAAGAATAAAGAAGAAAGAGATGGGAAGAATGTAAAAACAAGTTAAAAGACTGAGCCAGTACCCTTTAACTTTTGTTTATACAGCTTTGGCTATCTCTCTTGCAAGGAAGACTTTATCTGAGTACATTTCTATTTCAAGTAAAATAGGAGTTCAATCAGTAAAGAAAAAGGAGAGAATGGATGTTGGTTAGCTCATATAATAGTCATGATCAGTCTTTCTCTATATATATATCTTTCTCATTCTTTTGCCTGATGCAGAGTATCCCATAGAATGGATCTACCACACATTATATAACCATTAGACTATTATAGATTATTAGGTTGTTTCCAGTTTTCTATTGCAAATAATACTAACATTGACATCTTCAAACAAATACCTGTATGCATGTGTCTTGGGCAGTCTTGTAGGTTAGATATCTAAAATTGGAATTTCTAGGTTGAAAGATAATATGTACTTTAATTTTGTTATATAACACCAAATTATAGTAGCAATGTTTAGTTTATATTTTCTATCAGAATCTACAATTGCCTATTTGCTTGTATACGTGCCTATGCTGGGTATAATCAGCCTGTTCTATTTTTGCCAGTCTCATGGCATCTGTTGTTGTTTTAATTTGCATTTACCTGATTACTTGCTAGGTTAAGCATCTTTTCACATGTTACTTGGGTTTTGTATTTTATCTTCTGGGAATTACCTATTCATCTGTTTTGCCCATTTTTCTATTAGCTTGTTGACCTTCTTCTTACTAGGAGCTCTTTATATATCCTAGATATCATTATTGTGTCTCCTCCTTATGTTGCCTGTTTTTCCTTTCAGTCATCAGTTGGTTACTATATTTGTTTATCATTTTTCTGTGTGTGACTAATTTTCAAAATTTTATATAATCAAATATTTCAGTCCTTTCTTATATGACATTTTTGGCAGTTATTCTGGTAACCTTTCTTTTCTCCACAGTTTTAAATGTGTTCTCTGATATTTTCTTCTAGTATTCTTATGGTATTCATTCTTTTTTTTTACTTTTAGTTCTTTGATTCATCTAGAAATTCTTTGTTTACGGTGTGATGTAAGATCCCTGTACTATATAGCAGGTTCTCATTAGTTATCTATTTTAAACCTATTGGTGTATATATGTCAATCCCAATCTCCCAATTCATCTCACTTCTGTCCAGTTTTAAAACTTTATTAGTTCTTATAGGATTTTTTTTCTCATTAAATTCTCTTGAGTCTTCTAGGTAGAGAGTCATATCATCTAAATAATGAGCTTTTGATTCACTGTTTCTAAAGTGAATAAATACCCTTATATTTTTTCTTATCTTTTCCATTGGCCAGGACTGCCAACAGAATGTCAAAAAGCAATAGTGATGGTGGGCATCCTTATCATCTTCCTGATTTTGATGAACATGCTTCACATGTTTTACCAATAGGTAAAACGTTTGCTCTCAATTTCTCTTAGGCATTGTTTATACAGTAAGTAAGTTTCTTTTTATTCCTCATTTGTTAATATGAATTTCAAAAATAGAAACATGTTGAATTTTATCAAATGCTGAGTAGAATCTAGTAAGATCTTTTAGAATGATTATATGGATATCTTCTTTAATTTGTTAATGAATGTAATGTAATTGATTACTCCATAATTTTCTTTCTTTTTTTTTTCTTTCTATTTTTGTGTTTTTTGTATCAGGGTTACAGTAGTTTTGTTGAATAAGTTGGAAAATATTCTATCAATTTTTAAAATTGTGGATCAGAATATAGAAATTTATACAATATGGGTATTATGTTTTCCATGAAGATTTGGGAAAATCTGGGTATGAAATTATGAGTCTGATGCCTTTAACAAAATTTAGTTGTCATTTGACCAACTTTCCATTTTCTCCAGTGTCTATTCATCTATCCATGATTTCTATACCTCTTATTGAGTTAAATATATATTTACTTATATATATATTAATTCATATGTAATACATATATATTTATATATAAACTTTCTGAGAAAATCATCCTTTTTGTATATATCTTCAAAAAATTTGGCATAACTCTGTATAGGGTATTCTCTTATGACTCAAGGAGTCTTACCTGTATCTGCAGATGGGGTCCCCAAGACCTTAGTTATTCTGTGATTCTGTTGGGAATACTTCCCTTTCCTGGTGAACCTCTTTTTTTGCCTGCATGGAGCTCCTTCGAATATGATCCACTCCCTTAGAATGCGAGCTGTCTCCCACAAGAAGCAGGTTCTTTTTTTTTATATATATAAGTTTATTTATTTTTTATTTTTATTTTTTCCTGTGTTGGATCTTTGTTGCTGCGTGTGGGCTTTCTCTGGTTGCCGCGAGTGGGGATTACTCTTTGTTGTGGTGCATGGTCTTCTCATTGCAGTGGCTTCTCTTGTTGCGGAGCATGGGCTCTAGGTGCATAGGCGTCAGTAGTTGTGGCATGCAGGCTCAGTAGTTGTGGCACGTGAGCTCTAGAGCACAGGCTCAGTAGTTGTGGTGCACGGGCTTAGTTGCTCCATGGCATGTGGGATCTTCCTGGTCCAGGGCTCAAACCCGTGTCCCCTGCACTGGCAGGTGAATTCTTAATCACTGCACCACCAGGGAAGCCCCAAGAAACAGGTTCTTAAGAGCAGGGACTTCTGCCTGCTTGACACACAGTACTCACTCATTAGTATTTGTTGGTGAGTAAAAGTTGCAAATCATTACCAACTGTTCCATCTTCTGACAACTTTTCTGCCTTTTTTGGAGCTGCGGCAACTATGTTTCTATAGTTCTTTTGTGACTGTAAAGGGATTTGGGATAGAGGAGCACATGTTCTCAACTATTACACAGCAGTGCATGGCACAGGGGACCATGCAATCTTTCCGGTGGTTTAATGCCTAACAATAAAGACACACTGTTCCCTTAGGAACAGTGTTTGCCTTTCCTTTTCATTTTATCCCTCCCCCTCCCACAATTCTCAGAAGAGTCATATATTAAAAGATAACTCCATTGAGAGATTTGCTTAATGTTCCTTATCAACTTAATTCTTTATCAATAGTCCCTGGTCATCTTAGCTTTTCTTAATTATCATTCCCTCACTCTTTTAAAGTACAACTCTGAATGTTTTTTCCTTTCTTTCGAAATTCTCACACCATTTCTTCAAATACCACGCTTCCTTTACAGTGTGACAAGATCTGGCTTCCAAATTGAAGAGTGCATATTCTTGGTTAACCAGGCCTCCCTTGTAGCTCTATTCTGATTATTAAGGAAGAAAGCCAAAATTCCCATATTAGAGAATGTGTGAAGCTAAAGGCCACATTATTCAAAAAGAAACAAGCAACCAAGAAAGTAAGCAAACAAACAGACCAAATTCACAAAAATATAAATGGTTAATGAACTTGGGTATGGTGTGTACGTGTTCTCTATGTCAGGGGTCCCCCCACCTGTTAGGAACAGGGCTGCACAGCAGGAGGTGAGTGGCAGGCTAGTAAGAGAAGCTTCATCTGCTGCTCCCCATCGCTCACATTCCCGCCTGAACCATCACCCTCCCCCCCGCGGTCCGAGGAAAAATTATCTTCCATGAAACCTGTCCCTGTTGCCAAAGATGTTGGGGACTGCGGCTCTATGCAATTTTTGCAACTTTTCTGTACACGTGAAATTACATCACAATGAAAAGTTACTAAAAACAGCAAGCAAACATCGTCTAAACACCATATATAGGAAACCACCAGAGTTTATCAATTAGGTAGGAAGAACTTTTCGTCTTTGCCATCCCCTGACATTTATAACCAGCTGTTACACTATAAAATGGAGCTTAGTCCCAGGCTTCAGAGGTGGAGGGAGTTAGGTGTCACTACTTGGGAAGATACCAGGCAAACACAGAAAAATCTGGGGGATAACAAGGGTAATTTTCTTTGACACCCTCTGCCCGACCTCAGAAATCCTTTTCTCCATTAAAAGTTAGATTCTAGGAATTCCCTGGTAGTCCAGTGGTTAGGCCTCCGTGCTTCCACTGCAGGGGGCCGGGTTTGATCCATGGTTGGGGAACTAAGATCCTGAATAACGTGTGTTGTGGCCAAAAAATTGAAAAAAGAAAAGATACGTTCTGTGATTAAATGAGAATCATCTGAAATGAAAGAATGCAGTCTTGTTTTCCTGCTAATTGTCATTTTGTATTATTGTTCCCTGGGTATCAGAGTAATTCCCAATTCTTCCCATTTAGTCTTCCTATTTTAAAGCCATGGGACTAAGAGTGAGGGCTAATGGCTCTATATGAAGTGCTGCAGCCGGCCACAGCTTCTTCAGAGACAAAACTGCTGGTAGAAGATAGTACATATATTGTGAACTTTTAGCTGCATGGGGAGAAGATGGAGGTATCCAGCTTCCAAAACACTCCAAATGTGTTGTATATGTCTACCACAGAGCCTGAGAGGTTGCTAGATGTGAAGAATAATCTTACAAAAGGGTCTTATGCAAAAGGTAAAATAGAGGGAAGACTTTTAAGGAACCTCTATACTGTTCTCCATAGTGACTGTATCAATTTACATTCCCACCAACAGTGCAAAAGGGTTCCCTTTTTTCCACACCCTCTCCAGCATTTATTGTTTGTAGACTTTTTGATGATGGCCATTCTGACTGGTGTGGGGTGATACCTCATTGTAGTTTTGATTTGCATTTCTCTGATAATTAGTGATGTTGAGCATTTTTTCATGTGCCTCTTGGCCATCTGTACGTCTTCTTTGGTGAAATGTTTCTTTAGGTCTTCTGCCCATTTCTTAATTGGGTTGTTTGTTTATTGAGCTCCATGGACCTAGAGTCTGTCATACAGAGTGAAGTAACCCAGAAAGAGAAAAACAAATATCATATATTAACGCATATATGTGGAATCTAGAGAAATGGTACAGAAGAACCTATTTGTAGGGCAGGAGTAGAAACGTAGACATAGAGAATGGACATGTGGACCCAGCGGGGGAGGAGGAGGGTGGGATGAATTGGGAGATTAGGTTTGGCATAAATACACTACCATGTGTAAAGCAGATGGCTAGTGGGAACGTGCTGTATAGCATGGGGAGCTCAGCTCGGTGCTCTGTGGTGACCTAGATGGGTGGGATGGGAGGCAAAGGGAGGTCCAAGAGGGAGGGGATATATGTATACATATGGCTGATTCACTTCATTGTACAGCAGAAACTAACAATATTGTAAAGCAATTTTACTCCAATTAAAAAAAAAAAAGAGGGGAGAGCCATCACTGGCTGCTGGGTAGCCTCATTTGGGCAGCTGCTCCATATTAAGCCATTGGAAAGGGGAGACAGACATAACCACACCATCCGTATGAGGCTAGCATGAAATAAATGGATGATGGCTCAGTTTCCATATGCACAAAGCTGCCCTTCTCTGAGGCTAAGCCTAGCCCTCCAGTCCCCCTGTCACATCCTGAAGTGGAGGTGTAAGCTGGAGACAACCATGGAAGCACAGCCATATCCCGCTTTGAGCACACTGCCTTTCCATCAAATTCCATGGAAATACTGACAGTAGGGCACAGGCTGAATATTGTTTCGAAGATTGCTTTTCTGAGGAAATCAGGCTCCAAGAGAAAGTTTGATGGAAAAAAACATTATTCTTTGAAGCCAGGCTGAATGCTGATGTTCTGTTGAGAGTTTTATTTTGACATTTTAAGACGATGAAAGATGATCCATCAACGGTAAAGAGCTTTCTTTTTCATGGCAAAAGCAATCTGATAAACAGGACTTGAGATGAAGAAAAAGATCAGTTGAATGCATATCACTTACAGAAATAGCAAAGCAAAACAAAAAGCAAATACTTGAAGCTTTTTTTTTTTTACAGGAGTTTTGGAATCTGGTTGCCCTAGCAGGTTAATTACTATGTGCCTCATCTGCATAGATTTACCTGGAATTCACTTGGTATGTCCCTCCAGTCTAATCCTTATGAATGAATGATCAACATATAAAATTGAATTGAATAGCTGAACTGTGATTCTGTTCACAGGACACTGTAAGTTCTATAAGGTGACATCTCCTGTGCCTTCTTTCACTGCTGTATCTCCATCTCTTAGTACAACAGTGACTTGCACAACTCAAAGAATATGTTGAATAAGTGACTCGGCTCTGAGGATCCTACTGAAGCTCTACTCTCTAGACCTAAGGTCAGAGGTTGGGACACCCCTCCTCCTGGTCTTCTGAGGAGTGGAACTCAGCAAACCGACAGCTTTCAAAAACATTCTTCCCAAAGTCTCCCTCAATTTCCAGTGTTCTAACCTTTCCCCTCCACCTCCTTATTACAGATAAAAGGTTTAAGAGTTGGCTGATCTTGATCACTTAATTAGAAATTTTAACTTTGTGGTCTCCCTTGAATCTACTGTTTTCATGCATCAGCTAAAATTGAGACAGAAACAATCTCATTATAATACAGTATATGGTGTCATAGAAATTTAATTTGCATTTCACTAACTATGAGTAGATTCAACATTTAAAAATATTGATAGGTCTCGTGTGTGTTATTCTGTGTGTGCGCATGTGTTTGAGAACTATCTTTTCATATCCTTAGTCAAATTTTGTGTTTGACCTTTCCTTACTGACTTGTAAAAGCTCTTTGTATGTAAAAGAATAAGCTCTTTGTATCCCTTGACATGTAATAGGTAAATATTTGTTAAATGAATGAATGAATATGTATTGCGAATATTGTCCACAGGGAAATTTTCACTTGTAATTCTCTTCATTTGCATCATGAAACCAGGGTAATAGGGCTACTAGCAATATGAAAATAGAGATAAAGACTGTGTACATTTGAATCAATAATCATTTCCAATACTCCTAAGATAAACATGGACCTTCTGCTTACCTTTATTAACAATAAAATATTCAACTGACCTGTGAGCATATAGATTTTTGATTATCTGGCCCACTCTGAAAAAGCTTATTGGTATTTTCCTGTAAACAAACATAGAGCATTATTAGTAATAGCTGGCATTACTGAGTACCTGTTCTGTGCCAGACACAGTGCTAAATGCTTTACACATATAGCAAAGAAACTCTATTTTGGAGCTTCCCTTATCAGTAAACTGATTTCTTTTCCTGATCTCCTCTTACTTTTATGTTCCCAGAGAAGTGGGCAAGTTGAATGCCACTTCCAAAAGGAAGATATGACATTGCAATGTTCCTTCCAGACAAAGAAAATCAGTAAAGAGCCTGTGTGAAGAGAGCATTGTTGGAGGACGACATATGTTTTACTAGCTCTCTCCGGACCAAAGTTCCAGGGAGGACAAAGGTAAGAAGGCTATTATATGGGTTGAGATACATTTGAAACAAGGACTGTGATCCCATTCTCTTTGAAACCCTGGGAAGAAGCTGCTATGCAAGTGGCCCTATATGTTCAAGGGAATGATGACATGAAATGGAGTAGTGTTAGCCAGACAAGCTAGCTTTCTTTTTTTTTTTTTTCCTGGCTGCTCTGTGTGGCATGTGGAATCTTAGTACCCCAACCAGGGATCAAACCCATGCCCTCTGCAGTGGAAGTGAGGAGTCTTAACCATTGGACCACCAGGGAAGTCCCCAAGCTAACTTTCTTGAGCTGCGCTTAGCTCCAGTGGAGCATGCAAGGGACCCATAAGTTCCTAGAAATGAAGCTGAATCTGGCCTCTGTACCCTGACAGTAAATAAATCTCAGAGACAGAGTTTTGGTTGAAGTAGAAAAGAATAACTTTATTGCTTTGCCAGGCAAAAGGGGCCACAGTGGGCTAATGCCCTCAGAACTGTGTGTCTCAATGTGGAGGGGGTAGTGGGAAGTTTTATAGCAATGGTTCAGAGAGGATGTGATCAGCTCGTGGACATTCTTCTGACTGGTTGGTGGTGAGGTAAGTAGGAGTCAGTATCATCAACCTTCTGGTTCCAGCCAGTCTGGGGTCTACTGTTTGCAGGCAACATACAGTTAACTTCTCCCACCTGGTGGGGGCTTCAGTATCTGCAAAACAGCTCAAAGATATTGCTATGTGTATCTTTTGAGGGGGAACCAGGACGCTGCCCCAAAGCTGCACTGTTGTCTCTTGACTCCTCCTCCTTTGTCTCCCACATCCCCTCCCTTCTCTAATTAGCAACTGTTTGAACCTGCCCTTTGGAACTCAGGGACTGTCACGGAGGTTGAATGAAGCCTATTTCCAGTAATCAAGAAATGGGGGATGCAGAAAGGCTTTTGTGCCCAGGAGCCCCACAGGATCCTGCTTGGAATCAGGAGCCCTTATCTGGTGGTAAGGAGAAGAGCTAAGAGTTTTCTAGAGTAGCCAGAGACAGAAAAATATGGGGGTCACAACCAGGTGTCATAGCAAACCTGCACACTGAAGCAGGGCTCAGGAAGGAAAGCAAGTCTTGACTGAGTCAAAGAAATAGATCACAACTGTGTCAGTTTCAGATGAGCAGTGGATGCAGTAAAGGATGCCCCCAACCAGGGACCCTAATGAAACAGGAGGGAAGGGGGAAGCACAACGTTTAAAAGAATGACATAGCCCTAGGACACGACATAAACTGATTAGAACCAAATAGGTCCAAGTTGGCAGATGAGTCGACTTCCACTAGACCTTGAGCCTCAGTATATGCTCACTGTAACACATCAGCACACTAAGTGACACACCCACAGGCGCCATGACAGTTCTAAGGCCGACCATAAAAGATCAAAAAGTGGGCAGTGGCCCAATTTTTGGAAGTCCCCACCCCTTCCCCAAAATAGCTGGAATACTCCTCCCACTCATTAGCCTATGAAATGACCCACCCCTATAAAAACTGACAACCCCATACCCTGGTGCCACTCTTGCCTTCTGAGATGGCCCACACTCTGTCTGTGAGGTGTCTTTCTCTCTAAATAAATCCACTTCTCACCTCTCACTTTGTCTCTCACTGAATTCTTTCTTCGATGAGACATCAAGAAGCTGAGCTTCATTAAGTCCTGAGACCAAGTGTGTGATCTCAGTTAAAAGACCGTGGATTCAAGTCCCAATATGGGTTTTGGCCAGGTTTAAGTCCCAGCATGTGGGCTCAAATTCCATCTGAGTTACATGGTTTCACTATCACTGGTACCTCCACCAGAGCCCAAGCCTGGGCAAGACCAGCTCAACCACTATGCAATAGAGAGAGATCAGGGAATACCACAGCTAAGCATTTTCTCCATCTTCCCTGCAAATGTAAGTCTCCCTAGAAATTCATCTTGCAAAAGAGAAGTAGGGTGGGAAGATTCAACAATGTTTACATGAAATATGCTGTGTTATTCAAGAGACTCTTAAACTGGAAAGAATTGAGATCTTTTAGAGAGCAGAGTTTAGTGTTTTATTGTGTTGCAGTTGTTTCTTTACCACCCCCACCCCGTACTCATGGTGGGTTAGGAGTGGTAATCCTTAGGGAAGATTTCAATCAGTTATGTAAATAAGAGCTTACTTTTCTCAGCTCATTGAGTAGTGGTGTCTGAATGCTTATTTGTAACCCTGGTACACCAAGTATCTCAAATTCTTACCAAAATTCTGTTAGTTGGGTGTTTTACAAATGAAGATACTGAAATTTAGAGAGATTAAGTGATTTTATATATCTACTCAGCAAGCCAAATGGCTAAATCTACAGTCAAACAAAAATTGGTAGACTTGTAATTCCTACAGCATTTTGTGAACTGTTATGTGAACTATTGCAACAGTAGGCAATCATTTTCCCAGGGCTTGGGGTGCTTTCAGATTTAGCACCGTGGCAGCAGAGTAACCTGGAAATGGTCTGTTTAGCTTAGAGGGAATGTTTTGAGTTTGAGCTCTGTTGCTGATGCAGCTTGGTGCTGTGGAGTTAGGAACTGTTTTTGGCCAGCCATCATAGCGGAAATGCGTGGGAACACACAGTGTGTTGGTTGGGTTCCTACCCTGGGTGACTGTGGTGCACATGATCCTACTGAGGATGGAATGCCTACTGGAGAGATATTCAATGGGTTAATTGTGCACATTCACAGATGAGTCAGCCAATAATTGCTGACACCAATATGTTTGCTGTTGCTGCCTCAGGGGCTTGGTGTGTGAGTCAGATGATAGATATGAGGAGAAAGTTGGCCTTATTTCCTGAAATCTTAGCAACTGTATAATAAATTATTGAACTCGGTCTGAGATCAAAATCACTTTAGGGAAAAAAATTAAAAGCCAGAATGAAAAACTTGTGATTAATATCTCTGTATGCCTTGTGAGGTAACTGAATTGAACAGCTAACTGTAATGTAACCAGCTATTAGTTTTTATGAAGGTGAATGCAATCAGCTTAACCTAATTTAAAATCTCAGTTTTCCTTCTCCAAGTACATATTTTCTATTTACAGCCTCAGAATGAACCTTAGGAAGCCAGTGAAGTCCTCAATCCTGCAGTAATTGCATAGGTCACCCATGGCAAAACAGGTGGATCTATTCAGCCTGCTGGTATCTTGTGGATTTCTTCATCCTTTATTTAAAAATATTTATTTATTTATGTGGTTGTACCAGGTCTTAGTTGTGACAGGTGGGCTCCTTAGTTGCAGCATATGAACTCTTGGTAGCGGCATGCATGTGGGCTCTAGTTCCCTGACTAGGGATCAAACCTGGACCCCCTGCATTGGGAGTGCGGAGTCTTATGCACTGCACCACCAGGGAAGTCCCTCTTCATCCTTTTTGATTTACTTTTAGTTTTTGAATATGTAAAGCACTTAGGTGATTCAAGAGGCCTTTGAAAAGGTATATCCATAGAATTCTCATTTTCAGTCCTAGCCCTCACACCCTTATCCCACTCACTCCCATAGGTAACCATGTTCATTTGTTTTATCCATGTTTTTGTTTTTGTTTTATAACACACAAAAGTAACATGGAAACAAAGCGTCCATCAACAGATGAATGGGTCAAAAAAAATATGGTATATATAAACAATGGACTATTATTAGGTCTTAAGAAAGAAGGAAACCCTGTCGTTTACACAACACAGATGAACACGGAGGACATGATGCGAAGTGTAGTAAGTCAGTCACAGAAGTACAAATACTGCATGATTCCACTTATATGAGGTATCTAAATAGTCAAACTCAGGAATTCCCTGACGGTCCAGTGGTTCGGACTCTGTGCTTTCACTGCTGAGGACCCAAGTTCGATCCCTGGTAGAGGAACTAAGATCCCACAAGCCGTGTGGAGTGGCCAATAAAATAAAACTAAATTAAATAGTCAAACTCACAGAAGCAGAGAATACAATAGTGATTGCCAGGAGCTGGGGGTGGGGATGGGGGAAGTGGGGAGTTTTCATCCAGTGGGTGTGAAGTTTTAGTTTGCTAGATGAATAGACTCTAGAGATCTGCTGTACAACATAGTGGTTAAGGTTGACAATATGTATTGTGCCTTTCAAAATTTAAGAGGGTAGATGGCATGTTAACTGTTTTTATCAAAGCAAAACAAAACAAAAACAAATGGACACATGGAAACTTTGGGAGGTGTTGGATATGTCAATGAGTTTGACTGTGGTGTTGGTATTAAGGTTGTTTGTATATGTCCAAACTCTTCAAATTGTATGTATTAAATATGATCAGTTCTTTGTATATCAATTATATCTCAATAAAACTGATTTTAAAAAACCAATTATTTTACCATAAGCAAAATCGGGTATCTTTTCTCGTTTACATGTTCATTTGTGTGTCTTTTTTATGGAACTATATATTTATGTCTTCTGTTCATTTTTGCACCTTAGCCCCTTTGCACTGGCTCTTCCCTCTGCTTAGATCACACATGAATAGACCTTCACTAATCAATTTACCCAAATTACCCCCACCTACTCTCCTTTCACATTATTTAGCTTGATTTTTTCATATCACCTATTAGTATCTGAGATTGTTCACTTATTTATTCATATCTAATATATGTACGAATGGATTATGGATCATGGATGAATGAATGGATTGATTTACTGTCTTTACTTACTGGCATGCAAGTTTCATGAAAATTGGGATCCTATCTCATTCGTTATTGCATCTTAAGCCCACAGCTGAATGCCTGACATTGGTTGGTGCTCAATGAATAGTTGTTGAAGGAATGAATGGGTTGTTTCAGAAACTGGATGGGACTGAGTTGGCTTGTTGCAGGTTACTGTGCCTGAAACTGGCAAGGCTAAGCAGGAAAGCTTACAAGCTTCAATCATTGTTTTCCAGCTGGTGTGTATTTACAGATCGAGTTGAGCATTTTTATTCTGGCTTTCTTTGCTGAAAACCAAGGATGAAGGCAAAAAGCTGGCATAGCATTTGATCCCAGTGGGCTCCTGTTTATGTAACCAGTACTTGTTTCCCCAGTGTTTCACCACCGAAGTGTTTCCTCTCAAGACTAGGGGTGTTTTGCAGAGGTGCTTCTGTCCTTTCAAATATTTGCTTGTCTTCCTGCTGGTGCCCATCTCAGTTGCTAAGACAGTTTCTATGGGAAAGGCCCGCCAGCCAAGTGAGGATTACATACAGTAAATATTTTAAACAGAAGAACTTGACATAGGAGCATCTGCTTTTCACCAAGCAGAAGGCATGAGTGTACTTGGATCAGATTGGCAACTTCAGCAGCATTTTGAACCCTGGCTATGGGCTGCAATGACTGCCTTTGGGGGTTTTGCCACTGACCCTTGTGGTGAAAAAGTCCATTCATAGTGTGTGTGCATTTAAGAATATTCCAATTTACTGAAAGTATATATAGAAGCTATTTTACAAAATGAAAGGTTGGCAGACATTTTACAATAAAAAGATGATGTAAACCCAGCTGTAGTCCTGCTACTGATTGCTTGAGAGTGAGATTCCTGTTAGACTTTAGATGTTAAGAAAAAAAGGCTGTTACAGAGAAGAAATGCAGAAAGGCTTGGTTTGGCTTGATGGTTTATCATGCAGATCAAAGGTTAGGTTCTTTCCATTATCTAGCATAGGGGCCTTGAAGAGTTTTCAGCCACTTTCACTGACAGCTATGGTCGTCAGACATTCTCCAGAGCCACAGATGTACTTACCTATTTTTCTCTATAAAGTGGATATTGCAATCTTTCCCTGCCAGTTCTATATATTCCTTCCACCAATGCTAGAAGCCATTATACACTAGCCAGATAACAATTTTTTGTACAGAAAGTGAAGCTAATCTCAATTAACACTTGAAAATTTGCAGCTTGGTGATATTCAAGTACTAAGACCTTATAAATATCCTTAACTGCAGCTTATACATGTGAAGCCAGCTCTCACCTTTTCTTCAATTTCTTTCTTTCTTTCTTTTTCTTTTTTTTTTTTTTTTTACAGTATTGAGATAAGTGTTGCTTTCTTTATATATCTTACAGTTCCTTTTGGAATCTCCTAGAGATTTCTGGGACCTCCAGTCACCCTCTTTTACCTTTATTCCAAAGAGTTATATTTTGACCCCAGTTGTATGAGGACTTAAAGAGCAGTGGCTTAAGTTCAGAGTTCTCCAGCTCATGGCAAGGATCATGTATGCTCTGCTCTCCTTTATTCATTTTCAATCAACAAATATTTTTTGATCACAATCATGTGCAAAATAACCATGGTGGGTGTTACAGCAAAGACAGCTAAGGTAGCTTACAATGAACTCATGCTCCAGCAAGTTTTGAAAAATACTTCCAGCACTCAGTGTACTTTTTAATCCTTCTAGGATTTCTGCCATTTCTCAGGTTCACTGCACCCTTCTCTAGTATTATATTATGACACAATACACACGCCTGTGTGTACATGAATAAGTGTCAAATTGTATTTTGAGTAGAGTATCCAGGGAAGTTGGGAATCATAGTTATCTCAGTCACGCTTCTGACTTTATTTCTGATCCTGGTCTGATCCTGGGTTTACATGAATTATAGGGCATCCATACCACAAAATACAATGTAGCTATTTGGAATGAAAATTCAAGCGTATATTTAATAATGTGAAATATATACATGCTTTACTGTTGATTGAAGAATAGTAAATTATAAAATATGTTTCAGGATGATACCTTTTGTAAAAAGAATATATATATATGTGTGTGTACATATGTACATGTATGCACATGGAGAGGATGTAGTTCATTTCCATGTTTATATGTACCTATTTATATTTCCTAAGATAAGTCTAGAATGTTATAGATAAAATGTTAATGATGGCTATCACGGATAAGTAGCATCACAGAAGATTAAGACCTTTCCTGACATTTTCCTCCAAGAAATTTCCACAATGAATGTGTATTTTGTGTAATGGAGGCATAAGTAGGTAATCAGGTTAAAGATATGGGGACATAGGGACATATAAGAGTTTGAGGAGGATTCCATGTCGCAGTGAATCTTCTCATGTACATATCTGAGTCCTCTTTAGGACCTTCTCCCCAGAGGAAGGAAAGTGATGGCATCTCAGAACTCGGCTCTCTTTAATGAAACAGTGATATATCCAGTCATTTTCCAGCAGTAACCTTTCCTCTCTAAAACTGACTTTTTAAATTCAGAGAATACCCACAGTTCTTTCATACTGAAATCTATGCAGGAAAACACACACACACACATACATGCGCAGTAGAGTGTGAAATGGATAAGACAAGGAAATATCTCTGAAGCTCTTCTTGCAAAGTTTTGTCAAGAGAGAGTGTCTGTCGCACTCTGCCTTGGTCCCGGCTAGGTTTGCTGTTCGAGTAAACGCCAGCAGTTACTCTCCTTTTCTGCAGTATCCCCAGGTTGCCAAAGGGCTTTGAAAGCTGTGAAAGACTCACCAGTTACAACAATGGTGTTCACAGTAGCAATGTTTATTTTCTCCCAAGACGATATTCCTGGCTTTGCATACATTTGTTCTTTTCAATGAACCATGTCCTCTACATGTCACCTTGCTTCCATTCAGCATGACCAGTGTTCTGACTGTCCAGGGGCCTCCAGGAACAGCCAGCAGATTGATGGCTTGCTGAAATCTCCCTCATTATCTTTCACTGTACATTCCTTTCATGAGGGATCTCTTGTGTGCTGAATGCAGAGCTCCTTTGTGTGCGTGCTGTGAAATAAAATCTCAGATAATGTGTGAGGTGATTTTCTAATATTCTCTCTCCCACCCCATTATCCCTGCAATGTGACCTCGGAGTTAACTCTTTATTTAATTAGAAAAGCTCAGCTTAGAGACACTAATTGGTGAAGAATGAAAAGTAAAAGTTGTTACATGTTTAAATAAAGAAAAAGATGTGCGTGTGTGGTGGGTGTGTATCAGGAAAGAACACTCTTGAAAAACTAGTACTGGAAAGTTAATATTTTTATGTTGTAAGAGATTGATTTATTATCATTTACCTTTAAAAAAAGAAAGAAAATTGCTTCTTTGCTATAATTTTTACCCCAAAGAGGCTCCTAACACATTTGCCAAATTTCTAAAAATATAAATATACAGGTTATAATCACCTTCTCTAGAGCAACTCCTATTTAAATCGAATTCAGTATACTCTTCTCCAGTTACATATGCAAAAACCTCAAGCTCATACCAACTCCTTTTCCTTTAAACATTAGCCATTTTTTGCAGTAGCATTTGAAGAACTCTGCATTCAAAATTCTCACCTTAAAGAAGGCTCTGGGTTCCTCTATTATTGTTGTCCTGATCTCCTCACCTGCCCACATCTCTCTACAGGGATGGGCCATATTTGAGAGAGGGAGCATTTTCCTGGGCCATGGTATTTGGGAGAAGAATGTTGACCATCACAAACAAAGGAGTTGGGACCTGGGGCCATCAAGACTGTGGCTGCTTCAGCTCTCTCCTCCTTTCTCTGTGGATGCTCTCTCTCTGTCTCTCTCACAAGGATGCAGTGTTAAGGAGACCGGGAGCAGGATAAGCAAAGTGTGATGCATACATGCAATAGAATACCATTCAGCAAGTAAAAGGAATAAAATACTGGTACATGCTACAACATGGATGAACCAACATCATGCTAAGCGAGAGAAGCCAGCCACAAAAGACCACATATTGTATAATATGATTCCATTAACATGAAATATCTAGAAAAGACAAATCTATAGAGACAGAAAGTAGATTAGTGCACTCTTGGGACTTCACTGGGACGGAAGCATGGCCATAAACAGGCATAAGAGATCTTTTGAGGTTTATGGAAATGCTCTAAAATTGGATTACAACGATGGTTGCACAAATCTGTAGGTTTACTAAAAATCATTGAATTGTACACTGAATATGAATAAATTTTAGGGTATATAAATTACACCTTCAACAAAGCTGATTCAAGAAATTAGAAGTGGGCTTCCCTCGTGGTACAGTGGTTAAGAATCTGCCTGCCAATGCGGGGGACATGGGTTTGAGCCCTGGTCCGGGAAGATCCCACGTGCCGCAGAGCAACTAAGCCCGTGTGCCACAACTACTGAGCCTGCATGCCACAACTACTGAAGCTCGCATGCCTAGAGCCTGTGCTCTGCAACAAGAGAAGCCACTGTAGTGAGAAGCCCATGCACTGCAATGAAGAGTGGCCCCCCACTCGCCGCAACTAGAGAAAGCCCGCGCGCAGAAATGAAGACCCAACGCAGCCAAAAAAACAATAAATAAATGAAAAAAGTAAAGAAATTAGAAGTAAATTTCTAATGGAAAAAGAGAAGACCTGGAGGCAGTCCACTCTGGGGACAGTTCCACGGGGGTTGCTTGGATGGTCCACCTAGACCGGCTGTGCTCTGGCTGGGGGGCAAACCCCAGATGTTGCTGCTTCTTGCTGAATGGTGCTTATTTTTCATCTTGGCTTTACGAGAAAATCAAGACAGGGTGTCCTAAGGTACTAAGTGCTCAAGGTACAAAGATAAATTTGATATCTTTGGCTTGTTTCTTATCCTTATGGAGATCTGTGGTATGGGAGTCAGATATGTAAACATTCTTTCTGAAGAATAGCCAGTGCTCAGGAGTGGCTGTTCTGCAGGATGGAATTCTGAAAGGCCTCTTACAGGCACTGGGGGAAAGGGGAAAGGATTCATTAGAAATTCATTTAGGGTCCAATTGATTTGTGTATTTTGTTATCATCTAATTTGTAATTTTCATTTCAGAAGCAAATATTCATGTTGTCCCAATTTCTGTTTGACTTTGATGTAGAGAGACTGATGGGGAAAGTATGATGGGTTTGATTTTTATATCAAATCATCAGGCATGGAGAAATATCTTTCAGAAGTGTTAAAATAAATGTTCCTACTGTATATTTAAAACACCAAATATACAGTAGGAATATTTATTTGAGCTGTCAGTGAATGAGAAGTAAGTGGCCAGGTGGAAAAGGCAGAAGTGGGAAAAGTAGAGTAGATACAAATTTTTGTTCTTTCTGCATGCCACCCTCCCACTCTTTTCACTCCTTGCCATCTCACCCCCTCTCCCTCAACTCACCCCCAATATCTCCTATCAAGGTTGGGTCCTGATTCACGGTAGATAATCAGGGAACTCATACCTCTGGCACAGAGGTGGATTCAGGGGTAGGTGCAGGGCTCAAGCTGTGCTAATCGGAGTTCTCATTGAAATTTAATATAATGGGCTCTTTTTTAGTATCAGGAGCCATAATCATGTAGTTTTATGGCTACCAGCAACCATATTTTCCTTTGCATGGAGAAAGGCTGTCTGTGGAGTGGTGCTTACTGATGGAGAGAAGCAGGGCAGAGGCATGTGAAGATTTAACAGAAAGGGGGGTGGCAGTTAGCTTGTGAACATCATATATATGGAATTTAAGGAAAAAAAAATGTCATGAAGAACTTATGGGTAAGACAGAAATAAAGACACAGACCTACTTGAGAATGGACTTGAGGATATGGGGAGGGAGAAGGGTAAGCTGTGACAAAGCGAAAGAGAGGCATGGACATATATACAGTACCAAACGTAAGGTAGATAGATAGTGGGAAGCAGCCGCAGAGCACAGGGAGATCAACTGGGTGCTTTGTGACTGCCTGGAGGGGTGGGATGGGGAGGGTGGGAGGGAGGGAGATGCATGAGGGAAGGGATGTGGGAACAGATGTATATGTATGACTGATTCACTTTGTTATAAAGCAGAAACTAATAAAAAATATAAATTAAAAAATAAAAGACACTCAGCCATCCAAAAAAAAGAAAAAGCCCTGCACACTAAGCAATAAACACTACTCCCCACTCACCTTTGTTTTAAACCTTCTCTAGTTTTGATTGAGTTTCTGTTATCTATAATTTGGAAATCTTAATTAATTTTAAAGGCTTATAAATGGAAAGAATGCCCTTCCCTGAGCCTGCCAGCATGAATGGTCATAGGTTCCTTAGGGAATGGTGAAGAGCAGGTGACAAGAAGCAGCATGGCAATTGCTTCACCTGGGGTTATGGTTGTGAGGGGCTCTGATATGTCCCATCACTCTTATTCTGTTTAGCCTCTCTTGAGCCTTCCACGGCAAGATACCTTGCAGTCTTGAGTCACTGGGGAAGGGAAGGACCTCATTGCTATGGGAAGCAGTGGGGAAGGATACATGATCCTCTCCTGTCTAAGATGTGGCTATCCATGGTTATGGTGGCAGCACCCATGGTAGAAACAGAGCTACATTCTCTGAGTGATATTTAGACGCACATGTTTCTTTCCCTTCGTAAGCAGCATCCAAGAGGAAGCTGCCAGGGTTTGTCTTCTCCACAAGCAAGGTGAGAGAAGTGAAGTTTTCTTCTTTCCAACTGGTCTTAGAGGGGCTCATGGCAGGAGTTGGAAGAACAGAAAAAAATATCTTTCACTCTTGAAATCAATGCAAGAAGGCATTGCATATTCCAACAAGGTCATATGGAAACTAGGAACCCCTAGAACAAGGTGGTGAGAAAGTAGCTCTTTAGGAGACCTGAGGATAGGACATTCACTCCTTGTACAATCTGAAGTGAAGGTGTCTTAGTGTTGTTGACTAAGTGTTGACTAAGAAGTCGGTCATCTTATTTTGTCAAAGGACTGGGACTGACCAGTGCTTTTCAACGTTTGAACTACAGATTGCCTTCATCAGAATCACCAATATCCTTATTAACTAAGGTTCTTGGGCTTTACCCCAAAACTCCGGGGGGATGTGTGATATTGTGATTTATAAGAAATCTCCCCAAACCCTTGGAATTTCCTGCATGATAAGAGCAATGCGAACATCTTTTGTCATAATATTTGGTCTCTTGTCCTCAATTCCCGAAATCACTTCAGATGAATTGGGTGTCATTATTCATAACAAGCCACTTTCTAGTACAATGGGGCTTATGATAATGAGGTGACTCTTGGAAACTACCTAAGGATGGGGACTGGTTGCCAGGGGGAAGCGACCATAAATAGAGTGTTGGAACTTTCAGTCCCACTTCCCTGACCTCCAGGAAGGAGAGAAGGGCTGGAGGTTGAACAAGTTATTGATGGCCAATGACTTAATCAATCATGCCTATGTTGTAATGAAGCCTCCATTAAAAACCTAAAGGATGAGGTTCAAAGAGCTTCAGGGTTGTTAGATAAGTGGATATGTGGGGAGAACAGTGCACCTGGAGAGGGCATGGAAGCTCCATGCTCTTTCCCCATACTTTGTTCTATGCATCTCTTCCATCTGACTGTTTCTTAGTTACATCCTACTATAATAAACTGGTAATGTAAGTAAAATGATTCTTTGAGTTCTGTGAGCCACTCTGGCAAATTAATCAAGTCCAAGGGGGCTCTTGGACTCTGCAATCTACAGCCAGTGGAAGCACAGTGATAACTTAGGCTTGCAGCTGGCTTCTGAAGTTGGGGAAGGGGTACAGTCTTGTAGGGCTGAGCCCTTAACCTCTGAAATCTGATGCTGTTTTCACGTAGACAGTGTCAGAGCTGAGTTGAATTGTAGGACACCCAGCTGGTGTCAGAACTTTGCTTGGTGGAGTGGGAATCACTTCCCTCCGCACATCAAAATTGGTGACTAGAATCTGTAGGGTGTTTCTTGAAAATGTGGGCTGTTAACAAACTCTCCAGCTGATTCTATTATGTACATTAACATTTGAGAACAACTAGCAGAGACTCTGGTATGGGCTCATGATTCAGGCTAGGGAACTCAAGAGGTATTGTTCTTCGAGCAAAAATTTCCCCTGTTTACTCACAAAGGGGGATCTCTAGAACCACACCCCTTTTAGTCTAAAAAGCACAGGTAGTATAGCAAATTGAGAAGTTTCCACCACACACATGCAGTGGATAGGCAATGCCTGTATGTTTCAGATAAGATGATCGGACTTGATTATTCAGCAAGCTCACTGGCTTGGGAGCCAGTTCTTAAAAATGCACCAGGGACATGACAGCTGGGGAGCTTTGCAGGCAGTAAGGATGCCACTATTCTAATACTTAGGCTTCAAACCTTGGATTTTGTGTGGACGTTGTATAAGGAAATTCGTTACACTAAACACAAACGCTTCACTTTATTTTTTTCTCATTTTCATATCAGGGCATGCAGATATAAGCAAAATCCAGGAACCAGAAAAACAAAAAGTACTAAAATATTATGTAACTCTCTGCCCTCTTATGATTAAACAGGTTCACAGTATTCAAATTCTGGAGGTCTTTTCTGTCCATCAGACAAATAAAGCTCTCTCTATCAAGGTAGTATCTAATACAATTATTTTCAGCTTCTCAAGCAAACACACAAGACAAAGAAACAACTCCTATCCCCATGAAGCAGCGGCCAAGGTCTGATAATGAAAATGACAACTGAATGGCTGTCAACACTGCCTTCTCCCCTGAGTTTGCCTGGTAATTTCTTTTCTCGTGAATGACAAATGGAGAGGCAGCTGCTGCAGCAAATAGGATTCAAAACCCCATTAATATCGGTGACTCATCAACCAGATTCTTTCCCCATATCTGAAAATGTCAGGAAATTAAAAAGGCACAGTGGCATCTCCCAGAGACAAGTCCCATGTCAGAGCCGTAATCACTTCTAAATATTCTTGGCCTCATTTGGAAATTGGCTGTCACCTGGGACATGGCCTAGTTTGTAGTCCCATCCAGGGGGACAGGAGAGACTACCAATCTCACTGAATAAACCACCAGTCAGCCCTCCTGCAGAGCTGACATTGTGAGCCTGGGGGTGTAGACACTTTTTATGAGATAAAATGGATAGGACAACTACACGTGTTCTGGGTACCTGGCTTGGTTTCTTTAAGGGCATCAGGAAAGAGAGTAATAGGTGAGGGCTGAAGTTACATGAACCCCTCATTTAACTAAACGCATTTTTCTTGTTCCTTGTATAAAATATAGGTAGAGAGGGATTATTTTTATTATTATTTTAAAAATTAATTAATTTATTTTATAGCTGAGTCCTTGTTGATTATCTATTTAAATATAACAGTGTGTACATGTCAATAGAGAGGAATATTTAGAAAGGTCTGGATAATTTTGTTTTGATTTTTAGTCTTTCCCTGAAGAGTTAATGCTAACCATTGTCTTCCCAATTGCTTGAAACTCTATAATCTTATTTTAATTCAACTAGCTTTTCAGCCTACAATAGGGGGGAGCAGTCACTTTGTGCGTATAGGATGAACAAAAATAAATCTTTGGAAAACGAAATTTCAAATCCTTATTGCAAAACTGGAATGATAAGGATATCTAGAATGGTAATGTGGCTCATATAGTTGTTAGGTTCTTTGGCTATAACTCATTTAATAAACTTATTTTTTGATTGATATCCCAAACTAGGAACTTGGATGACATGAATCACTACGGGAAGTCCCTGTTCAGGGGGAAAAAAAGATATGTATATGAACATCTGTACCAGAGCATGAGTTGTGGGAATCAAGGAAAGTGTAGCGGAATTTGTAGCATTTGAGCCATACTTTGATGAAGCGGCAGCATGGGGGCATGTGGGGATGGTGAGTAAAGCCCTCCTGGGGGCAGTGCAGGAGGAGAGGCTTACAAGTTGGAAAACAGTCAGGCTGAGAGGTTTGGGATCTCATGGGGAAGTGTAATTGGAATGGTGAATTATAGAAAATGTCTGGGAGGTGGAAATTTCCCTCTCTACCCCTCTTGCGTTCTTGAGGCAGGACTAATAATAAAATTGACATAAGACAGATTAACAGGAGAAAAAGAAACACATTTTAATTTGTGTGCATGGAGGTCTCATGTAAATGGAACTTTCAGAAGTGACCAAATCAGGCAGCTTTTCTACTTTTTAGACAAAGAGGCGATAAATTTGTGAGGGATTGGCAAGACAAAGAAACTCAGGTTTTCAGGTGCTCAATGACGAATCCAAACAAGTTTGTACTTGGGGCAGTAAATTAAAGAAGTATATTGGGTTCTTGGTTTGAATGACCTGTCCGTGGTGAGAAGATGGTCCTTCTACCTCCAGATGCAGGACTCCCTCTCATCTTTCATATGAGAGATTTATTTCCTGCTTGTAGGGAGAAGGAAAGGAGGGTCAGAGTGTCCCTTTTTCATTGGTCTTTTCTTAAGTAACTCTAATTCCTACTGTATAGCACAAGGAACTCTGATCAATTTTCTGTAATAACCTAAATGGGAAAAGAATTTGAAAAAGAACAGATACATGTATATGTAAATATCACTGAATCAATTTGCTGTATACCTGAAACTAACACAACATTGTTAATCAGCTATATTCCAATATAAAATAAAAATTAAAAAACCCAAAATAATCAATATGTTATTGTGGCATATTTTGGAGTGACCCTCTCTGAGCCCCAACAAAAGACCCTAAAGCTGAAGGGAGCAATTTATATGTCATTTCACAGTCAATGAAACATCATTGAAAGTTTCTCATCGGAGATAAGAGGGTTCTCTTATTTGTTCATTCATTTTCCTGATACTTGTTGAGCTCCTATTATGTGCCTTCATAGTCATTGTAGATAAAGAAGTGAAAAACAGGATGCCCTAATTATCTCAGATTTGGGGAAACAGTAGAGAAGACAGATAAGAAGCAAACAGAAAATACACACACTCCAGAAGAGTATGTAAGTGCTATTTAGGTAAGAAGGAGGTCGGGGGAGGCCTTTTGGAGTTGATTCTTTCGATCAAAGTCCTGAAAAAAGTGAGGGAATGAGTAAGTCATATATGTCTTAAGGAAGGTCATTTCAGCAAATGCTAAGGCCCTAAGGTGGGAGCTAATGCTTGAGGAAGAGCAAGGAAACTGGTACGTCTAGAATAGAATGAACAGGAATAAACAGAAGGAAATAATGTCCAAGACAACTGGTGGGTCAAATCTTTCTGCTATTTAATGGGCTCTGGCTTTACCCTGAAAGAGACGGGAGTCACTGGAAGATTTTGAGTACAAAAGCCAATATGTCTGAGTTGTTTCTAAAGCATCCCTCTAGCTTGTCTCTTGAGAATAGATTTTAGAAAGACAAGGACAGGATGATGAAGAGCAGTTAGGAGACTATTGCAATAATTCAAAAGAGAGGTCCTGGTGGGTTAAACCTGGGTAGCAGTGAGAAGGCAATGATCAGTGTTCAGATTCTGGATACAATTTGAAGGAAGAGCCAACAAGATCTGCTGATAGATTGAATGCGTGAAGTGAGAGGAAGAAGATGGTCAATAATTACTCCACAGTTTTATCTTGAATAATAAATAAATGAATGTAGTTGGGATAACTGAGTTGAGAAAAACTGTGCAAGGATAGGTTTGGGGGGGGGGGGTCAGGAATTTGGCCTGGGCAAGTGAGGTACAAGAAAACTATTAACCACCCAAGTGGAGACATGGAGCAGGGAGTATAGGGGAGAAGCAAAGGCTGTGTATATACATTCAGGAGTTAACAGTGTACACATGACATTTCAAACATGGGAGTGCTGTGCTCATTTGTGGATTGAGAAAAAATGTAGAAGCTTCCAAAACTGAAATGATGATATTTCAAACTTTAAGAGCCAAGGAAATGAGGACTATCCATCCATAGATCCTGATAAGGAGAAATATTTGGATAAAGGAGGAACTAAGAATAGAGTGGGGTTCCTACCAATTCCAAGGAGAGAATCATTATCATCGTCACCCTTTAAGAAGTAGTCCTAAGTTTACACAGTTTGTAAATGGCAGTGCCCATGCTCCTAACCATTATCCTATGCTGCTTCTAATAGAGTTAAGAGTTACCTGTACCGAGTGGAAACACACAAAAGCATTTTGTTTTATAACTAAGTTTTTGAGTTCCACATTCAGAAGCTATGCTTGGTTAGTGAATCTGCTCCACTATTGCTGGAAATCCAGGTGGAAACTCAATAATCCTGGCACTGCATCAAAGAGTGAAGAACTCACCTTGAGGTTCCAGAATAAGATTTAAAAATTTTTTAAATTTTATACTGGAGCATAATTAATTAACAATGTTGTATTCATTTCAGGTGTACAGAAAAGTGATTCAGTTATACATATACATGTATCTATTCTTTTTAAAGTTATTTTCCCATTTGGGTTATTACAGAGTATTGAGCACCTTTCCCTGTGCTATTCAGTAGGACCATGTTGGTTACCTATTTTATTTCTTTTTTCATTATCTATTTTAAATATAACAGTGTGTACATGTCAATCCCAAACTCCCAATCTATTTCTCCCCAGAACCCTTCTCTCCTGGTAACCATTAGTTCATTCTCTAAGTCTTGTGAGTCTGTTTCTGTTTTGTTAATAAGTTCATTTGTATCATTTTTTTTAGATTCCACATATAATTGATATCATATGATATATGTCTTTCTCTGACTTTCTTCACTTAGGATGATAATCTCCAGATCCATCAATGTTGCTGCAAATGGCATTATTTCATTCTTTTTAATGCCTGAGTAATATTCCGTTGTATATATGTACCACATCCTCTTTATCCATTCATCTGTCAATGGACATTTAGGTTGCTTCCATGTCTTGGCTATTGTAAACAGTGCTGCAATGAACATTGGGGTGTGTGTTTCCTTTATTAGATTTTAAGAGTAAAATACATTGTACTATTTTTATGGATATATAACTAGTCTTCTATTAATTATTGGTCAATTGAAACCACTATAGTACGAAACTAAGATTCATTTTTTTCCATTGGGGCAGTGAAGACTTTGGGCTGCTAATTATATTGAGGCATGAATGGATGTAGTGTCCTGTTTTTATCATCCAGAATGCTCATCTCCATGTCTTGTTTTTCCAACAACCTGAGCTGACTTGTCTCCAGTTTGGTCCTGCACTGCTGGACCCACTGAATGACCTGGGGCAAGTCACTAAGCATCTTTGGGCTGCAATATACTACTCTAAAAATAAGGGTCATATAAATGAGACCATTTTCAAGACCCCATTCCATCTCCAGCATCCATATCTCACTATTTCTGGCAAATTTATTCATGTATCGAATTCCTGCAATACAGTGCATGATTCCCCAGTGCTGTGTTTGTCAAACCCTGTATTACTTTAAAATATGAATGCTGAAGATATCAGCTTTGCAGATAATTTTAAATGCTCCAAATCAGATTGAACAGTTTCTGAAACCTGATGAACTTTCTAAATTTCCTTCTGGCTTTAATTTTCCAGGCACAGGAAAAGTAGCAACCTCTCCCTCCTTGAGACACTCAGAACACTTTATCTCTGTTTTGCTTAGGACATTAAAAAAAATTCTTTGCACCTACACACGTTAAGTATTTGCATCAGAAAAATGTGGCTGAACTGACAATCTCCTCATATCTTCCAAACCCAGTGTATCAGATTGCTATGGCTGCCATAACAAAGTGCCAAACCACAGACTGGCAGCTTCAATAACAAAAATTCATCTTCTCACAATTCTGGAGGCTAAAAGTCTGAGATCAAGGTGTTGGCAGTATGGTTTCTTTTGAGGACTTTCTCCTTGGCTAGTAGATCGCCATATTTTCCCTGTGTCTTTTCCTGGTTTTCCATCTGTAGGTTTATGTCCTAATCTTTTTTAATAAGGACACCAGTCATACTGAGTTAGGATCCACCCTACAGAACTCATTTTAATTTGATTACCTTTTTAAAGACCCCATCTCCAAATATAGTCAGATTCTGAGGTATTGGGGATAAGGGCTGCAACACGTAAATTTTGGGGGGACACAGTTCAACTCATAAGACCCAATTCCCTACTTGATCCTGCGTCTGTCTACAACAGTGTTAACTGTTCAGCTTCCATCTCTGAGAAGTTGCATGTGTGCTCCAGCTGATCTATAGGTAAGGTAGCACTCATAAATAACATTAGAAATAAAATTAAAAACTGACCATTATAATTGTCAGTACTCATACTCATCTACCAAGTTGTGCTTCACTCTGACTTCTGGTCTTTATGGAGCTTTGTGGCTCTCAGCTAAAAGCAGATGGTGTATTTTTCATGAGAAAAATTATGGTCTGCTTTAGGGCACCATTTTGCCCTGAAAGGAGTTCTGCTGCTTTGAACCACAGCATTTCATTTGTTCTTTTGGAAGTATATCCCATATCACTTACCTGGTGCTTAAAGGTAAACCCATAAAAATTCATGATCCTTTTCATACCTGGTGAAAGCTATAATCCATTTAACATGGTACCTAATTTCTGAAAACCATGCCAAAAATTGGCTGATTACATTACCTTAAAAACTGTGTTCCCTTAAAAAACCCATTACAGCTCTCCCATGTGAAATTCTCTAAAACACTTTGGAGGCTCTTAGAGAATTTTAAGCCTGAGGAAACTGTTAAGAAAAGTGTTTCCATATTTTGAACTAAAAGGTGTTATTTTAATGGCACTTGGGGGTACAGCAAATGAGTATAGTTGTATTCATGTTTCAGTTTAGGTCCCGTTCTTGGAGTTAGAAGATCAGAGCTTAAGTAGCATCTAGGCTTGGACCTCAGGAAATAAGCTCAACCACTTTTGAGCCTTAATTCCTGAAATCAGAACTGTGTCACTCCTACCTCTTGGATGGCTGAATAACAAAGTGACACAATTTGTTATTGTTTATGAGTTGATGAATTGGCTGGTTCAGCTGATCTCATCTAGACTTGTTTGTGCATCTGTGGTCAGCTGTTAAAGTTCTAGGAGAGCCACAGCTGGACAACTCAGCCCTGTTCTTTGTGTTATCTCATCTTCTTTTCTCAGACAAAGGTGGAGGAACTAGAGGGAGAGCAGAGAATGCAAGGTCTTTTGATGTGTTGGCCCAGAACTGGCACCTCGACACTTCTACATTCTATTTTCTAAGCAGGTTAAAAGCCAGCCCAATTCTGCAGCCATGTTATGTTGATGATCTCAACACTAACCCTAATCCTAACTCTACCCCTTTCTGGGCATCATCACTTCCACTTCTGGCTGCATCCTGTATCAATCTCCACCTGCCAAAATTCAAATTCAGATATGGCTCATTCACTTCTGCTACATCACTTCCCCTTCCTTACCCCTCTCACATCTCCACAGCCACCTGCTCCCTCCCACACCTCTCCCACTTGCCCTGGGATGAGGAACAGGAGAGAAGACTCTAGCTCTTGGCTGGAGGAACTTCAAAGTCATCTGACAATGGGTGTGGATACAGGGAGGAATTAGAATTGGGACCATTTTTGCAATCTACCACAGAGTATAATTGAATAGTAAAGCCCATTTTGCCATATGACTTATGACCACTATTCTTCTTAAGATCTCTATGTACATAGTAAACATATTTCTCATGATTTGATTCTAGTTTCTTGCCTTTTTTAGGTTTGGAATCCAAGTAGAAAAGTTTTTACTCTAAAAAGTTGCTATTTGGTGTTTTTAGTCACTTCTAATTGAAAAAAATACTGCATTAAAAAATTGTGAGGTTTGGGATGACCCAGGGGAAATTTTAAAAGATTTACTAGGCGCTTCATGGGACATACTTTATAGTTGCAATATAAACATAGTGAAAAGTGTACACTTTATTCTTTCTCTTCTTGGGAAGTTCATTTTTATTTCCATTTCATTGTATTTGAATTGAAATTGTAAATTTCAAATTTAGCCATTTCTCCTGCTTGATAGCATAATTTGTATTGTAAGTCATTGATAGTTAATGAACTGCTTGGACTATTAAACCAGAGGATCACAGAATACATGTATTTGCCACATATGATTATCTGCAAAGCTGATATCTTCAGTATTCATATTTTAAAGTAATACAGGGTTTGACAAATACAGCACTGGGGAATCATGCACTGTATTGCAGGAATTCGATACACGAATAAATTTGCCAGAAATAGTGAGATATGGATGCTGGAGATGGAATGGGGTCTTGAAAATGATCTCATTTATATGACCCTTATTTTTAGAGTAGTATATTGCAGCCCAAAGATGCTTAGTGACTTGCCCCAGGTCATTCAGTGGGTCCAGCAGTGCAGGACCAAACTGGAGACAAGTCAGCTCAGGTTGTTGGAAAAACAAGACATGGAGATGAGCATTCTGGATGATAAAAACAGGACACTACATCCATTCATGCCTCAATATAATTAGCAGCCCAAAGCCTTCACTGCCTCAATGGAAAAAATGAATCTTAGTTTCGTACTATAGTGGTTTCAATTGACCAATAATTAATAGAAGACTAGTTATATATCTATAAATGCTCCTTTCAAGAGCTCCTATTTATTTACAATGAAATAAATCTATAGTTAAGTCCTTTAAATAATTATAGAAGCAAGAAGAGGGGGCAAAAGTGAAAATGGAAAAAAATCTGAACCAATGGAATTACTGTAAGTTAGCATTAAATTAGGCTTTATGCTTCATAATTAGAAAGTTCAATTTATTCTCTAGAACAATGAGTGATCTTATCCAAGGGTTACTAATATAGTAGATTTTCAAGTGATTTGCTGTTAATAACTGTTAAAGTTGTTGAATTATTTCCTTTTAAAAATATAAATAGGAAGGAATTGCTTTCACCCACTTACTCTCTTGGGTGGGAAAGAAAAGCATGGCATACAATTAGGTTGCTATTATTTATCTGTTGGAGTTGGGCTACATTTAAAATTTTAAAAAGTCATCTTATACAATTGTCACAGTGGTAGAAAGATTGAAAGCTGCTACTCCAAATGCTGGAGATTCTTTGTGAATGAACAGTTAACACATTTTGGTCCTTTGCGTTAATTTGAGATCGCAGGAGAATATCATAAATTTTCAGGATGTCACAGCTATGCAAGGATCACCCATAAGAGATAATAAAATGTCCAGCAGCAGCAGATAGATGAATACTAATGATATCACCACCACCTGGAATAGAACACTTAAAAAAGTAAACTGTGTTTTTAGAGCAGTTTTAGGTTCACAGAAAAATTAAGAGGAAGGTACAGAGGTTTCTGATATACACCATTCCCCCCCCACCACATGCATAGCCTGGTCCATTATCAATGTACCCCACCAGAGTGGCACATTTGTTAAAACTGATAAAATTATATTGGCACAGATTTTCACCCAGAGTCCATAGTTTCCATTAGGATTCACTCTCAGTGTTGTACATCCTATGAGTTTAGAAAATTTTATAATGATATGTATTTACCATTATAATGTCATATGGCATAGTTTCACTGCCCTAAAAATCCTCTATAAGCTACCTATTCATCTCTCCCTATTCCCTGGTAATTCTGATTCTTTTTTTTACTGTCTCGATAGTTTTGACTTTCCAGAATATCATATAATTGGAATCCTACAGTATGTAGCTTTTGAATTGGCTTCTTTCACCTTGCAACATGCATTTAAGGTTCCTCCATGTCTTTTCATGGCTTGATAGCTCATTTCTTTTTAGTATTGAATAATATTTAATTACCTAGATGTACCACAGTTTATCCATCACCTACTGAAGGATATCTTAGCTGCTTCCAAGTTTTGGCAATTGTGAATAAAAATGCTATATATCTCTGGGTGCAGATTTTGGTGTGGGTGGAAGTTTTCAACTCCTTTGTGTAAATACTAAAGGGCACGATTTCTGGATAGTATGGTAAAAGTATGTTTAATTTTGTAGCAAATCACTGAAGTGACCGCATCATTTTGTGTTTCCATCAGCAATGAATGAGAGTTCCTGCTGCTCCAATTCCTTGCCAGCATTTGGTGTTGTCACTGGATTTTGGCCGTTCTAATAAATGCATAGGTGTATATCTCATTGTTTTAATTTCCATTTCCCTAATGACTTGTGATGTGGGACATCTTTTTATATGCTGTTTGCCATCTGTATATCTTCTTTGGTGAGGTGTCTACTGAGGTTTTTGCCTCATTTTTTAATCGGGTTGTTTGTTTTCTTATTGTTGAGTTTTAAGAGTTCTTTGCATATTTTAAATAACAGTCCTTTGTCAAGTGGGTCACTTGAAAATATTTTCTCCCAGTATATAGCTTTTCATTCTCTTGACAGGGTCTTTTGCAAAGAAATTTTTAATTTTCATGAAGTCCAGCTTATCAATTCTTTCTTTCATGGCTACGTTTGGTGTTTTATCTAAAATGTCATTGCCAAACTCAAGGTCATCCAGATTTTCTTCTAAGCTATATTCTTGGAGTTTTAGACTTTTGCATTTTACATTAGGTCTGTCATCCATTCTGAGTTAATTTTTGTGAAGTCTGTGTCTAGATTCATTTTTTTGCATGTCAATACCCAGTTGTTACAGCACCATTTGTTGGAAAGACTACATTGCTCCATTGTATTGCTTTTCTCTTTTGTCAAAGATCAGTTGAATATATTTACATGGGTTTATTTCTGGGTTCTCTTTTCCGTTCCATTGCTCTACTTATCTAGGCTTTCTCCAGTACAGTACCACAGTGACTTAGTTGCTGTAGCTTTATAGTAAGTCTTGAAGTTGGCTAGTGTCAGTTCTCCAACTTTGTTCTTCTACTTCAATATTGTATTGGTCATTCTGGGTCTTCTGCTTCTCCATATAAATTTTAGAAGCAGTTTGTCAATTTCCACAAAATAACTTGCTGGGATTCTGATTCAGATTGCATTGAATTTATAGATCAAGTTGGGAAGTACTGTTATCTTGATGACATTTAGTCCTTTTATCCATAAACATGGAATCTCTCTATACTTTATTTAGTTCTTTGATTTCTTTCATCAGAATTTAGTAGTTTTCTTCATAAAGATCTTGTACATATTTTGTTAGATAAGTACCTAACTATTTCATTTTTTGGGGGTGCTAATGTGTGTGGTACTTTGGTTTTAATTTCAAATTCCACTTATTCATTGCTGTTATATAGGAAGATGATTGAATTTTGTATATTAACCTTGTATCCTGAAACCTTGCTGCATAGATGATCATGTCATATATAAACAAATAGTTTTATTTCTTCCTTCCCAACTTATATTACCTTTTCTTTTCTCTTCTCTTCTCTCCTCTTCTCTTCTCTTCTCTGTTCTTATTGCATTAGCTAGGACTTCTACCATGATGTTGAAAATCAGTGGTGAGAGGGAACATCCTTGACTGCTTCTTACATTAGTGGGAAAGCTTGGAGTTTCTCACCATTAAGTATGATGGTCACTATAGGTTTTTGGTAGATATTTATCAAGTTGAAGAAGTTCTTCTCTATTCCTAGTTTACTGAGCATTTTTATCATGAATGGGTATTGAATTTCATTAAATATTTCTCTGCCAACTGTTGATATGATCATGTGATTTTTCTCCTTTAGCTTGTTGATATGATGAATTACATTATCTTTGAATGTTGATCCAGGCTTGCATACCTGGGATAAATTCCACTTGGTCATGGTATATAATTATATATACCATGGTATGTAATTATATATACCATGGTATATCATTCTTTTAATACATTGTTGGATTTGATTTGCTAATATTTTCTTGAGGATTTTTGCATCTATGTCCATGAGAGCTATTGGTCTGTAATGTCCTTATACTATTTTTATCTGGATTTAGTATTCAGGCAATACTGGCTTCATAAAATGAGTCTGGAAGTATTTTCCCTGCTTCTACTTTCACGAAGAGATTTTAAAGAAATGGTATAATATCTTCTCTAAAAGTTAGATAGAACTCACCAGTGAACCCATCTGAGTTTGTACTTACTCTTTTGTACGGTTATTAATTATCTTTAAAAATTAACTAATTAATTAATTAATTATTTTGGCTGTGTTGGGTCTGCACTGCTGTGCGTGGGCTTTTCTATGTTTGTGGTGAGATGGAGCTACTCTTTGTTGTGGTGCATGGCCTTCTCATTGTGGTGGCTTCTCTTGTTGCAGAGCATCGGCTCTAGGCACACGGGCTTCAGTAGCTGTGGTACGTGTGGGCATAGTAGTTGTGGCTTGCGGGCTCTAGAATGCAGGCTCAGTAGTTGTGGAGCAAAGGATTAGTTGCTCCATGGCATGTGGGATCTTCCCAGAGCAGGGATTGAACCTGTGTCCCCTGCATTGGCAGTCAGATTCTTAACCACTGTGTCACCAGGGAAGCCCTGGAAGGTTATTAATTATTGATTCAATTTTTTAATAGACATAGACCTTTTCAGATTATCCATTACTTCTATTTATTTATTTATTTATTTATTTATTTATTTATTTATTTATTTATTTATTTATTTTTGGCTGTATTGGGTCTTCGTTTCTGTGCAAGGGCTTTCTCCAGTTGCGGCAAGCAGGGGCCACTCTTCATCGCGGTGCGCAGGCCTCTCACTATTGTGGCCTCTCGTTGCAGAGCACAGGCTCCAGACGTGCAGGCTCAGTAGTTGTGACTCACGGGCTTAGTTGCTCCGCGGCATGTGGGATCTTCCCAGACCAGGGCTCGAACCCGTGTCCCCTGCATCGGCAGGCAGATTCTCAACCACTGTGCCACCAGGGAAGCCCCAATCCATTACTTCTTGTATGAGTTTTGGCAGATTGTGTCTTTCAAGGAATTGTTCCTTTTCATCTAAGTTATCAAATTTGTGGCCCTAGAGTCATTCATAATATTATTTTTGAGCCTCTTAATGTCCCAGGGCTCTGTAGTGATGTCTCCTCCTTTATTTCTAATTTTACCAATTTGTATCCTTTCCCCGTTTTTCTTTGTTAGCCCAGCTAGAAGCTTATTGATTTTATTGATATGTTCTAAACACCAGATTTTGGTTTCATTGATTTTCTCTATTGATTTCTCCTTTTCATTTTTATTGATTTCTGCTTTAATTTTTATTATTTATCTTCCTCTGCTTACTTTGGATTTAATTTGCTCTTTTTTTCTAGTTTCTGAATGTAGAAACTTAGATTATTTATTATAGATATTTCTTCTTTTTCCAACATATGCATTCAATTCTGTAAATTTTCCTCTAAACCCTGCTTTTGCTACATCCCACAAATTTTGGTACGTTGTGCTTCTATTTTCATTTAGTTAAAAATATTTTAAAATTTCTCTTGGGATTTCTTCTTTGACTCACATATTATTTTAAAATGTATTGCTTAGTCTCCAGTATTTGGGATTTGTCCATATATCTTTCTGCTATTGATTTCTAGTTTAATTCCATTGTGGTATGATTTCTATTTTAAAATATTTGTTAACATATGTTTTATGGCTCAGAAGGCAATTTATCTTGGTGAATGTTCTATATAAGCTTGAGAAGAATACGTAGTCTCCTGTTGGATGAAGTAGTCTATAGATGTCCATTATAATTAGTTGATTGATAGTTGTTGAGTCCAGTTATATCTGTACTGTCTTTCTGCCTGCTGGATCTGTCCATTTATGATAAAGGGGATGTTGAAGTCTCCAACTATAATAGTGGATTCATCTATTTCTCCTTAAAGTTCTATTAGTTTTTGTTTCATGTGTTCTGATGATTTGTTTTTGGTGCATACACATGCACATAAAAGACATAGTGTTATGTCTTTTTTGGAGAGTAGACCTCTTTATAATTATGTGATGTTTCTCTTTATTCCTGAAAAATTTCTGTATTCTGAAGTCTGCTTTGTCTGAAATTAATCTAGCTACTCCCAACTTCTTTTGATTTAATATTAGCATGGTATATCCCTTTCCATATACTTACTTTTAATTTATGTGTCTACATTTAAAGTGCTTTTTTTGTAGTGAGTTTCTTATGAAGTGATATGTCTTATAAACATAGAGTGGAATTTTTTTTTTGATTCATTCTTGGTGCATTTATACTATTGATGTTCAAAGTTATTATTGACATAGATTAATATGTGTCATAATTGTTACTGTTTTCCATTTTTTGCTCTTGTTCTTTGTTCTTGTTTTTGTCTTTCCCTTGTTTTTGACTTTTGTGGTTTTGATCAAACATTTTATATAATTCCATTTTCTTGCCTTTCTTAGCATATTAGTATACTTCCTTTTCAACTTTTTTTGATCTTAGAGTTTACAATAGACATTTAAAACTAATTCAAGTTTACTTTCAAATAATACAATACCACTTCATGGGTAATGTGTATGCCTTATAGTGATAAAATAATCCTAAGTTTTTCTGTCCATTGTAACATTGCTGTCTTTTATTTCACTAATGAATAAGTGTACACACACACACACTCAAATAAAATGTTGCTATTATCATTTTGAACAAACTGTTATCTCTTAGATCAATTAAGAATAAGAGAAATAGAAGTTTTGTTTTACCTTCACTTATTCTTTCTTCAATGCTCTTCCTTTCTTTATGTAGATCTGATGTTCTGACCTATGTCATTTTCCTTCTCTTTGCAGAACTTCTTTTAACATTTTTTGCAAAGCAGTTCTACGGGTAACAAATTCCCTCACTTTTTGTTTGCCTGAGAAATTCCTCTTCATCACCTTTTAAGGATAATTTCACAGGGCACATAATGCTAGATTAATGGTTTTTTCCTCTCAACACTTTAGATATTTCACTCCCCTCTTCTTTCTGAGAAGTCAAAAGTAATTTTTATCTTTGTTCCTCTATAGGTAAGAAATTTTTTCCTCTGGCTTCTTTCAGCATTTTTTCTTTATCTTTGATTTTCTGTAGTTTGAAAATATCCCCAGGTATAGCTTTTTTGGGGCATTTATTCTCCTTGATGTTCTCTGAGCTTCCTGGATCTGTAATTTGGTGTGGCATTTATTTGGGGAAATCCTTAGTCATTATTTTTTCAAGCATTTCTTCTGTTCCTTTCTCTACTTCTTTTCCTTCTGGTATTCCCATTATGTGTATGTTACACATTTTGTAGTTGTCTCACAGTTCTTGAATATTCTGTGTCTTTTCTCAGTTTTCTTCTCTTTGCATTTCAGTTTTGGAGGTTTATGTTGTGATATCCTCAAGCTTGAAAATTCTTTCTTCAGCTGTGTTCAGTCTACTAATAAGCCTGTCAAAGGCATTCTTTATTTCTGCAACAGTATTTTTGATTTCTAACATTTCTTTGGGTCCTTTCTTAGTATTTCTATCTCTGCTTATATTGCCCATCTGATTTTTCTTGCTGTCTACTTTAAATATTAGTACCCTTAGCATATTAATCATAGTTGTTTTAAATTCCTAGTTTGATAATTCTAACATCCCTACTATATCTGGAGCAGGTTCTCATACTCTTACTCTCTTTTTAAACTGTGCTTTTTGCCTTTAAGTACATTTTGTAATTTTTATCTTGATAGCTGGACACTGTGTACTTGGTAAAAAGAACTACTGTAAATAGACCTTTAGTAATGTGGTGGTATATTCTGGAGGGAAGGAAAGTGTTCTATAGGTCTATAAGTAGGTCATAATCTTTTAGTGAAACCCTGTGTGTTTCTGGGCTGTAAATTTTATATGTGCATCTCAGTTACCCCTCCCTCTTAGCTGGAACGGGTTGGCTAGAGTTGGGCTGGAGTTGGCTATTTCCCTTCTCCCACATGAAAGACCAGAGGGAACTAGAGGTGAATTTTCCTTCCTCAACATCGAAGGCTAGAGTCAGCTAGAGTTGGATATTTTTCTTCCCCCAAGTCAGTTTGGCTCTGATAAAACCCCGGTAGGTTAGCCTCTGGATAAATAGTTTCTTCTAAGGGCAGACTTTGGTAAAAGAATAAGATGGTCTGGCATATTTCAAAATCATTGCTTTTTCCTTCCCAGTGTTAAAAGCATGAGAAGATTTTTCTCCAGTATTCTCTGTGAGAACATGGTACAGCCCCAGGAGGTAAAATTCACAAGAACTTGGGGTCTCCCTGATGACTGAAACCCTGTAGAGTTTTTATCTGTCAGACTTGTCCACACTGAGCCTCCGGCAATTCATCAATTACAGTTTAGGTTTTCCTTCCCCAGCACTGGTTCCTGTGGAGGTTTCAGCTAGAATGTTTCTGCTCTAGTAAGCTGGGATTCTTCGTATTTGACTGTGAGTCACTCCAATTTTGGAGGCAGTGGTTTGCCCTCTGACCTGTTTTTCTTACGGGTCTAAGAAGAGTTGATGGTTTTTCAGTTTGTTCAGCTTTTTACTTGTTGTTAGGACAGAGTGGTGACTTCTAAGCCGTTCCAGAAACCCGAGTATATAAAATACGTTTCAAAAGAGTTTACTCCTCCTTATTTCACCTGAACCTCACAAATCTGTAAGCATTCTAGCAAGGTATTTCTTCACTTCACCAACAAGGAATACAAACCCAGAGATACGAAATACCTTGCAGAAAGTAATGCTCTCTCAAGCTTTCAGGAATGGCAATCGGTCTGACAATTTTGGCTCAGGAAACTTCTGGACTGCTTGAAATGGGTTTTGTTTTACCTTGGTATAGACCAAAGCCCTTCATCTGAGACTTTTCTTGATTGGATCAAACCAGCTGTGGTCTGGGAGAGTTTTGCGTACCCATTTTAAACTGTGAGCCATAAGCTTCATCTGTCAGCAGCAGCTGATCATGGCAGAGACTCTCATGGCCCAAGCTGTCTCTCTGCCCAGTTCATTAATATCCTGAGGAGGTATTCTGAGGAGGTTCCCAGGGCTGGACTGAAAGAGATAAGGTATTTCCCCCAGATGGTCAAAGTCTTGCCAGAATGACTGACTCTAAAAGCTGGCTGATAATTAAAAGGGATGTCCTACCATGTCACAATGTATCTGGACCTCATTACTGAGATATCATTAGCCTGGAAGAAACTAAAGAACAAAGAATTATGGTTTCTCTAACTTGTTTTTTTCTAATGATTCACTGGACAGATAATTATTGAATTTAAAGCATTTTTAAGGCCTAAAATGAAAAACTTCATTTAAAGCAACAGAAAGCAGATGATGTTCATGTAGAAGAGAAACAGCTCAGAGTCATACACAGCTGTATTGCTTTCTCTCCTGCCACAAGTGGAAATTGATTATGTCTGTGATTCATTTTTAAAATGACACATCCTTAACATCATGGTGTAACTCCAAGCTTTTGGCGATGATGAAGCTGTTTTTTTTTGTCCTAGAAATAATGCTGCCTTCTACTTACTCAGGAAACTAATTCAATGACAAACTAAAGTGTAATATTCTGAATTGGTACCAAGAATTTACTTAAGAACTAGGGAAGAACCATGAGAATAATAAAAGTATTTGTAAAAGTAATCAAATGATACCAGAATGTAATAATTCTTAGATTATGTCAATATCAGATCTGTTTTTGGATAGAGGTATAGTGTGCTAGTTTAAATAATAACCTCTGGCATCAGCCACATGTGAATTTAAATTCTTAGTTACTGTGTGAGATCAGGAATTACTTTACTTTTTCTTTTTTAAAAGCAGATAATAATATTTATCTTAAGGGACTGTTGTAGGGATTAGATGAGATTATATAAAGATGATAGAAGTAAATCTCTCACCACAGTCCTAGGCATGCAGTAAGTACTTAATAACTGATAAGAAAGAACAAGCAATCATATGGAATGAAGGATGTGGGTCTCTTATTGGGATTTTCTGATTATCACTTGCATGATTTTAAAGATATTAAATGAAATACAAGATATCCAGAAATATTGGTACTTAAACTTGGAAATTACTATATGATACTCTTAACATCAACATATGCTTCACTCTTTTTTTACCTTCTCTGGTGCTTTCTTTGGCTACCAATAAATGGTAGGAAATATAAATGATAAGGTCAAAAGTGGCAATTATTTCTCTCTGTCTCATGACAAATAGCATATAGTCTACTAGGGCTCTTTGAACAAAATGTACTACCTTCAAGCTCTCAACATGCAAAAACTAAAAGTAAAAGGAGGTGAGTAAGCAGCTGGTCTTAGAGTTTAAAGTGTGAACAAAAATTCATAAGGCTTGGAAATTATTAGTGCTTCAGTATCATGATTTTTTTAAGGTTGTTTATATGAGGGTAGAAGGCTGGTATTTCAACCTATGACTTCATAACAAGATTTTGTCTTTCAGTCCTTCCTCTGTTAGGGATTGCTCTCCCCCCTGTGCCAGAGGTGGTGTTTTAAATGATTACCAGGCAGTTAACAGAGGAAACACTGGCACCTGATGTTTGCCTGATTCACTGCTTTATAAGAGGTAAATATTAGGCAACAAGCAAGCTGGGGAAGTCTTATGGGAAAAGCAAGCACAGATACGGAAGTCAGGAGCCCTGGTTTAGGTACTGGGCCCTGCTTTGTCACTCCAGCTTTGTCACTTCCCATCTTTGAGTAACAATACCTAGAGGCTCCTTTCTGAGAAACATTTCTTATCACAAATTAGCAATGCAACATGAGCTGAGCTTCTTTGCTAGAAAATTGGAGTCCTGGCAGGAAATCCACGGAAGGGGAACACCTGAATTGAGGGTGCTGGAGGAATTCTTCAGACCTCTGTCAACCTTGTGACAGACACCAAAAGTCAGTGGGTAGCGAACTTCATATCCACTTTAGGATTCAGTAGACTTTTCACTGAGAGACAAGACCAGACAGTATGACCTCTTGAATTGTCAGAGGTCAGATGGATGGGTCACTTGGGTGCACTGTCTTCATAGTGCTTCCCCCTTTGACTGGCACAATTCTGTCACTCTGAGAGTGTGCTAGAATTTTAAACATGGCTCTTGCTGTACTATCTATTAACATTCTTGGACTGTGTTGGCTGTTGAACTTTCCAAGCAACCCCAGATCTAATGACAACTTCACATTATGGGATTTTTAGGCTACACAATGTAAACTAATTGTACTTAATTAATTGTCTGTACTGACAAGGTGTAACGATTATAGTAAGCTGAATTAGCCATCAGCTGATGGCCTGGAATAGATTATAATTTTATTTAAAAAAATCCTCCAGTCATAACATATGTAAATCTATGAAAAATATTAACTAAATTTAATTTATTTTTAAATAAAGTATTGGGAACCACCACAGCCTATTCTCTGGTGTCTATATACTTCCTAAAACAAAGCAGTTCTTTCTCACAAGTGTTGAAGTGGATTGAGAGATTCCATGCATGTGAATCTCCTTTGCCAAGATCTTACCCTTTTAATACTTTTCAAACACGTTGAGGAGATCCCTGTATGGAACATTAGTATTAAGGAATACCAGTCTTATAAACAAAATGCAGTATGTCATAGGTTTTCTGTATGCACATGCTAGGATTCAGGGGATCTAATTTTAGCTATTATATTTCAGAATATTGGCCATATCTAATAGAATTATGCATTAAGTTTTGTAATTGTTCTTGATGTGGATATAACCAGTGAAGCATTCCAAAATCCAAAAGTTATACATATAAAAAATAAACTAGCTACATTGACAATATACTCCTGGGATTGAGAGGGGCTGAGATTGAGAATAAATTTCTAATTACCTGCCAGTCCCCAAGCATTGTGGTTATTTAAAATTTTTGTAAATTTTCTCTTGTTCTGTTTTTAATGATGTTTCTTACCTTTAATTAGCTGCTGTCTGCTAGTGTTTGCTTAAGTCCCCACATTTCCAATGACCCCTATGGACAGGATATTTCAGAATAATGAGTCATGGATGTGTTGTTATTCGTGCAAAATGATGACATTTTTGGTGCTTAGGGTAGCCTTTCTGGATTCAACTGAATGTACAAATAGATGTTCTCAGCTGAAATGAAGGTAAGGTTCCTTAACGCCAAGCCACTTTAGCATCTTGTGTGAGACGTCCTTCCTCTGATCTAGAAATCTATATTCTTTTTGTCATTCTGTCTTCCTGTACAAGAGCAAAAATGAGATCAAACCAGCCAGAACTGGCAGATAGATTTGAAGGACCACGTCCATTTCTGATTATAACACCTCTTGTTGAATCTGGAAGGAATATATCTTTATCTCCATCTCTGGAAATTATAAAATAATATTCAGATACTCGTTGTTTCCAAAGACAACATCAGTGGTTCCAGTCATGCTTCCTATATGAGGATCCTGATTATTAGTTATAGCCACAGAGGCACTATCAATACTTTCTGGGATGAGGATAGATATAAACAAACCAAAAAAACACGGAGTATAAAATTTCCTTGATTCTTGCACTCACTCTACATAGGAATAGAAACCATTTCTTCCTTCAAAATATAATCACTGAAATTACAAATGATTTCTGATGTGGAAACATCTATTGAACTCCTATTGCTTAAGGATAGCAAGCTAAATCAAAAAGCAGCATTGAGGAGACTATTGCTAACCTTAATCAAATTCAGCCCCTAACAGTAACTCTTTAGAAAGGTAAATGCTGATTGAACCAATTGAAATAATCAGCCATCTTCCTCTGATTAGAGAGAAAAGAGAGAGCTGACAAAAACGGTGATTATATTGGCCTTAGATTAGGTTGGTGCTCAAATCCTTTACCCAGATAAACTCTATTGACCAACTTGTACTTTCTTAAGGAATCACAGCATGAAACAAAGACAAAAGATGAGTCATAGTCCTGTGTGATGCGGAACAAACTGGCATTAAGTCATGATTCATGAGACTTTAGCTTTGGGAATTGCAAAGTTTTTTTTCATATTCAGAAGTTAAAGGTAAAGAAAATTTAATTCTTAGTTGTGATCCTAAGGAACAACAAAAAAAGTACTTTTATACTATGTTGATTTTTTTATGTTCTAAATTATATGGAATAAATGATTAAAATTTATATACTATTTGCTTTATATCTAAAGGAAGTAATTTTCTAGCAGCTTTAACCCTGAGCTAGAAATCAGAAGTATGGAAAGATTTATTTGATTTTAAAAATAACTGCCATAGTGAGGTGGATGGACTTAAAAGTCTGTTATATAGAATGAAGTTAAGTCAGAAAGAGAAAAACAAATACCATACGCTAACACATATACATGGAATCTAAAAAAAAAACAAAAAATTGTTCTGAAGAACCCAGAGGCAGGACAGGAATAAAGACGCAGATGTGGAGTGGATTTGAGGACACAGGGAGGGGGAGGGATGGGCTGGGATGAGGTGAGAGAGTGGCATGGACATATATACACTACCAAATGTTGTATGGATGGCTGGTGGGAAGCAGCTGCATAGCACAGGGAGATCAACTCGGTGCTTTGTGACCACCTAGAGGGGTGAGATAGGGAGGGTGGGAAGGAGATGCAAGAGGGAGGGGATATGGGAATATATGTATACATATGGCTGATTCACTTTGTTATACAGAAGAAGCTAATGTACCATTGTAGAGTAATTATACTCCAATAAAGATGTTGAAAAAAAATAACTGCCTTTGTTAAAAGGCCTAGGATACAAGCACTAAGGCATCATTAAGTATAAAAATTATTTAGGCCAAGAGATGACAGTGGTAATGCAAAGAAGAAACCAGGGCAGTTGAAAAACAGCACTCAAATAATGGTGCCTCATTAGTACATTGAAACAGGCAGATTTTTAAATAATGGTCTAAAACAGAAACTAGGCCACTTGATTCACACTGGGGCAAGGGTTATAAAGATGAGGCTCTTCCACAAGAGGAACATTTTTAGAGCAAAAACCTTGGCTCTATTTTCTTGTATTATGAACAAAAGAACAAAAAAATGGGTGGCACAGTGCCACAACTAGAGAAAAGTGTGATTTCTGAGGCTACCAGGATTAAAATTATAACAAGCCTTAAATAAATTCAACAAATATATTGTATGTATAGAGAGAGTATTTGGCATTTTTTGACTGATGCTCAACATTTAAATCCAATAGTATTCCAATTTCTTTAGGAAAGGGGTGATTACATTTCCCTCTTTCTGTGTCTTTTGGTGGAAGGATAATTGCTTCTGCATGCCTTGATCTGTAAAGCTGAGAGACCTGTATCCTTCATCTTCTCCTTGCTTCCAAACGAGTGGGTATATGACCTAACTTTGACTGATTGGGTACTTTCTTCCAGGACTTTGAATTTTGAGAGTGTGAATCAAGGGCAGAAGAAACAGTTGAATAGACTTCTTTTTGGTGACAATGATGGAGAAATCATCATACAGATTTTGCTATGAGCAACTATATATTTCAAGGGTCTAGCCCTCTCATGCTCCCTTACAATCTGGTCCTTCTACTTCCATCAGTTCTGTGAGACCCTGAATTCTTTCCAGTCGCTTCCCTTTTGCCTAAGTTTAGAGTCCACTTCTGTTTCTTGTGCTGTGGAACCACAACTATTCCATTGTGGGAGTGAAACGTTGCCAAACTGCAGGGTTAAGCCCCAGTGCAATGAGCTCCAAGTTTCCCTGAGGAGTAGAGGTTATTGCAGTTTGAAAGCTCATGGAGATATTTTAAGAATGAAAGCACTTTGAAAGGAGATGCATAATATTAGTATACATAGACCTTTGATACCTGATAGTGGTTCTTAACAGGGGATGAACTGCTCCTGGAAAATTTAAAACCTCCTGAAACACAAATAGCCTATTCCCTACAGGATTGATAATAGAAACCTATCTTTATACCCAAAGACATATACAGAAGAACACTGCAGTCTTGCTTTATGAGGTAGGAGCTCTTACTGATCCTTTCCGCATCTCTTTACTTAAATGTTTACATAATATCTGTCAGAGCAGGGCAGAATGAAATGACAGCATACATCCAAAATCAGAAAATGTCTAGAAATCATGCAGTCCATGCTATTCTCTTTCTTTTTTTGTAAAATTAATTAATTAATTTTTTGGGGCTGATTTGGGTCTTCGTTGCTCTGTGCAGGCTTTCTCTAGTGGCGATGAGTGGGGGCTACCTTCATTGCGGTGCACTGGCTTCTCGCTGCGGTGGCTTCTCTTGTTGAGGAACACAGGCTCTAGGCACGTGGGCTTCCGTAGTTGTGGCACACGGCTTCAGTAGTTGTGGCTCGCAGGTTCTAGAGCACAGGCTCAGTAGTTGTGGTGCACTGGCTTAGTTGCTCCGTGGCATGTGGGATCTTCCCGGACCAGGGCTTGAACCCGTGTCCCCTGCATTGGCAGTTGGATTCTTAACCACTGCACCACCAGGGAAGCCCAGTCCACCCCATTTTCTGATGTTGTAATTCCCTCTATAACACATTCTGAGCAGTTGTGTTGTTGATTTAACACCTACCTTTAGTTATTGAATGTTCACTACCTCACAAGGCAGACTGCTGTGCTACATAACAGCTGTATTTATTAGAATGTTTCTTTTGACTTTGAGCCTGAATATATTTTCTTTCAAATTTTATGTATTTTTTATCATAAAATTTATCTTTGGAGATACAAAAAATACTTTACTTCAAATACTTGCTCATGACCTCCTAAATCCTTTTTTCTTTTTATATCTGTATCACTAATTAAAGATTAAAAATTAAAAATGGGGCAGCATAGAGGACATAATCTAATACACAGAAAATCCTAAGAAACCCACTAAAAATGATTAAAACTAATAAACAAATTCAGCAAGATTGCAGGATATAAGATCAAATTTTTTTTTTTTTTTTTTTTTTTTTTTTTTTTTGCGGGACGCGGCTCTCTCACCGTTTTGGACTCTTCCGCTGCAGAGCACAGGCTCCGGACGTGCAGGCTCAGCGGCCATGGCCCACGGGCCCAGCCGCTCCATGGCATGCGGGATCCTCCCGGACCGGGGCGCGAACCCACGTCCCCTGCATTGGCAGGCGGACTCCTAACCACTGCGCCACCAGGGAAGCCCTAAGATCAATATTAAACAAATCAGTTCTATTTCTATATAGTAGCAATAAGCAATCCAGAAATTAAATTAAGAAAACAATTCCACTTATAATATCATCAAAAATAATAAAAAGCTAAGGATAAATTTAATAATAAAGGGAATATCTTGTACACTGAAAATTACAAAAGATTCTTGAAATAAATGAAAGAATATCTAAATATGTCTATGAAGTCTTTTGACATCTCAGTTTAATGGCTCCGAAGACTTAAGTTGTTAAAGTGACAATACTCCCTGAATTGATCTATAGATCAACACAATCCTTATCAAAATGCTAGTTGACTTTTTGCAGAAATTGACATGCTGATCCTAAAACTTATTTGGGATGTAAGGGACCCAAGATAACCAGAACTATATTGGAAAAAGAAGAAAGTTGTAAGGTTCCCCCTTCCTGTTTTAACAATGTAATATGAAGCTACAGTAATAAAGACAGAGTGGTACTGGCATAAAGATAGGCATTTAAATCAATGAAATAAAATTGGCAGTACAGAAATAAGCATCTACATTTTTGGTCCATTGATTTTCAATAAGAGTGCTAAGACAATTCAATGGGGGAAAAATCTTTTCAACAAACAGTGCTGGTATAAATGAATAACCACTTGCAAAATAATGAATTTGGACCCCTACCTTACTTACCACAAAAGTTAACTCAAAATGGATTATAAACCTAAATGTTAAATTTTAAAATATAAAATTCTTAAAAGAAAATATAATATTAAATTTCTGTGACCTTTGGTGAGGCCATGCTTCGTTAGATATGACACCAAAAACAGTGTGAAAAAAGCAAACATAGATATATTGGACTTTGTTAATATTGAAAACTTTGTGCTGCAAATGAAAGCATCAAAAAAGTGAAAAAGCAATTATGGAATGAGAGAAAATATTTTCAAGTCGTATATCTGATAATGGACTCATATTCAGGATATATGAAGAACTCTTACAACCCAACGATAAAAACAAAAGTAGTTCAATTTCAAAAATGGGAAAAGGATTTGAATACCTTTTCTCCAAAAGACATTATACAAATATGAAAAGTGCTTATTAGCCATTAGGGAAATTCAAATCAAAACCACAATGAGATACCATTTCTCACCCACTAGGATGGCTGTTATTAAAAAGACAGTGTAGCAAGTGTTAGAGAGAATGTGGAGAAATTTTGGAACTCTCATACACTGCTTGTGGGAGTGTAAGTTGGTGTAACTGCTATGGAAAACAATTTAGCAGGTTCTCAAAATCTTAAACATGGAGTTATATGACTTAACCATTCCATTAATAAGTATATATCCAAAAAAAATATGCCTCCACAAAAATTTGTACATGAATGTTCATAGTGGCAATATTCATAGTAGTCCAAAGGTCAAATGACCCAGTGTCTATCAACTGATGAATAGATAAATTAAATGTGGTATATCCATGTACACATTTGATGGAATATTATTCAACCATAAAAAGGAATGAAAATATTCATACACCAGTGTTCAGAAACAACATTATTCAAGACAGAAAAAGTGGAAACAACCCAATTTTTTTTGGAGCAAGAAATAAATGGATAAACAAAATAGGCGTATATATTCAATGGAATATTTTCAACTTTAAAAATGAACATCAGGGCTTCCCTGGTGGTGCAGTGGTTGAGAGTCCACCTGCCGATGCAGGGGACACGGGTTCATGCCCCGGTCTGGGAAGATCCCACATGCCATGGAGCGGCTGGGCCCGTGAGCCATGGCCACTGAACCTGCACGTCCGGAGCCTGTGCTCTGCAACGGGAGAGGCCACAACAGTGAGAGGCCCACGTATGGCAAAAAAAAAAAAAAAAAAAAAAAAAAAACAAAGAACACCATTCTGATACATGCTACATCATAGACGAACCTTGAACACATTATGCTAATGAAATAAGCCAGACACAAAAGACCATATATTGTATGATTCCGTTTATATGAAATGTTCAGAATAGCTAACTCTATGAAGAAAATTAGAATAGTGGTTTCCTGGGGGAACTGAGGGAGGAAATGGGGAGTGGATGTTAATGGGTATGGGATTTTCTTTTTGGAGTGATCAAATGATCTATAATTAGATCTTGGGGTTGCACAACTCTGTGAATATACCAAAAACTACTGAGTCAACTCAATACTTCAAATACTCAATACTTTAAGTCGGTGAATTTTAGGTATGTGAATTATATCTTATTTAAAATATATTAAAAACAAAAAGCAAACAAAAATTGGACAGGACCAGGAACAGATCTTTCAATAAGCTAGATACAGAAAAAGACTATCTCCGTCACCTTGTGTGACTTCTTTGCAGCCTCACCACATTTTGTAATTACTTTGCTTGTTTACTTATTATTGCCTCTTTTATTCACTAACCTCTGAGTTCCTTGAGGGCAGGGATTATTTATGTCCTGTTTATCATTGTATCCTCAGCATAAATACAGTGCTGGAACTTATAGGTACCCAATAAAGATTTGTTATTGTTGGTAGGCCAACTGAAAGCTACTTCTAAGCTGAAATTAATACAGTAAGCAACTTATGCAGTAATGTTTTCCAAATGGTTAAGAACCCACTTTGCCAGTCTAAACTTCTCTATGCTGCTCAGCGCATGAAAATATTTTGAGAGGCCACATTAACAGCCATGTAGATATTTGCTATCCACAATATTATATTGAAACAATAATAAAGTGAAATGGGCTGAGTTAACATAATGTTCTCAATAAGCCTGAAACAGCATAAGAGTTTCACATAATGAGGCTGAACTTATTAAAGAGTTCAAGAGGCTGAGAGACAGTACATCTGAAAAAAGTTTTTCACACCATCACTAGACCAATGATTCCCACAGTATTGACATCCTAATAATGAGAACATTATCTTAAATGTGCACAGAGTTGTTCATTTTACAAAAATCTTTCACATATATCTTCATTTGGCCAATAGTCAAGTGAGTATAAGTCTGACCAGAAATCTAAACAACAGACTAGAGTTCCCCTGCTAGTAAAGAGTCTAAAGATTCTAATCACTGTGTATAAAAATGGGATAATGTTATCAGACATCAGTAATGGGAACCCTGCAGTAACTGCCCATTTTTTAAACACCTCAGGGACACTACAAACCCTGGAATAAAGATCCATGCTTCTCTCTTTTGTCTTATACTTTTCTGGATTCTTATGGCATCCTTTGATATAGATCATCTATACATCATCATCTTCTACCGAAACCTTCTTTTAGAATCCATGTATTACTCAACATTCTTTGATAATAGGAGTATCTCCAGGTGGTTCTCTTATCATGTCCAGTTACATGTCACCCATGGTTGACTCACCATTATTGTGGCTACAGTTTCCCAGTGGTGGGACAATACTGTCATTTGGAATGAACAAATATGTGAAATGATTAATTGACTCCAACCTCTAATTGTGACAGACCGAATGCTGCTCATTCTCAAGACCATTTGATTGGTGAGTAACTGTTTCCTACGCCTGTAGCTTGACAGGTACAGCTGTATTTATAAGGAATTCCACAGAAACCTCAACACTGTCTTGAAAGAATAAGATTTACTAAAGTCTTCACTTCTACATGAATAAATGCCCAAGATCTATAACTGAGACAGACCTCATGCTGGTTTCCTCATAGTTATTTTAAAAATTAAAGAAGTGCTTTGAATCCCTTGAACAGTGAAGGTGGGGGTCAGAATTGAATCTCTTCAACACTTTGTTGTTTCGATGGTCATTACTTGACTTGTGTTTGGCAGGAAAGATATAAAAGACGTTAGAATGACTTCTTGATCGTAAACCTAAGAGGTTATAAAGAATAAAGCTTTAATTCAACCTAGATTTTCCTTCCCAAACACACAATAATCAAGTTTCCCCCACCCCATGGCCTTTGTAGAATGACTACCATAGGAAAAGGAATCAATGAAATCTCCTGCTGAACAGAATTATTATTGGGGTAAAATTTTTTATTAAAAAATTCAACAAAACAGTGTTCTTTGCACCATCCGTTTACATGTGAAAATTGCTTTATTCTACAGAATAATTCTTTGCAATGGTATTTGACTGCACTGGCACTCTGATATTCTATTTCTGTTTCATGGTATTAATAACTCTTTCTTCCTAGAGAAAATGTTAACAAGGATGAAATTACTTTAAGTTGCTCTGTGATCTCTAAGTACAATATTAAAAAGGATATAATGATTTTATGACTTGGTTTTGGTATGTTACTGTTTCTTTTCCCAAGCTGATTATTATATAGTAGTGGGGAAATTGTTCACTCTTTTCTTTCATAGAAAATAAAGTAATGATATAAGCTGTGGAAATGAGCACTGGATTGGGGGTCAGAAAAGCAGAAGTCAAATCCTACCTCTGGCACCTACTAACTGTGTAAGCTTGAAACATCACTTAAATTCTGTGGGTTCTGATTTCTTCATCTGGAGACTATGGACCCTGCCTAATAGAGAGAGGTGCTATTAGAAACTTAAATGCCGTAATGAAAGTGAAAATTCTGGTAACTAGAAAGCACAAATAAGTATTATGTGGCTTTATTATTATGAATAGGTTACCTTCTAAAGTTTCATTTTTCAGTTAGCTATTTGGAACACAAAATGCATTATTTCATAGAAAGTGTACTATACAGAAGAGATTCTCAAATCTATTCAGGTGGTGGAGACCTGAAAGGCATAGTGCCTTTTGAAAGACACCATGAAGTACTGACATATTTAGTTCCATCATAGGAAACAGTAATGTTCAATAATGGAAAATGTGAATTAAGTATATGTATGTAATATCAAATCACAATCACGAGCACATGCTTCCATGAAAGAAGCTTTATCCATGTACATCATGAGTTCCTTGTCTAATCATCATTGGTGCCTTATTATCTGCTAGACTAATTACAGATGGGAAGCAATGGTTGGCAAAGATTTAAAAAATATCAATGGAAAATTTTTAATCAAGAATATTTTCCAAGTATATGGATTCTACTTAAACTCCCTCCCCCATCTCTCCACACCACTGTGACTGAGCCAGGACTAACTTGTGAATCATCATTATGTGGGAGCAGAGATTGAGTACTACCATCATAAAGGGTGATTTATACCCAGGCCAGCTCACAAACATCTATTTAATACTGTTCTAACAGCTGTTCTAACAGCAATAACAGTTATTTTATAACTGTATAAAACCAGAGTTTTCAGATTAGAAAATGCCGGTTTTTGAAACGATGATGAAGATAAATTCTAATCATCTTTATGGATGCTTTTAGGATTAAAGAAAAGCAGCTTATAAAGTCTTTCCTTACATAATAATGAAAACCACTGAGATTGAAAGCCTTAAGAAAGCTACTATTGTTGCTCTTGTTAGAAAGAAATATTCTTGTTAGTCCAGTGAAGACTTGGTTAATGTAAAAATAATACTGTTTCTTTTCTTCCCTCTCTCCTACTACCTCATCATCTAACACTTAAACATATATATTATACCTTAAATGTTTGGGCCATTTGGTCAAATAATTCACTGGAATGGAAGAGTCAGACCCCAAAACGTGCCTTTCATTTAGGACAATTTAAGAATCTAGCTTCCATCTTTTACTGACACTCTCATCAGTTAATTACTAAGCCATGGAGGTGAGAAGCCAAATTGTTTTCTTTGGGAATGTTTCAGTTTCCATGGCTTGTGCATGAGTTTTTCATCAAACTTTGCCTTCCTCTCCTCATGCACAAGCCATCATGGCACAAAACATCTCATGCTCACGTAAAGGTCACAAAAATGGTGTCAGGAGACTGAATTCGGATCCCAGTACTGCCTCATTAAACTTGTAACTCCACTTATGAGGACATTGGCTTCCTTATATTTAATATAAGAGGACAAGACTTAAGGATGCTCTCATACTGATCCAGATCTGTGCTCCATCCTGCATAAGCAGTGGGACCCTGGGCCTTGAAGAGCTTAGCTCTCCTCCTATCTATTGTACTCAAAGGCTCAGATGCATATCAAGATGTCCTAAGTTCTTTAAATATTCTGAAATACATGTGTATCATTCATGAATTTCTCTAATTACAACAGACTCAAGGCTTTAGTGTGAGATAGCCAATCACACTGATAATGTCAAAATTTGCCAAAAGACGAGCTCTCGTCAGGTAGTGCTGAAAAGAGGGGGAACAATAAAAGTGGTAACTTAAGGACAAAAATAGTAATGGTAACTTATGCAGGAAAAAGAATGGTAACATGGTCATGAAATCATGGCCTAATGAAGGATAAAGTGTGGTATGTGTTGCCCTTCTCTTAATCAAACTACTTAGGGTCCTGTGATTTTCTGCAGATGGAAACAAAAGGAAACTAAGACATGTACTTTTAAAATGTAAGTATGACATAGTAAGAAGCTGTGTTAAAGACTGAATTACTTTTGAAATTCTTCATGCCCACTCTGTATCAGAATTAATATCAATGCCCTTTGCCATGTGACTCTGAAATACCACCAGTAGAGTGGTTGGAATCCTTTTTCCAACCCAGTGATGTTAGAGTGGACTTTGTGATTTACTTCAACTAATAGAATGTGAGTGGAAGTGTCAGTGCCAGTTCAAGACTGAGCCCTGCATTCTGTGATTTGTCATGGGAATATACCCTTCATTGCTACTGGTCCAAGGAGAATGAAGAGCCAAGTGGAACAAAAGTGAACCCAATCTATAATTTTCAGTGAAGCCCAGAGTACCTGAAGCCCAATACAAAGCTATTCCAGTCATCCCACAAATTTGTGAGCAAGGAAAATAAATGCTTGAGGTCTGCAAGTCTTGCATTTTGAGGTCATTTTTTACCCAACCTTATTGTGGCCATAATTGACCAAAGCACTTAGAAAATTTTATTTAATATGTTAGAAGATAGAATTAACTATCAATAAATTAGGTATTAAGTCTACCTCCTTTTCTTCCTTCTTCCCTATCTCCCTGTGCTCTTCCCTTTCTTTCCCTCCCTTCTTGCTTTTCTTCCACAAACATTTGTCTACTAAGTGTCCACAACTGTGCTGGCTGAGAAAAAACAGCGGATACAACCCCTGTCCTTAAGAAATGTGAGAGATATAATAAGTGTTATGAATTAGCAGTGTAATAGAGATGCTTACACCTGAGGGAGTTAACCTATTCTGGAGAGTTTCCCAGAGGGCAGGAGAGTTCAAGATAAAGGACAAGCATCAGAGAGGAGGGAAGAGAAACTTTCCAGGAGATATAAAAGCATGCACAATATTTTGAAACAGGGAAAAGCAGGTTTTAAGAACAAACAAACATCATCATCATCATCAACAACAACAAAAACAGGGTACAATGGAAGGCAGAGAAAGGGGGAAAGTGATGCCAGAAACAGGGAAGTAGACAGGTTTGTAGTTCTTGGTAGGCATTTTGGGCTGTTTTCATATATGAATTGAGATTCATTGGAGAATTTGAAGCCCAATGTGCTTTGGTCTTTGGGTTTTAAAAAGAGCCTCTGGCCTCAGAGTAGAGAGCTGATTGGAAGAGGGAAAGGGTGGACCCAGAGGGTTGCAGCCTTTGGCAGTGGAGTGAGTGCAATGTTCTTGGCTTGCCTAGGAGGAAGGCAGCAGAAATGGTGAGCAGTGGTTGAACTTGAGAGACATGTAGGCATATAAGAAGATTGAACATGGAGGTTGAAGAGGAAAAAATAGTTAAGGATGCCTCTGGCTTGTTCAAGTTGGTGGAATTGGTGCCTTTTCCTGAGTAAGAGAACACTAGATTAAGAGCAGATGTTGCTGGGGAGGTCATGAGTTCATATCTGAATTTGTTGAGTTTGATGTATGTATGAGGCATCTAGTAGAGTGTTGAGGCCAGAGACCAATATGCTCTAAATCTATTTCTAGATTGAATAGGAATATAATTGAGTGCCACCCTACCTTTGAACCCCTGACTAAATCCCATGCTTGAAAAAAAAACTATCCAAATGAATATAGTACTAAATACACAAAATATAATAAACAACTGAAATGCTCAGAAACTTTTTTTATTAAAGAAATTAAGGGCTTCCCTGGTGGCGCAGTGGTTGAGAGTCCGCCTGCTGATGCAGGGGAAATGGGTTCGTGCCCCGGTCTGGGAAGATCCCACATGCCGCGGAGCGGCTGGGTCCGTGAGCCATGGCCGCAGGGCCTGTGCGTCTGGAGCCTGGGCTCCGCAACGGGAGAGGCCACAACAGTGAGAGGCCCACATACCGCAAAAAAAAAAAAAAGAAAGAAAGAAATTAGTTCTTTGATGTAGTATTCAATTTCTCTGGAAGTTAATAGAATAAGTCCAGAAAGATGCTAAGGGATCTAGAAAACAGGAATCCAATAGAGGAGAAAGGCAAATGGAACTCTAAGGTGGAGGGTTAAGATGACACCTGTGCAGAAGCCAGAAGAGAAATTGGAGCAGAAGGAGAGACCCCTGAGGAAGATGTCTTTAAGGAAAAAAAAAAATGACAGAATATTTAATGAGTGTAAACATATTGAAACTTTCAGTCTAGTAGAGGATCAAAAAGAATTAGCAAAAGTACTTAGAAAGTTCAGCTAACACAACAATAAAAAGGATAATGACTAAATCCACCAGAGGAAAAATGATGATAGTATACTATGTAACTTAACTGGGAATGAAATCTAGATAGTTATAATTATGTAATCAATGAGAATCAATTTAATTTGAAATGGTGATATAGCTACTTTGGGAAGATGGAAGATGGTAGAAGGACTTGCAAGAGAGTTAGTGTACAATTTTTTAAGGAGAGAATTTAATATAAATCATATATGACTGGAAAAAGCATAAATAGCTTTGTAATTATGTTATTAAAACTCTTGAGGTACTAACCAGAAGAAATAGCTAAAAGAAGTAATAATGCATGCCAACAAAAAGGAATAAAGGGAGAAGAGGTGAAGGAATACTGTTTTAGTCATAAACCAGGTAGTATTTTACTTTAGAAGTTATATGCCTGCATTACTTTTGTTTAAAAAACATACATTTAAAAAAGCAAAAGCAGAAGCAGTTGTTAGGCTTCTAGTAGGTACAACTTTCTTTTACTGGAGTATTTTGGTTGAGCATGAATTTGTAATTTAAACACTCCAAAAACCTATGCTTCGACTATTAAATTCTTCAGTGCAGAGAACAGCTTCTATTTCAAAAGGGCAAGAATGATAACCAGTGAACTTGAATCTTCCTTAAAAGCAGTCAAAATACCTGCTAGAGAACAACACCTGTCAGTCAAACTTTGGAGCTCACACCTCTTCCCTGGCCAGCACCCATGTCCTCTTCTCCTTCTTATGCACACACATGGGAATTTGTCCAGCTGTTCCCTCTCTGCCACCACCCACTTCTCCACATCTGTCCCACCCTTGCCCCACTGCTGCTGTGACACATGTAAAATTTTTCCAGCTTCTGGTCTCCCAGCTGTCTCTGAATTAAGCAAGAAAACCCCTTTTGGTGTTTTGGGCTTTTTATATCTCCCTTCTACAGGGAGTTACAAAAATAACAAACATCAGGAGAGTGACTAGGCTCTAAGTATCTCACAGAGTAAGTTCTAGCCCCAGCAGTTTTGGTGTTCCTTAAACAGTAACAGAGCTAAGTTTGATAATATCCTACCATTTCCTTGGTTCCATTCTGAGAAGTCCTAAGGCTGCCTGCCCTGAAAACTTTTGAGCAGACCGGTGTCATTTTTCTGTGTCATTTTCAGTTTTATTCTGAAATGAATGAACTCTTGTCATTCAACCCATATCACATTATTCATGTAGTTCCAAGCACACTAGTCTCCTGACTGTCACTAGAACACATCAAACATCCTCCCACCTCAGGGTCCCGTTTATCTGGACCCCTCCTCTCGTGGACAGCCACATGAGGCCATGCCTCACTTCCTTCAGATCTTTTCCCAACCATCACCTTGTTTATGAGGCCTTTCCTGAGCACTCTATTTAAAAGTACAACCCTCTTTGAGCACTCTCTCCACCACACCCATACCACTTACTGCCATTTAAGTTTAATATGTACTTATTTTTTTATTGCCTGTCTTTCACTTAGAAGGAAAATACATGACAGCAAGAAATTTTGCCCATTTTGTATCCCGTGTCTACAACAGTTTCCAGCATATGTACTCAATAAGTATTTTTTGAATAAATGAAATAATATCAATTATTAATAGATCGTAATTGGTCCAGTGAATAGTACAACTTTTAAAGCATTTTCCAACAAATAAAGACAATAAACGTGAGAAATACCTTAGATTAACTCAAAATATGCACACTTCTAATCCCAGGTTCAAATATTAGATGCTGCAAGAGGGAAAATGCCCATTTTCTAATACAGTAGTGGGTAGTCAACAAGTATTTAGTGAATGACACTGTGGAAGGCAGAGGACATATTTCAATGTGAAACTAGAGTCTCAAGTTGCCCCAAAGGCATATGTAAGTCATTATAAGCAAAATGTCTTGGAAGGGGCAGCATGAAGTGTGTGTGAGGAGCGATGGAAGGAAGCAGAACTGAGTGGCCAGCACCAGATTACATTTAGTCCTCTCAGCCATGGGCAATATCTGCAATATTTAACATGGAACGATTGAGTCCGTTTTGTATTCTGCAAAGAAATCTCTGTTATGGAAGTGAAGAGGATGGATTGGGAAGACTGGGTAATGTTGACCAGGCCACTTGCGAAATGATGGGGACCTGAACTGAAACACTGGTAGTAGGATAAAGAGGAGGGTTAAATATTCAGCAAGTCAAACCCTCATACATTCTGGGACTTTAGGTGGTGCATGGCTTTGGAACACTGTTGGCAGGTCCTTAGAATGTTAAGCATGGACTTACCATATGAACAAGAGATCCACTCCTAGGTATCTACCCAATGAAGCTGAAAGAATATGTCCATACAAAAACTGGTGCATGAATTTTATTCGTAAGAGCCCCAAAGTGGAAACAACCCAAATATCCATCAACTGATGAATGGATAAACAAAATGTGGAATATCTGTACAATGGAATATTATTGGGCCATAAAGAGGAATAAAGTACAGATACATAAAACAATGTGGATGAAATTTGAATACATTATGCTAAGTAAAAGGATCCAGTCAGAAAAGACCACTTATTGTATGATTCAATTTATATGAAATATACAGAATAGGCAAATTCATAGAGACAGAAAATAGATTAATGGTTGACAGGCACTAGGGGGAGAATACATGGGAGTGACTGTTAATGGGAATAGAGTTTCTTTTTGAGGTAATAAAAATGTTCTTGACTTAGAGCAGGGTGATGGTTGTACAACTTTATGAATATAAGAAAACTACTGCACTGTACACTTTAAAAGGGTAATTTTTATGTAATATGAACTATTATCTCAATAAAGCTGTTATTATTATTATTATTATTTTTTTTTTTTTTGCGGTACGCAGACCTCTCACTGTTGTGGCTTTTCCCGCTGCGGAGCACAGGCTCCGGACGCACAGGCTCAGCGGCCATGGCTCACAAACCCAGCCGCTCCGCGGCATGTGGGATCTTCCCGGACCGGGGCACGAACCCGCGTCCCCTGCATCGGCAGGCGGACTCTCAACCACTGTGCCACCAGGGAAGCCCAAAGCTGTTATTTTTTAAAAAGAAATATTCAACAAATAAAATAGACAGACTTTGGTGACATATTAAATGTAAAGGATGAAGGCAAGGGTAAAGTAGAAGGAACTTGAGCCTTTCAGTTTGTATAACTGATGAGAGGATGGTGGTATTTCCCCAAAGTAACTTTAGGAAATAAAAGGGGATAGGCAGGGAGATAATAAGAAAAAAATGGGGAGCTGGACAAAGGATGCCTATGGGAAATACCTCTATGGGTGGAGTGAATAGTGGAGACTTTTTGTTTTGTTAAAGTAATTTGAAAAAATTATTGCAGGAGGGGAATAAATGATGGAAAATGTACACTGCTTTTTAAAAATATAATCAAACTAGTCAAATTCAGTTAAGAAGACAAATATAAGTTGCCCAGCCAAGAAATATATAGACAGAAATAACAACAACAACAGAAAAGTCATTTGGAAGGAATAGGTTTGAAATGGCACAGCTTCAGTGTAGAGAATTATTTTGGCCCATGAAACAGTTAATATTTTGCCACATTCCACTGGGTAAATTGCATGGGCAAAATTGAAAAAGGAGTTCGAGTAAAATTTGATCTTTAAAGACTTTATGGATTAGAGGCTTGGAAGAAATATTCTCAGGCATAAACATTCATATCTTATATACCTGGTGCCAATACTATCAGCTTTAGAAGCTGATAAGAGCACAGATACTTTGAATAAAATTGACCTCAAGTTGCATGGTTACCACTACTGGCTGCTCCTGACCTAGCCTACCTCACTGCTGTTTGCATCTGCACAGGGATAGAACAAAGGAGTTTGAACTTGATCTGTCTCCAGTTCTGGACTCTGAAGCTGAGTCCTCCTTCCCAGGACTCCCCCATGTTCACATGGTGTCTTTGAGCCATGAGTACTACCCCTCAATCCCTGTAGTACAAGGATGGTTTGTTAGAAGAGGTTGGAGCTGATATTTCTATTTTTATGCAGGAAACTGTATCCCTTTCCAATCAGGTGATCTCTTCCATGCCCCACAGGCCAATCCAAAGTAGTATGAAAGAACCATGTGACTTCAAACAATTGCTCTATGCTGAATACCTGTCTTAAAAGCAATGTTAATGGTTATCAATGCTTAGGTATCCACTATATGTCAAATAGAATATAAAACTGAAGTTCAGTCACTCAACCTATGCAGGCTACATGGCTGGTAAAGAGTAGAATTGGAATTAGACCCAGGGGCACCAATGCCGAAGTCATACTCTTTTCACTGCTCATACTGTTTGTTCACTGAGAATCCCTGTTAGTAATAGCAAACATCTTGGGTTCCCCAGCACATTTTTGCCAGAGCATTATTCCAAAATGGGGCTGTCATTCTACTCAGAAACCCAGAGTGCCCAACACCTCCCAGAAACACTGTATTAGTCCCACAGCCCATTAACACTGCTGCCTTTAAGCACTGTAGCATCTAAACCATTTAAACAGAATGCCGTCCTGAGATGGATTTCATCCATCGTTTCAGAAGTAGTTTCCTTTTCTTTCCCAACTGCCCTTCAGCAACCCAGCCTCGCATATCTAACACCCTTGATGTTTGGTACACTGCTGGTAGAACCAAGTTCACATTTCATTTAGAGATCATTTTATGCGGAAGCATTCAAACTCAACTTTGTGATTTTGGGGACTTGAAACACAAAGAAAATAACTGGCAGTACCTGATGAACACTGAATAATTCAGAATTAATCAAAGTGTATTTTAAGCAGAATGTCTAAGCTAACACATTTAGAATATGAGTTATATGGTTGCGCAGAAAAAAATGAGGAGTTTTTAAGTTCAAACACATTTAGAATCAGTATTTTAATTGTAGCAACACTTCACAGTCTTTTCATTTTCTTTGTCTCCCACGGATGTATTTCCTCCCAACTCCTGATATTTTAATTTTTCTCTGTGGTAGTATTTATTTTAAGCTGTACTATCATGCAGTTTCTTCTCCTTTCTCCACATCAACAGAGAAGTATGTGGCAGCACAACCCTACAGAGCTAAGGGTGCGACCAGAGGCAAAATGAGCCGACCTTTCTAAGAACGGGAGGTTGTACAGAGGAAATGCAGTGCTATAAATGTGAGTAGAAGACTGAGGAAGCAATGGGGTGCTGCACCCCAGGAAAAGTCGGGACCCCATGAAGCCCGGCCTCTGAAAGGTACAGTGATTCCCCTACATATGAACAAGATCTGTTCTGAGAGTGCGTTTGTAAGTCCAGTTTGTTCTAAGTCCAACAAAGTTAGCCTAGGTGCCCAACTAACAAAATCGGCTATATAGTACTGCACTGTAATAGGTTTATAATAATTTTCACACAAATAATACATAAAAAGTAAACAAACACAGAAAATAAAGAAAACATTTTTAGTCTTACAGTACAGGGCCTTGAAAAGTACAGTAGTACAGTACAACAGCTGGCATACAGGGGCTGGCATCGAGTGAACAGGCAAGAGGGTTACTGACTGGAGGAGGGAGAGGAGGTGGGAGATGGTGGAGCTGAAGGGTCGTCAGCAACAGGAGATGGAGGGCAAGCTCCATGTCACAATGTAAGCCAGACGTGTGAACTAACAAGTGATTGGACATGCGAATGCATGTTCGCATCTTTGAAAGTTTGCAACTTGAAGGTTCGTATGTAGGCAACTTACTGTATTACATACAAAGGAGTATCATCAAGCAAGTGAGAGTAATAAAAATAGTCATATTTGTTTATCTATTAAAAATAATTTATAATTCATAACCATACTTTGTAGTGTCCCCTTTCTCACATTACTCTTCATTCTAGAATTCTCTTATCTCCTTCAACTGTATCAACACATCTTTTTCCCCCTTGTTTAGTTCTCAACTCCCCTCCCAATACCCAAGGTGCTCATCAAATGGTGTTTGCCCTTTACTTTCTTACCCTGCCTTCTCACTTTTCCTATCCTCTCCTGCCGTCCCCAATCCTATTTCCCCCAGTTGGCATCACTTGTCTACTACAGAGAACAACTGTACTTCTGTGGAGTATGGAAATGAAGCCCTTATACCATGAAAGCTACCAAGTCTTGAGATGCTGGATATCATAATTACTTTTCCCAGTGGCCTTTCCTTCCAATGGACAAGGCTCTGTCCTTATAGAACCAACAACTCAGGTGCTTCCAACAAAACTTTATTGACTGCCCACTTAGGCTGTAAAAAAAAAAAAAAAGTTCAAAGCCCCTTCTCTTGTGTAATTGCCTGAAGCCATAGCCTACATATTTGGTTTTTTTTTTTTTCTTAAAGGTGTGTGTATTTTTAAAATTTTATTTATTTATTTATTTATGGCTGTGTTGGGTCTTCACTTCTGTGCGAGGGCCTTCTCTAGCTGCGGCAAGTGGGGGCCACTCCTCATCGCGGTGCGCGGGCCTCTCACTATCGCGGCCTCTCCTGTTGCGGAGCACAGGCTCCAGACGCGCAAGCTCAGTAATTGTGGCTCACGGGGCTAGCTGCTCCGCAGCATGTGGGATCTTCCCAGACCAGGGCTCGAACCCATGTCCCCTGCATTGGCAGGCAGACTCCCAACCACTGCACCACCAGGGAAGCCCCTATATATTTGGTTTGAAGCAGAGCTGGACCTCAAATGGGAAGACAGTTGTAGACAAATACATTTATAGAAGCCGAAGACTTTCCTACATTTCCCAGTTACCTAATTTAGCCAAATCTTACCTGCAAAAACTTAGCAATGAAGTGAATTGAGATTTAAACCACATGTTCCAGAAAGCCTTCTACCCCAGTTATGAGCCCATAATCTTCCAATCTGTTAAAATATTTAGAAATACACTTAAAATACTTAAACATATGTTAAAATAATATCATATAAGCTGGATGAACATGACTGGGAACTTACTATGCAATTATGATCAGACCCCAAGGCAAGTACAGTAAAATCAGCTATTAGGGAACAGATTAGTCACCAGTTAGGTGTGCAAACTTGGGCAAGTAACTTCTCTGAGTTTCAGTTTTTTAACTTCAAAGTGAAGGGTTAGATAATCTGGTCTCTGTGAATCTTTTCAGCTACAAGATTTTATTATTTTGAGTTATGTGTGTTGTTTTCAGCTCTCATTTTCATGTCACCTCTAATAAACTTCTAAAGTTTTCCTACTTTCTCCTCTATATGTTTTGATCTGAAAAGACAAAGAGAATTTAATCTACATTTATTATGCCAGGGAGAAGATCCAGAGGCACCTGGAAGATTAATATTCTTATCCCTAATTACTTTAACAAATGTTGATTTCCCCTGCTATTTTTCTGGACTACCTCTAACTTTTTATATTTCCAATACAGTTTAATTTTAAAGCACGTTACATTTTATAAACCTTTGAAGGTTATATTTTCTGTCTGTGTGTGTCTCAAAGAATTATTTTTGTTTTCATTATGTGTTCATGTTGCTTAGTTAAAGGCATTAACAACCGCCTTAACTTCGTATGTTCGTGAGGCCCCTTTCAAAGGGTCTTATCCCGGTAGTCTGCAGAATGATAGATGAGGTTAGTAAAGTGCTGAAATGCTAAAAATAAATCTTAGTAAGATTTACAATACAATTACGTAACCTCAAAAGTGAGGGTTCTAAAGGTACCTATTGCAGAAATGTTCTTACCCCAGATAATTATCTCTATTAACGGATTCATACACTGAATTACTGAAGCTGCTCTTCTGTCACCCCTCTCTAATGTGGGGAAGTAGTTTATGAAGTTATCTCTTGCAGTTGACCAAACTGAAGCAACAGTATTGATATGCAAATTAGTTATCTATATTTTTAAAGAATTATTAATTTTCCCTTAATGGAAGTAAGATTAGGGATCTCTTAGACTCTCCAGCCACATGGATTGAATTAGAGTAAACCATGTATACATGCTTGTTTGGGTTTGACCAGTAATTCCACTTACACAAAATTTTGCTTCATATTAGGTAATAGAATGCAACCAGGTACCAGAAAAATGGAAATAATATTTTAAGGCTATAGGACCTAGCCAAATTGAAAAATGACTGTTGATACTCTCCTATTTGGGGGGAGGCCATCTTTGTTCTTCTTCAGCACTCTTTTCCATAATATAGGAATGACAATGGCTGCCTGTGGTAGATTGCAAAAATGACCACAGATTCTTCCCTCGCCTCTGTCCTCCACCTTTGTGATGTGACTTTGTAGCCCCTTCTATCTAGCAGTGAAATCTATTGCTTCAATCTTTGGATCTGGGCTGGTCTTGTGACTTGCTTTGACCAAAGGAATGTTGTGGAAGCAACGTTGTTCCAGTGCTCGGCCTAGAACCAAAAATATTTTTCATGTTTCCACTTGCTGTTGGATTCCTGTGTGCATCATTTGAGCAAACTTGGGCAAACCTGCTATAGGATGAGTACATATGCAGAATCAAGCCAAGGCTCCAGAAATGTGACCTAAAGCAGTCCAAAATGTCCCAAACTAGCCTAGATCAGAAGATTCACTCAGCTGAGCTCAATCTACTTGGTCACCCACAAAAATACGAGCTCAACTAATGGTTATTGTTCATGCTTGTAAGTTTTGAGGAGGTTCTGAAAGGCGCAAGTGATAACTAACATGTTGCCCAAAGTTCCAGACTGAGATATTCCCCCACAGTTTATTTTCACCTAAAGTGTCTCAATTTATAAACTTATAGTTCATATTTCTTGTCAACCCAAACTCTCTAAGTGGATTAGTTAAAACAATCTGAGCTGAGAAAGTAAGTTCCTATAAGATGTAAATGACTCTCCCAGAAACAAGTTGCATTTAAAAATGGAACTTTCCCAAGTTAATCTTGTTAGAATTTGGGGATGACACATAGACTGTTCCTCCTTCCCCCAAAACACTTCCAGGGTAGATAGTGACAAATGGGGAATAGATATTAGTCACTCTGCCATCTTAGTTTTCATTTCCCTTAATATATGATCTCTATTAGTGAAGGTAGAATATATTGATTTTTAATATCTTATTACCTTTTTAACACATTTTGAAGCTAAAGCATTCTCTCCAATTAATGCATTTAGTTTTTAATGAAACGAGTTGTTTTTTATTGAAAAAGAATAATGCATGCCACCCAAGAGAAGCTTACTAACATTATTCCTTTTGCAAACATTCATCAAGCACTTATTTTAGGCTAGGTATTGTTTTAAATTTGTACACATTGACTTGGCTCGCACTTACAGCAACATTATGCAGGAGATAATATTATTTTCATGTTTTGCAGATGAGGAAACTGAGGCACAGAAGGGCTAGTTAACTTACCCAAGGTTCACAGGTCCCAGAGCCCAAGATCCAACCCCAGTATTCTACTGTGTAGAATACACCCAGCATCATACCAAACAAATATCACAGCTGTTAACAGTGTATATTTCACTCATCTTTATATACTTTGGATTTTCTTAATATAGTAAACAGTTTTAGACAAACACAATAAATACATTGCAGTATATGGTACATACCTGATTTTATCAAACAAAGACATTTATAAAATATTGACCCCAGGTACCTCTTCCCTAATTTTTATATATCCTTTAATGAGTACAGTTTTGTATGACTTAGATAGTTTCTGGAGCCATTCTCAATCTAACTCAGAGCTTGATCATAGCTTTAATTGATAATATAGAGTAATAGCTCTTTGCTGTGTACATCTTGGAGGGCTGATGGGATGATTTTGCACAGAGTGCTTCTCAAGAACAGAAAAATATAGTGTTATATTTCAACACATCTTATTCTTTGTACTATTTTTGTCACTGAGTTGAGCAGCAGGCAGATAATGAACTCACTCTTAAAATGATGAAGCTCAATCATCTATTTTAGACAATGAATCGGTCATTCTGTAATGTTCAATGTTAATTTAAATGCAGAGCTTGCTGCAGGAAGAAACCTTCTCTGCCTTTATAAAAGCAGAAACATTTACCAGTAAAATAGACCTTTTATGCAAGAGCTGTAAGGCAATGAGATTCACCACTGTGGTAGCATTATAACATTCCTCATGAGAAAAACTGAATTCAGTTAATTGGTCACATTTATAGCCCATGCAACATCTGCACTTAAGTTATTAAGCATCACTAATGTTCTAGAATCTCCCTCAGAAAGCTAGGAGCCAAGCTGCTTTGCAGGCCTTCAGTGGTGACTCATCTTAGACCTAATGACAGAGACACAGAAGGCAAAAAATCAGGTTTCACTGTACCTGCTCCTGTCCTGCTTCTGGAGAGATCTGTCTGTTAGCAAAGTCGGGTAAAATTTACACCCACAACAAAGACTGACAAAAACTGGAGGCCTTGACAAATGCCATCCATGTTTCCTGGTCAGTAAGAGTTTGTGGGAATTTGGAACAAGTTCTAAGATTAAAACAAGACTCTATGTGGTATCACTATTTAGAGTGGAGACGTTACATAGCAGTTGCATAATGTCACCAACTGTCTAACTACCACACCAGCCCAGCTGGCAGGACTAGCACTAGATAGCAATTATCTAGTTCTTTTTTTTCTTTTTTGAATTGTATTTTATCTATTTATTTTTTTTATACAACAGGTTCTTATCAGTTATATTTTATACATATGAGTATATACATGTCAATCCCAATCTCCCAACTCAACCCCCCCACCCCTCCACCACTTTCCCCTCTTGGTGTCCATAGGTTTGTTCTCTACATCTGTGTCTCCATTTCTGCCCTGCAAACCGGTTCATTTGTATCAATTATCTAGTTCTACTTTAAGAGATTTAAATTCATTTTACTGAGCCCTTGGTTAGGATGGACCGATGCAATTGTAGTCATTTCTCATCTGATCCCTTGGGTTCTAAGGCCATAGGTTCACAAACATAGAGTCTTAAGTATTTCTCTTGACCCTGATAAGCTTCGAGCACCTCAGTGACCAGCACTAGTTAAGACTGAGGGCTCTGGACCCAGATTTCCTGAGTTGAATTCTGGCTCTGCCACTTACTAGCTGTATGGGCTTGGGGATGAAAAGTAAATTCAGTGTCTCTATTTTCTCATCTGTAAAATGGGGATAATAATACCTACTTCACAGGGCTGTTTATGAGATTAGTGCATGTAAAGTACTTGGAATAGTACTGAGTGTGTGGAAATTGTCCAATACTTTTTTATTATCATAGTAATTATTATGGGCAGAGTGAGAGTGATAATGCCTGCATTGCCATATCATTTTCAGGATTAAGTGAGATAATGTATGTCAAATGTTCAGGACGCTGAAAAACATAAACTAGATACCCAAGAAGAATGACTGATAATGGCTATCATTTGCTATGCGTTTACTGGGTGTCAGTCATCATAAAAGTACTTTACATACATCCTCCCAACAACCCTTTGAGGTAGGTATTGGTAGCACCCCTATTTTCCTGAGGAAATAATTGAGGTATAGTAAATTAAGTAATTTGATGAAAGACAGGGAAAAACTGGATGCATTAGTTAAGATAATGTGAGCTGCTATAAAAAAAATAAACCCATAGCTCTTAGTGCTTAACATAATAAGATGTTATTTCTTATGTAAAATCCTGAATGGGTGATCCTTGGTGGGAAACCCTCCTCCAAGCAGTGGTCCAGAGATCCAAGTTCCTTCTATGCTGCATTTTCAGTCTTTTACACGTGCCCTCCAAGGTCACTATGCTTCTCTACCTCAAGGAAGCAGAAGGGAAAAGGACATGGTGAATCACACAAGGTTAAGGGAAAGCCCAAGGCACATGGCACTTATATGCATACTTCATTGTTAGCCTTTAGCTATAGCCACACTTAACTGCAAGGAAGACCAGCATATATAGTCTAGCTGTGTGCCAAGGAAGCATAGGGTTTGGTGATAAGCCAGCCATGTCTGCCATGGTGACAGGGATGGGACTCAAATCCAGGGATTTGGACCCCAAGCAATTGACTCGCTTTGTGTCTTTATGTCTCCTCCTTTTCCAAAAAGGCACTTGGAAGCTATAAAACATCATAAAAAGGCAAGCTTCCATAGAGCTGAATCCTCTGACCCCACTGTAAAGTAATTTGAATTAAAAATATGTTCCTAGAGCAGGATCATCAAAGAACAGCTTTAATTATCTGATTCATAAGCACTCCATGTGACTTCTTAAACTCCATAGTCTTAGATTAACATTTTCCATTCACCAGAATTCAGTCTTTGGATCTGCCATCTACTGGGGATTTCTATATTTTCAGATTATGTCTACAAAATTCTAAATTCGTTGAATCAACCTTATCCAAACTTCTATTTTTGAAAGGGCTTTAACTGAAAAACAGCAAACAAAAACCAGTAGGGACTGCATTTTTGATTATGAATTTTAGAGGTTTTATTTCCAGCCCATGACATTTAGGTTTGCCCAGAATTAGATTTCCCTTCAATTGAAATCACTTATTGGGAATTGTTTTGGCCCCAGGCTGCATTCACTTGTTTGAGAATACAAAAATGTCTATAAATATCATGGGCAAAGCATTTCAGAAATCAAATAGAACATAGTACCCAGCTGTGTCTAGTGCCAAATTTACCTAAACGAGTTACACTTAACAAGGCTCTGGAAGATTATTTGGGGTCTTGTGGATTCATTTTCAGTCATCTCATTCTTCTAGCTCTATATCACCTTGTGGTAAGAATCAGGCCTAACAGGTTGATATTTTGTTCATAGTAGTATGTCCCTTGGTTACCATCCAACATAAAAGGAGAGCTTGAAAATAGTGAAACTTTCTCTCCTTCTAGGGTGTGACATTTTGGAAAAGTTTACTCCATATATCACAATACCAGCATAACATCCTTCCAAAGAAGAGCAGGCTTAAATAATGAGTAAAAGTGAAAACCAAGAGGAGTGGTTCTTCAAGGTTAATCCTGGCCACTGTGGCTGATGGATTTTTAGAAGATGAAATACCTATCAGGTAGCATGCAGTTCCATTCAGGAAAGAGATGGAATCACATGAGGAGAGGGAGACCATCACCCAGTGCAGAACAGACCAGCTCTTCATCCTCAGTGTGTGGCCTGGCTGCTACAAGATATTCATCCTTCTCTGGAATGAGAGAGGAACAAACCAATATCATCTTTGCTGGGCTGAGAGGTTTCCTTCCCTCAGTAGGAAATGAGAACCATAGAGAGTTGTTCTCACATAGAACATTTGCCTTTAGGAATGTTGAGAAAAAAATCAATGTGAGAACCAAAGGTAATTTTCAGATATGTCCTCTTTTTCATTTTCAACTGGTGGTACTTCTTGGAAATATTCAAAAGTGGAGTTGGTGGACATCTTTTGGAAGGAGGGGATAAATCACACTGTCATCTACCCTGGAGATTCTGACGTGCCCTCCCAAATTGTGCTCTCCTTGCCTGTCCTTATCACCATCATTCCCATACCCTTCAATGAGGTCATTGTTACTGTCCCTCAGGAAAGTAGAAAAATATGAGTCACTTTAGGTAGCTCTCATTCTCATTGCTAATTCAGAATTTTTCATTGTTTCCCATGTGAATAATAAACTTCTTCAATAGCTTATGTTAGGAGGCAGCATACAGTATTGTGTCTTCTTGGCCAGGACTCATCCTTAGCAGAATCAGGTAGAATGAAAAAAAATGTGTTAATTTTCCTTCATTCATCTTTCCCAGTTCCCTGCCACGTTTGCCAGACAAACAACCTGTCTATTTTCAGTTCTGGCTATAGGATTATGTGACCTAAATGCCATAGAAGTCCAGGGAAGGGTAGTATTAATTGAGGCACAAGTATTTGTGAAAAACATCAGGCAGGAGGGCTTGAGGCTAATGTATTTGAGTGGGTAGAGTGGAGTGGGTGGACATCTCAAATTTACTCTTCAAATACATCTCAGATCCATTCACTCTTCACAGCCATCAACCATAATTTTAAATGGATAGCCAACTGACTGACTTTCAGATGAAAGTGGTGAAAAGCTTTATAACGATATCTGAAACAAATATTGAGTCATTAAAAACACAGTGAAACAATCTCATTTATTCCATAAAGTGTCATTCTTATTATTGTGAAAAAGAAAGCAATTTTTGTCATTATGCAAATAATGTCTGGTAAAGAAAACTGAACCAAGCTCTGATTCTCTTTTACCTCAGTGTTTTACAGCAGGGGTCCCCAAACCCCGGAGGACAGGTACCAGTCTGAGGCCAGTTAGGAACCGGGACACACAGCAGGAGGTGAGCTGTGGGCGAGCAAGCGAAGCTTCATCTGCCGCTCCTCATCGCTCCATGTCATTCATGTTACTGGCTGAACCATTCCCCTATGCCTACCCCACCCATACCCCCATCTGTGGAAAAATTGTCTTCCACGAAACTGGTCAATGGTGCCAAAAAGTTTGGGCACCACTGTTTTATAGAACTAAGGAGATTCAAATAAGAGCTCCAAATACAAAGGTCTGATACTTTAGTATTTTAAATTAAGATTTAATGATCATTTCCTGATTGTACAACTAAGTCATATGAGAAATAAAAATATATCAAAAAGTATTCTTAATACAATGGAGAAAAGACAGCCTCTTCAATAAGTGGTGCTGGGAAAACTGGACAGCTACATGTAAAAGAATGAAATTAGAACACTCCTTAACACCATACACAAAAATAAACTCAAAATGGATTAAAGACCTAAATGTAAGTCTAGACACTATAAAACTCTTACAGGAAAATATAGGCAGAACACTCTATGACATAAATCACAGAAAGATACTTTTTGACCCACCTCCTAGAGAAATGGTAATAAAAACAAATGGGACCTAATGAAACTTAAAAGCTTTTGCACAGCAAAGGAAACCATAAACAAAACGAAAAGACAACCCTCAGAATGGGGGAAAATATTTGCAAATGAAGCAACTGACAAAGGATTAATCTCTAAAATATACAAGCAGCTCATGCAGCTCAATATCAAAAAAACAAAAAACCCAATCAAAAAATGGGCAGAAGACCTAAATAGACATTTCTCCAAAGAAGATATACAGATTGTCAACAAACACATGAAAGGATGCTCAACCTCACTAATCATTAGAGAAATGCAGATCAAAACTACCACGAGGTATCACCTCACACTGGTCAGAATTGCCATTATCAAAAAATCTACAAACAATAAATGCTGGAGAGGGTGTGGAGAATAGGGAACCCTCTTGCACTGTTGGTGGGAATGTAAATTGATACAGCCACTGTGGAGAACAGTATGGAGGTTCCTTAAAAAACTAAAAATAGAACTACCATACGACCCAGCAATCCCACTACTGGGCATATACCCTGAGAAAACCGTAATTCAAACAGAGTCATGTACCACAATATTCATTGCAGCTCTATTTACAATAGCCAGGACATGGAAGCAACCTAAGTGTCTATCGACCAATGAACGGATAAAGAAGATGTGGCACATATATACAATGGAATATTACTCAGCCACAAAATGAAATGAAGTTGAGTTATATGTAGTGAGGTGGATGGACCTAGAGTCTGTCATACAGAGTTAAGTAAGTCAGAAAGAGAAAAGCAAATGCTATATGCTAACATATATATATATATATATATATATATATATATATATATATATATATATATATATATATATATATATATATAGAACCTAAATATATATATATATAGCTCTGAAGAACCTAGGGGCAGGACAGGAGTAAAGACGCAGACATAGAGAATGGGCTTGCGGACACGGGGAGGGTGAAGGGTAAGCTGGGACGAAGTGAGAGAGTGGTATGGACATATATACATGACCAAATGTAAAATAGATAGCTAGTGGGAAGCAGCCGCAGAGCACAGGGAAATCAGCTTGGTGCTTTGTGTCCACCTAGAGGGGTGGGATAGGGATGGTGGGAGGGAGACGCAAGAGGGAGGAGATATGAGGATGTAAGTATATGTATAGCTGATTCACTTTGTTATACAGTAGAAACTAACACACCATTGTATAGCAATTATATTCCAATAAAGATGTTTTTAAAAAAGTATTCTTAAATAAAGGGAGAGCGAGGGACCTCCCTGGTGGTCCAGTGGTTAAGACTCCATGCTTCCACTGCAGGGGGAATGGGTTCTGTCCCTGGTTTGGAAAGTAAGATCCTGCATGATGTGTGGCCAAAAAAACCTCCAAACAAAACAAAAACTAGAGAGTGGAGGGTGGGAAATATAAATCATTGAATCTCTCACTCTTAGAAAAGACTGTCTGTAATAAATACTTTGGTAATCTGCCCAGATCCCTTCTTCCGGGCTATGCATTTATGCCCCAATTATTGAGAACGTGCAGTTGACAGCTCGTAGTTTTGCCCCTCACTGGAAATTGCACTTAGCTTCCAGGAATTGCTTTACCAAGCTTACATCCCCTTCTGGGGGCAGTTCTAGCCAGTGGCTGGTTGATGCAGTTATACAAAATTCTGGCTCGATTGCCTAAACTTGGAATAACTCTGAAGGGTCTTTCCAGTTCCAGAATATCCTATGGGGTTGTTGGAAGCATCAATTGTGACCACATTGCAGGTCAGCTTTTCTCTCTGCCCAATCCTGCTTCCCTCACTTCCATACAGGTGTATCTGAGAGCTCTCCCCAAAGAACTTTGTGCAGGCAAGGTCTGTCTATAGGAACTCAGTCTAAGAAAACCTGTGTCAACATTTTGGTATATTTTCCCAGTGTATATTTTACAAAATCGGGATCATAGTGAATATATAATTTTGTATTCTGTTTCTTTTTGTTTTAATTGAAGCATAGTTAATTTAAAGTGTTATGTTAGTTTCAAGTATACAGAAAAGTGATTTAGTTATACATATATATAAGTACATACATATATATATTCTTTTTCAGTTTCTTTTCCATTATAGGTTATGACAAGATATTGAGTATAGTTCCCTGTGCTATACAGTAGGTCCTTGTCAGTTTCTCTTTTTAATGTCATATTTTGAGCATTTAATTTTGTTGACTCTTTTTTAAGTATATGTTATTTAGTAATTCTATCATATTTCAATAAATGGATGTGCCATATTTATTCAACCACTCTTTGTTCAATATTTGTGTTGTTCTCAATTATTCCATATTATAAATAATACTATGATGACATCAAATGGTTTTGTTTTTATTTTTTGGCCGTGTCCCTTGGCGAGCAGGATCTTAGTTCCCCGACCAGGGATTGAACCCATGCCCCCTGCAGTGGAAGCACAGAGTCCTAACCACTGGACTGCCAGGGAATTCCCCTAAGTTTTATACATAAATCTTTGACTATTTCAGTTTATTTCATGAGGATACTTCCCCAAAAGAGGAAGTACTGAGTCCAAGAATATGAACCCTGTCAAGAATCTCAACAGATGTTGCTCAATTGCTTTCCAGAAATATTTTTGATATTTTTAATAGATTTACATTTCTACTACCACTTAGGATAGTATTGGTCTCACCATGCTCTTGCCAGAATTGAGTATTTATTATTATACTTAATTCCACTTCGGGCAGTGTTCTTTAACACCAAAATGTTACTACTGGGTTGAAGTCTAAAATCGACCTTTTCATCTCTCTTCTCAGATTCCTGAAAACTTCTTACCTCCACTGTTTTTCAGTACTCTGCTGTAGGTCCATGTCATAAAATCTGTATATCAGTGCCATGTTACTGCAGTTTCCTTTACATTACAGTAAAATCATTTATGGAGACTTTGTTAATTTCTTGATATTATTAATCTTTATATATTCCCCAGCACCTAGTATGAGTCCTCGTACATAACAAGTGTGCAATAAAAATGCTTTGTAAAATAATTCATTGTCAGTGACCATTCATCAGCTTTGCAACTATGTAATTTGCTCACTTTGTGATTCAAAGAACTAGCGTAAATCATTAAAGTATCCAATTAGCTAACTACTGGTCTTTCTCCATTATAGATGCAGAAGAGGCAACTGTAAACCATTTCAATGGGCAAGTCCTTAGATGCTAATATATTTTGTTTTCTATGTTTGGTCCTGAGACCAGACAACTGTTGGTTCTTGAAGAGTTCAAAACAGAAGCCACAAAAAATATGATTTTCCCATTTATTTACTTATTTATCATAATATATTTCCATAAATTTATGATCCTAAAGTTATGGTCTTGGATTTATATCTTAGTGGTAATTAATATACCATTCACATAGTTGAGTAAATATCTAGTGATATTTGTTTGGCAACTAAGTAAATTCTATTTTGAGCAACTCAAGGCTGCCAGTCCATACTTGAAAAAGATTAATGAGTTAACTAAATTGTGGCGGCTGTGTTTTTCAGGCCACATGGAACTGTATTTTAAGCAGCTCAAACCAGATTCTCCCAACACGCATTTCTCATTCAAGGGGAAAATCCAAAAATCTGCTCTGTTTTCAAGAACGTCAAATTGCAATTTCCTGTCCTGACTCAGATCTCTTTCTAGACACTTACTGAGTTCTTTGAAGATAATTCATATTGGCTAAACTCAATGAAGCAATGCAAAACTCCTACACAATACCCTTTAGTACAAAATAATTAGCTTAGGGGCTCTACTTTCAGTGGGTAAGCAGACTAATTTTCTTATCCAATATTCAAAAACTCTGTAAGTGTTGGGTAATAGAAATTCATTTTTGAAAGCCAGTGTTGGATTTAGGGTATTTTTATTTACAAGTTTAGCAGTGGTTATATGGCAGTAAAAAGAATTTATAGAACAAGGATTTTCCACTCCCTCCAGTCCATGAGGAATGTAAAACTGCTGTGTGTCATTTTGTGATAAATTTAAGATTGGTAGGAGTTTAAGACCAAAGTGAGGAATTTCAAGGATAAGAATTACAATCATTTTCTCAAAGTGACTTCCATGAGTCTGTAAGCACCAAGATTAAATGCCTTTACTGTAAACCCCTTAAGTCTCTCTTTTTTAATTTCTATGCAAATAGAAACACAGGCAAGAGAGAAATTAGTTGCCTTCAATAATCAAAACAAATCAAAGTGCTAATGAAAATAAGGGTAGAAAACATAGATAGAAACTCCATCCCAGGAATGTAAATGGCTGGAATCATAACATCAAAATACTATTGCACTTTATTAATCTAGGCCTATCAGTAAAAATCTTTCAATAGCAGATGCCTGTACTGTGGTAAGCTTTAATATTTAAAACTCTTGCAAGGAAAGTGGTGAGATAAATCCAAGTTTGTATTATAAATGCTTATATATTGGCTCACATTGGTGAAATTTTTAAAAGATGTCTAAAATGAGAATGTGACATGACTATAGAATGTAAATTGACTTGCTTTTAGAATTAGATAAGGAGGTAAAAACTTGTAGAAACACCAATACAAACCATAGTATCATGTTAATGTATATATGAACATGAAATCATAGACTAAAAGGCTGAGTTATTTCTTAAAGCTTTAGTAATTAAGAAATAACTGCTGGCTTACATGAAGAATTCATGATATTACTCAGATACATCATAATGTTATGATTCTTTCATTTAATCAACCTATTAAAACAAGACAATTTATTAATAACATACTGTGTCAGAACACATGAATGATATTGTATTTGGTGGAAATGAGTGGTTAATCATCTCTAAATCAATAGCACCTATTTGCCAAATTTGTTTCCAGTTGTCTATCACACATTGTGAACCTAACACATTCTGAGTTTACAGACTTTTGCATTACGAGTGATTCTTTAATATCATTACTGCTGTTGTAACAGTCCATTGTTTTTAAGTGTCTCAAGTAGGGTAGAACCAAAAAGTAGGGATACTGTAGGAAGAAATCTGCCTTCTCTCTTAACCCATAAAAATTACAGTAAGTATCCACCATTCCCCTAGGGGTGGGAAACTTCATATAGATAAAGATAAATCTAAGTTTACCAAACTATCTTTAGAGAGAAAGGATTTGAATAATTATAAAAAATAATTTAGATTCAGTTATCTTAGATACAATATTCACCTAGGATTGACCTTTCAAGAAACCCAGTAAAATATATAAAATAGATAAACAACAAGGACCTATTATATAGCACAGGGAACTATACTCAATATCTTGCAATAACCTATAATGGAGGGCTTCCCTAGTGGCACAGTGGTTAAGAATCTGCCTGCCAATGCAGGGGACGTGGGTTCAAGGCCTGGTCCAGGAAGATCCCACATGCCACGGAGCAACTAAGCCTGTGTGCCACAACTACTGAGCCTGTGTTCTAGAGCCTGCAAGCCACAACTACTGAGCCCATGTGCCACCACTACTGAAGCCCGTGCACCTAGAACCTGTGCTCTGCAACAAGAGAAGCCACCGCAATGAGAAGCCCGTGAACCACAACAAAGAGTAGCCCCCGCTCACTGCAACTAAAGAAGGACCGTGCGCAGCAACAAGGACTCAACACAGCAATCAATCAATCAATCAATTTATTTATTTTTAAAGAAACCTATAATGGAAAAGAATATGAAAAAGAATATATATGTAAATATATATATCTCTAACCAAATCACTTTTCTGTACACCTGAAACATTGTAAATCAACTGTATTTCAATGAAAAAAATCAAGAATGGAAACAAAGAAACCCAGTAAATGTTCTTCTCCAAAGAATCAGAATTTTTACTCTGATTGCTAACCAAGATTTAGCTTTCTAATTCCTCTCTCAAAGTTTCTCTGAACTCTGCATCACACACACACACACACACACACACACACACACACACAGCTGTTGTTGATGATATAAGTATTTCAACAGACAAAGGCTATATGTTTCAGGAAACCAGAACAAAGATTGAAAAGGAGAGACTTAAGCATGGGAGATTTCTTTGGAGCCCTCAACTGTCAATTGAAAACATTCTACTGCACCTCTAGGCAGGCCTAGAAAGTTGGGACTTGGCAAAATTTGCCTCTTCCATCCCATATTACTTAGTTCTTCACCTAGAGTGTAGCAGCCACAAGGAATTAAATTATTTGGAACAATTAATTGTAAGGCAGTGATGACTTGGAATTTGAATAGGGACTATGATAGGCAGAATAATGCCCCCCCAAAGATGTCCAAGCCCTAATCTCCGGAACCCGTGAATATGTCCAGTTAAATGCCAAAGGGAAAATAAGGTTGTGGCTGAAATTAGGATTGCTAATCAGCTGACTTTAAATTGGGAGAGTACCTTGGATTATCTTGGTAGACCCAATGAAATCACAAGGGTTATTAAATTCAGGAGAGAGAGGCAGAAGAATCAGAGTCAGAGATAAAGTGATAACAGAAACAAGGTTGGAGTAATGCAGTGTGAGAAGTACTAGACCTCCATTGCTGGCATTGAGGATGGAGGAAAAGGGTCATGAGCTAAGGCATGTGAGCAGCCTTTATAAGCTGAAAAGGTAAGAAAATAGATTCTCCAACAAAGCCTCCAGAAGGAAACACAGCCTTGCTGACGCATTGATTTTATCCCAGTGAGACTCATGTCAGTCTTTTGACAAAAAGAGCTGTAACATATTAACTTTGTACATGAAGATATTAACTTTGTAACTGTGTACCTTGTACAAGTTACTAAGTATATGGTAACTTGTTATAGTAATATTAGGAAATTAAAATGAATAGATTTTGGTATCAAGTGTGGGTGTGCTGCTCTAACAAATACCAAAAAAAATGTGGATGAGGTTTTGGAACTGGGCTGTGGGAAGAGGCTAAAACAATTTTGAGGAGCACTGTAGAAAATTCCTAGATTGCCTTACACAGACTATAAGTAGAAATATGAATGTTAATGACTCTGCTCATGAAAGTGTGGAAGGAAATGAACATGTTACTGAAAAATGGAGAAAAGAGGACCTTTGTTTTATAGTGGCAGAAAATTTAGTAGCATTGTGTCTTACAGTTTTGTGGAAAGCAGAACTTGTAAATGATGAAATTGAGGAGATTTCCAAGCGATGTGTTGAAGGCATGGCCTTGTGTCTTCTTGCTGCTGGTAGTAAAATTTGAGAGAAAAAATATAAATGGAGGAAAAAACTGTTACATAATAGTAGCCAGGACTTGATGATATAATAAATTCTCAGCCTATACATATTGCAAACAATCAGGGTGTTCAGTACCACAAAAGGCTCTCTGAAGAGATTAAGATTATATACCCCCAGTCATCTCAGCATAAGTCGAAAACTGACATGGGATTATCTAGAAAAGATATATTGAGGAGCATCTTGTCTGATGGAGTGAATACTTGTGACATACACAGGAAACCCACAAGTTTCTTAAGAATTTTATATAGCAGAAACCAGCTTAGGCTGAAAAAGACAGAGAGAATATGAAGTGAAAGTGGATGGTAGAAAATGAAGAGGGAATTCAGTGGCTTCAGCAATAAACAAACCAGAAACACTGGAGTAGATGCTAGTTTATAGGTAGAATTCACCTGAAAATGTCATAGTTTATTCCTTTCTTCGAAAGTTCGATTCAAAGACTCTTGGAAGCAGGAGGAACTAGTAGACAATGAGCTCAATTCCCTTCAAAAAACATCAGACAACGGTGGAGAAAAAATTAAAACATGAGTTTATAAATGTTTAGGTGATTATATATTGGTACTATTTAAGATAATAGCAATTATATGACAATTCCATGGAAAAATATGAAAGCTTTTAGTTTAACCAATATTTACCATTTTTTATGTTGGAATAGACAATCCCATAATGGAACTGTTCTATAATAAGCCTGATATGCAAGAATATAAAATGACAAAATGTTTGTAGACAGATTACATATGTGATGACTTTATTTTTTTTTACTTTTTTATTTTTTAATGGTTTTTCTTGTTGTGGTAAAAGTCACATAATATAAAACATACTACTTTAACCATATTTAACTGTACAGTTCAGTGGCACTAAGTACATTCACACTGTTGTGCAACTCTCACCATCATCCATCCCTTGAAATTTTCACCTTCCTAAACTGAAACTCTGTCCCCATTAAACACTAACTCCCCATTCACTCTCCTCCCTTCCCCAGTCCCCAGCCCCTGGTATCCACCAATGTACTTTCTGACTCTATGAATTTGACTATTCTAGGTACCTTGTATAAGTGGAATCAAACAGTATTTGTCTGCACCTAATGTATATTGGAATGCATTTTTAAAGTTAACTTAATATATGTCCTGCAAACAAATTGTAGGACAATCTTTTCTTTTTTTTTCCCCTGTGCAATAGAGTAGGCAACCAGCCATTGCTAAATTCTTCAGTTGAAAGAGAGAGAGTCTTTGTTTAAAAGAAGAGTGGAAGCAATTCTTTCAAATAGTTTTATTTGTTTGAACTTCCTCCCTCCACTCTTTGGATTCCTAATATAAAAACAGCTAACATTTGTTACATCTTAGTTCTCATGCTTTACACAATTTGGATATCTTATTTCATACATTTTCACAAGACATAATAAGGGATGTCTCATCACCCCTGTTTTTCAGATGAGGAAATTAAGTAACTTGTCTATTGTGGTAAGGGGCAAAGTAGGAATTTTAATTCAACTCTATGCAATTCTGGAAGCACAGCTTTTAGCTACCACATTATCCTTCTTTTTTAGTATCTGAATATTAACTGCTTGTAGCCAAAGATCCTTTATACACCTAGAGAGTAGTATGTCACTTCTAAAGTACAGGTTTCCCAATATAGTAAATATGTATAATATCTTCCTTATAATATTTGTGCTTGAGTTTAGGGAGACAAACTGAATTAAATAGAAAATGCTCTAAGTTGAGATCATTTGGCTATGTGCCTTCAAAAATAAATAGTAGTAATAGTTAATATTTATTGTCTATATGTTATGACCCCAAAACTGGGCCAAGGACTTTTCATACTTTATCTTATTTAACCTTCACTCATGAGGGATCCTATTTTACAAGAGAAAGAAACTGAGACATAGAAAGCTCATCAATCAGCCTGAGATCACACAGCTGATTATAACTGTGAGTCCAGTTTCCAGACCCATACTGAAACCACTATTATTTCCTACTTTGTGTAGCTACACGCATATGGTCTTGCATAGGACAAAATATGGCAAGTTAAACAATCTGCTCATTTTTGGTTCTATTTAAATGTTGGGTGGGATTCAAAAGAGGAAAAATGTAATTGTGCAGCACAGAGAGGGCATGATGTTTTGTGCCTGAAATATTCTTTGGCAGCTCAAAGTAAGTTCCAGATGGTTCCTGACTGGGCTAATACCTCATAATCTTTCAATGTTGAGTAAGTTTTCCTTGCTTTATTTGTCTGAACCACTTTAAAATCCTGGGACAATTTTCCCCTCATCCATTTTCAACAGGTTGGTATTGTTGTTTCCCCAATCTGCTATATCAAAGTGCAGCTGGTGCTGCAGATCTATGTGGTCCTCTGAGTCATGAAAAGTGGGTACTTAGCAACCAGATCAGATAAGCACAGGATGTTCCATCTTTAATGGCATGATTGGCCTTCCAAATCATTTGTTAACATTTTAGACTCTAAATTGATCTAAAAACAGTTCAGACTAGGAAATAGATAGGAAAATAATTTCTAATCATAGTCTAACTGACAAATGTTATGGTCTGAAATTTACCCCTACATTTTCATGTTTTTCTTTTCCTTGCAGGTATTGGAAGTGACTTTTGCTACATCATAATCACAAATTTCAAAGGTTGACTCAATATTTTCCTGTTCTTATTTTCTTCTTCATGTTAGAGAAACAAGAAAGGAGTTGTTGTTGCTAGGAAAATACTAATAGCCACCAACTGGTTTCCTAACATTTGAGCAAGCTTAGAAGTCCATCAATAGTATATTATGAATCATAGCTGTTTCAGATAATTTCACAGCCACATCAATCACTGACTGTTCTTGACAAACTGCAAAGGGAAAAATACTCATAATATTCTATGGTATACCTCCCAGGCTCCCACCTGGAGAATCAGAATTTCTATTAGCTTACATGCTACTGACATGCACCCATAAGAAGAGAACCTCTGAGAAAATGTCAATATACATCAAACTAGGTTATTGAAAAGAAGGCTATGTCTTAAAACCAATAGGCAGATCAGGCAACTTCCTATGCAGTATAATATACATGACACCATCAGAGAGATTCTCACCTGAAATTCTTCTCCATGGTTTTGCCCACAAAGTTACAACTTCCACATTTCTTAGTTCTTTGGATTAAGATATAGAAGTTATTTGTTAAAATGGAAATATCTGATGGAGTAATACCTGAGTTCATGCAATGACAAATACCTAGGCAGTGCAAGTTTTCAAGGGAAGGAGATATGAGACTGGAAAGAGAATCAGGAGAAGTACCACACAGGGAAATGGGGATGGAGGAGAAATCAGAGACTGGCCTGAGATCCTTGGGAAACTGGGGGCAAGGTGAGGGACTGGGTCGAGTGGGAAATAAAGAGAGAAGGGACAACAGAGGGAGAGACAGGCAGAGGGTAAGAGTTTGGGAAGAAACACTAGACAAACTGGCAAATCCAAAATTTTGTCAAGAGTTAAGCTTGAATACTTAGAGTTGTCAAGTGGGCAATTTTATCAAGAGGCTTAAACTTGTTCATACCGTTGATTTAATAATTCTATTTTGAAGATTTGGGTCTAGTAAAATGATCCTAAATATAGAAAATTCACATTATTATTTATGATACCAAGCACTTGGCAACCAGCAAAATGTCCAACCATGGGTTGACCATTGAATGAACTGTGTTTATGTACTCAATTAAATCTTGCAAATACTTTGAAAGCTATGTTTCAAAGAATACACAACAAAAATATGTATAAGGTTGAGTTTAATAAGAAAAATACAAAATTGAATACATAAAGTAATTGTTATAATAAAAATGCATTAACATATTGACTGGGGCAAATCAGGCTTTTAAGTGAGTGTGTTTTGGTGAAGTGAGTTATAAATGATTAACCCCCCCATCATTATTTCTTTTGACAATCTATATTTTTCAAATGCTCTTTAATAAGCCAGTATTATTTTTGTAATGGAAATAATTCAAGCATCAACATCACTATGATCCCAAGCCTAGACCCCAAGGCTGGCTAAATAGGCATCCTTTGCTCCAAAAGACTTGAGTTTAATCAATGACAACAATCCCAGAGGGAAGAGAGATCCCTTGGATCAAGAATATAAGATTAACTCTCCTAGTAGAGTTTCTAAAAAAGAATTTAAAAATTACTACTATCACATGGAAAAAGAACACATTAGGATTGTTGTATCAGATCAATTAATTGTGTTCTGTCAGGCAAAAAAAATAATGTAAATGTAGTCGAGTTTTGGTGGGAGTTGGAATATCTTCAGAATAATTATTCCAAATTTGCCTAAAAGTTATCCAGAAAAATAGGTCTTATTCTAAGGGTAATGTGGGGACACTTGAATCATCTGTCATCTTGGAAGGTCAATACTAAGCTGATCTTGATAGTAAGCAGATGAGCAGTTATTGCTACCATAGTTGGATTTGTTAGGATAGGAGACAGAAATAGGGATAGATCTATTTTCTTCCTTAAGAGATTTGACATTTTAAAAGATATCTCTGCCAGTGGAGAATATGGTGAAGGCTGCTCTTTTATAGTGAAAATTTTAGAGAAAAACATGCTGCATGATGATTCATGTGAGAGTACCAGCCTATTTAAATGAGGACAAGGTAGTATTTTAATGCTGAAAGGAGCCTAGGAGTATATCCAGTATTTCAGAGGAAAAGTGTTTACATTTGTAGGTGAAATTATTCTTTTCAATACTCATAGATGGGCTGGGCCATCACTGAAATGGGTGGCAGCATGCAGAGTGTGGTGGACATTGGAATTAGGCAGAGCTGGGTTTGAATCCCTTATCCATTGCTTCATAAACATATTTCATACCTTTGAGCATCAATTTGTCTATAAAAGCAAATAATAGTAATATTGACTAGGCACAGTGCCAAATACTTTATATGCATTGACTCATTTAATTCTTATGTTGACTCCATGAGGAAAGTACCATTATGGATAAATAAAGCCATGTCTATAAGGCAGCTGGCACATTCCACCGCACATATAAAGGGACATCATAAATGTGATCCCTTTCCCTTAACAGTAACACAATCCTGGCCCACAACCCACCATTACATGAAGAGTGAGTGGTTTGTTAGAGTACGTAACTTTTGCTGTTTTCTACCCACTTGGACAAATTTGAATAATTTTCATTTTACTGAAAGCAGATCCTGAGACAAGGATTTGGAGGCAAGTAGTTGATTTGGAGGCAAGTAGTTAATTTGGAGGACTGGAGAAGTAATAAAGGAAAAGGGGAAAATTCAACAAAGGGTACATTAATAAGTGAGTCACTGCTTTGGGTGTTCACGTCTCAATCCTACTGGGGCCCTTCCTCAAGACTATTTAAATACCTCAGAATATCTTTCTAGGAGGTGAGGGAGCTAGAGAATTTATGTCACTGCTTCAGGGTCACCCCAGGGCCATTCATTCTCCTGACTTTTGTTCTTCTCCATACTCACTTTGAGAAAGTTCCCATACTTAGAAAAGTGACAGGCCAGTGACCAAAGGGGTGAGCAGAGGGTACATTCACAGCTTCTGCTATAGCTATTACATGACAACCTAATGTAATAGGAAAGTGTTAGGCTTACTCTGGAAGGAAAGGGTTACCAAATTTCAGTAATTCTACATTTCCTTCATTTGAGTAGCCCAGATTTCTAATGGCATATGCTTTGCATGGACTCAGCAGAAATCACACCACATTTTGGATTTACGTGAGATGTAGATGCACAGAGGGACCATTTAACAAGTTATTCTAGCTCTTAAGAGCAAACAGTTAAGCAAATAGACGTGCTGCTGCTTGCCCCCAGCTGTGTGCCCCAGCCAAGGACACAAGACTCTGAAGCATTAGACAAGGGTGTCATGAAGAAGAGAATGACAACAGAGAGATGGTAGGAGAAAAAGAGAAAGAAACATGGTTTAAGAACCCAGAGGCAGGGCTCCCCTGGTGGCTCAGTGGTTGAGAGTCCCCCTGCCGATGCAGGGGACATGGGTTCGTGCCCCTGTCTGGGAAGATCCCACATGCCGCGGAGCGGCTGGGCCCGTGAGCCACGGCCGCTGAGCCTGCGTGTACGGAGCCTGTGCTCCGCAACGGGAGAGGCCACGGCGGTGGGAGGCCCATGCACCGGAAAGAAAAAAAAAAAAAAGAACCCGGGGGCAAATAGAATTCAGGGACCTGAAGAACCTGGAAAACAGTCTCTCTGGTAATAGCATAACCATCAAGCAACAAATTCACTTTCCATATAATGCAATGGCCAAAAGGCAATAAGTATTTGCAACCAGGCAAGTAAACATACTGAAACAATGGCTCTTGAAGTCTGACAAACCCTGTGTTATGTCAGGATAAAGGTTGAAAGCAATTTGCCAGGACTTTTTACAGCAGGAGATTCAAATTAATACCCATTATGCTAGTCTTCCAGCAAACTGGACATAAAGGGAAGACCCAGTGTGGGGGACTGAGGAGTAGTTAATAGGACAATTAAGGGAGAAATATAGGTCCTGTGGAATGAACCGGCAGTCCAATTCATTCACTGACTCTACAAAATTGAAGAAAACATGGTCCTTGATCTTAAGAAGCTCATGTTCTAGTAAGGGAGGCAGATATGCAAGTAGACAATTCTAATCCCCTCTGATAAATGCCATAGTACTGTTAAAAAGAGAATACATTGATATAACAGAGGAGGAACATTTAATTAGGGCCATGAGAGGTCTGGGAAAGCACTCTCTTGTTGCTAATGCCTTACTGGATATTAGAAATAGACTCAGCAAAAATATTAATCACTTTGCTGTACCCCTGAAATTAGCACAACATTGTAAATCCACTATACTTCAATAAAAAAATACTTAATTGGGGATATGGGCTGGATGGATAAGCTTGAAAATAGAGAGGGTATCAAATGCATGGTGCTCTATTAAATATTCCCTCTTTACAGCAAAGACGAGAACAAGGACAAGATATAGCCCTCTCGGAAGTGAGACACCATCACAGTGGCAAACAAAGCTAAATAAGCCAACATATGGTATCACATCCCATAGATGTAAAATGAGTCCACTGTTCAATAATAAAATTTCTTTACCCTAGCTTCTAATAGTATGTTTCAAATTTTTTTCAACATTTTTCAGGGAAAGACGGAGTTGCCTTCACTCATTATTGATTTTTTTCATATTTAATATATTAAATATTAAAAGCTTCAACGTTTTGGGACTTCCCTGGTAGAGCAGTGGCAGTTAGGAATCTACCTGCCAATGCAGGGGACACAGGTTCGACCCCTGGTCCGGGAAGATCCCACATGACACGGAGCAACTAAGCCCATGCACCACAACTACTGAGCTTGTGTACCACAACTACTGAAGCCCACGTGCCTAGAGCCTATGTTCCACAACAAGAGAAGCCACCGCAATGAGAAGCCCACACACCACAATGAAGAGTAACCCCCACTCGCCACAAATAGAGAAAGCAACTGCGCAGCAATGAAGACCCAACATAGCCAAAAATAAATGAATAAAACAAATTAAAAAAAAAAGATCTCCAAAGTTTTGGGAATACTGGTATACCATCCCTTTGGGACCCAAGGATGTGGACTCAGGATGAGAAGGGATATTTGAGAGAAACATCTCTATCTTGAGTGAACCTGATGTATGTGTGTGTGTGTATGTATGCAGCATCTGGAGAGATTATCTATCAATCTCTCTTTCACTAAAAACTTCACTTGCACTCAAAGAACAACAAACTTTGTTTAGCCAAGCCCACTTTCCCTAATCAGAGAGATGTAAGGGAAGTTCTTTTTGCTGTAAACAGTGGGAGGGACACAATGGTGCCCACTTTAATAAATTGCATCATCTAACGGATGTTGGGGTGCATTCCAGTCAGCTGGCTGGAGTACTGAGACAGTTTCTTCAACCAGGATACAACAAATCCATTATTAAGGGACCAGAAAACAGTCTGGCTGCAGCTTAAGTGCATTCTGATGCTATTAGCTATTACATGGGGGCAGACACAAGTATGTCAAAAGTCCCCTGGGACTCTGGGTGGAGACGTGTAACACCCAGTCCCCACTCTCTCCTTGACATTGGGAGTCAGAGCAGCCCGAGGAACTATGGCTGTACATTAGGAAGAGCTGAGATGGGACTAGAACAGGGAGACAGCTAAAAATATTAACTTAAGGATAGCATCAAACTAATTTGATAAGCTCCATCTTATGGTAATTTACCCCCAGTCAACTTAGAGCTGTATTTTGACTGCACTTTATTTTTGGATATCATGGCCTGGGATGCCCTAAATAAGGATTTAGAAAACAAACAAACAAAAAAAACTTGTATAAATGTAACTGTTTAAAATTTGTTTAAATATGAAAAAAAATCATGAGTGAAGTCAACTTTTGCCTTCTCTGGAAAATGTTCAAAAGAAATTGAAATGCACCATTTGTGGTTAGAATAAAGGAATTCTATTATTCAGCAATAGACTATATATACAGAGGCACTAAAGTAAGCTTGGAGAAAAATTTATACTCAGCTGAATTCTCTTGAAGATTCCACATAAATGGTTAAGGAGGCCAAAAGTCTTAAATGTGCTTCTTATATTTTATGTATATATGAACTACCTAGGCATCTTGCTAAATGCAGTAGGTCTTGGGTAAAGCACAAGAATCTGTATTTCTAATATGGTGGATTTCTAACATCTCTAACAGGCAGATGATATTGGTAGGGGGGACATACTTTAAGTAGCAAGGGTCTAAGGTGAGAGCTGGTCTATGCCTCTCCACCATGGACTTTCAGTGCTGTGCCACTCTGAGAATGTGACTTTGTGCAGATAAAGAACTTTGACATCGTTGTGCTAATAGGAATAGCTGCAAGAAGTCAATAGCAGAAAGTACAAGGGACTTGGCGGCTGTAAAATCTGGGATTGATTCTAAGCTTTACACCTATTAATTGTGTGACCCCAAATGAGTCATTTAACCTTGCTGAGACTCAGTTTCCATAGTTGTAAAATGTGTAGGATAACCTATCTTCCTATATCTGGGATAGTTTTTAAGATCAAATGGTAGTGGCCAACATTAATTGTGTGCTTAGTATTTGTCAGTCACTCTGATAAGCCCTTTAAATACATTAATTCACTTAATCTTCACAATAATCCAATGAATTAAATACTACTATTATTGTAGCCTCCCTGAGGGTATGTAGGGCACCTGTATATATTCACAATTTGATTTAAAAATGCATCATGAAGTTCACAAAGAATGCAATTGAAGATTCAGAATAAGAGGTAGAGAATAGGAACTTATGTATTGTTTATTGCCTAGTCAGAGCATGTTGAGAATTTTTTGTACTGTCTAGGCACTTTCTCTTCCTGTTCAGGTCCAGAAATCTTTTCTTCATGTCCTTTATTGTTAAATGTACCACTCCTGGCAGTTTAATATCTCCCAGCACAGGAAAAAGATAACCCTGCCATCTGTGTTAGTTTTCCATGCTGAATATAAACTTACCTCAAACTTAGTGGCTTAAAACAACACTCATTTATAAGCTCATGGTTCTCTAGGTCAGAAGTACAGTTAAGGCATGGCTGAGTCCTTTGCTCAGGTATCACAGGCTGAAATCAGAGTGTTGGCTGTGCTGTATTCCTTTCTGAAGGATATGGGGCAAATCTGTTTCTGAGCCCCTTCAGGTAGTTGTGAGGGTCACACCAATGAGTGTTCCTTGCAACTGCTGGACTAAAATCTTTATTTGCATGCTGGCTCTCAGTCAGAGGCCGGTCTCAGCTCCTAGTAGCCACCAATTCCTTGCTACATGGCTCCTTCTATAAGTCCTCTCAACACTTTGAAAAGTTTTTGTCAAGAAGAGACCAGTCACTTTTAAGATTTGGTCTGGCTCACAGAGGATAATCTCCCTTTCTTAAAGTCAGCTTTGTCATATAGCATAACCTTATCACAGGGGCAAAATTGATCATATTTACAGTCCTAATGATTATGCAGATTATGTACACCAAGGGGTATGAATCTTGGGGGCCAGCCAGAATTCTGACTACATCATCATGGTTCTTTGGAACTACTTGTATTTAAAGAATACAGATCATCTTGTCTTTGTGTCTTCTTTTTCTTTATAACAAATTTAATCAGTTATACATATACATATGTTCCCATATCCCCTCCCTTTTGCATCTCCCTCCCACCCTCCCTATCCCACCCCTCCAGGCGGTCACAAAGCACCGAGCTGATCTCCCTGTGCTATGCGGCTGCTTCCCACTAGCTATCTACCTTACGTTTGGTAGTGTATATATGTCCATGCCGCTCTTTCGCTTTGTCACAGCTTACCCTTCCCCCTCCCCATATCCTCAAGTCCATTCTCAAGTAGGTCTGTCTTTATTCCTGTCTTACCCTTATGTTCTTCATGACATTTTTTTCCTTAAATTCCATATATATGTGTCAGCATACAGTATTTGTCTTTCTCTTTCTGACTTACTTCACTCTGTATGACAGACTCTAGGTCCATCCACCTCATTACAAATAGCTCAATTTCATTTCTTTTTATGGCTGAGTAATATTCCATTGTATATATGTGTCACATCTTCTTTATCCATTCATCTGATGATGGACACTTAGGTTGTTTCCATCTCCGGGCTATTGTAAATAGGGCTGCTATGAACATTTTGGTACATGACTCTTTTTGAATTATGGTTTTCTCAGGGTATTGTCTTTGTGTCTTTATACATTTCTACTACCATTTATTTAATTCTGGTTATATAATGATTATATAAGGTTATATATTATATATGGGAAAAACAGCACATCACAAGTGCAAGGAGAACAATGATAATATGGCTGATATCTCACTAGAAAGAATGATAGCCAGAAGACGTTGGAACAAGAGGTGTAAAAAAATGACGTCAACCCAGAGTTTAATATCCAACAAAGATAGCCTTCAGGAATGAATGTTGATAAAGATATTTTCAGATAAAATGTTGATTAAAATTCTGATAAAGATATTTTCAGAAGCTGAGAGAATTAATTACCAACACACAGATTAACATTACAAGAAATGCTAAGGAAAATTCTTTAGGCTGAATGGAAATAACACCAAATAGAAACTCAGATATACAGAAATAAATGAAGAACACAGCAAGTCATATGTATGTGGAAAAATCAAAGAATATTTTTCAAAAAGAAACAATGTTTATTACAAAAATTATAACATTATGTTTTAGGTTTTTAACAAATATTAACACAAAATATATGACAATTACAGCTTAAATTATGGAGGAGTAAATGGAATTAATTATACTGCTGCAAGGTTTTTATATTTTATGTGAGGTGCTACAATATTAATTCTAAGTTGTGTGATAAATTAAGGATACATATTTGAATCCCTGGAGCAACCACTAAATAAATAAAAGTCACTGTTAAAAAGCCAGTAGAAAAAATTAAAATGGAATACCAAAAATGTGCAATCAATTCAGAAAAAGGTAGCAAAAGAGTAATAGAAGTAAAATAGCAGATTAGACTGATAGACAACAAAGAGCTACATATTAGATTTAAATCCAACAATATTGATACTTTCATTACATAGATACAGTGCAATTTTTCCACTTAAAATACAGAGATCTTCAGACTAAATTAAAAAACAAGATGCAATATATACTGTCTTTAAATAATTCACCTTAAATATAAACACACAGATATGTTAAAACTAAATGAGTAAAAATTGATATTTTATGCAATTAATAGTCACAAAAGTGCTGAAATGGTTATATTAATATCAAACAAAGTAGACTTTAAAGCAAGGACTATTAGCAGAGATGAAGAGGGGCATTTCATTTAGATATTGACAAGCTGATTTTAAAATTTACATGGAAAGACAAAGTATCTAGACTAACCAACACAATACTAAACAATATGAAGTAAAACAAAATTGGAGGATACCCACTACCAAAATTCAGGACTTACTATAAAGTTACAGTAAACAAAACACCATGGTATTAGCAGAAGAATAAACACATAGATCAGTGGGACAGAATAGAGAGCCCAGAAGATCTATACAATTATACTCAACTGATTTTTGAAAAGAAACAAATCAATTCAATGGAAAAAGGATAGTCTTTCTCAACAAACAGTGCTGGAAGAGTTGATGTCTATATACAAATAAAATTAACTTAGATGTGTATTTTAGACATTTTACATAAATCATCTCAAAATGTATAAGAAAATTCAATGCAAAATACAAAACTATAAAACTACTTGAAAAACATTAATAGAAAATCTGTATGACCTTGATTTTTAAAATAAACACCAAACGCATGATCCATGAAAGAAAAACTGATGAATGTACTTTTCTTAAAATTTAAAAATTCTGCTCTGCAAAATATATTGTTAAGGGAATGAAAAGAAAAGCCTCAGTCTGGTAAAAAGTATTTGCAAACACACATATGAGAAAGGACTATTATCCAAAACATACAAAAACTTTTAAAATTCAGAAATAAAAAAACAAACAACCCAATTTTTAAAATGGCCAAAGATCTAAACAGAACTCTCACTAAAGGGAATTCCCTGGCTGTCCTGTGGTTAGGACTCAGTGCTTTCACTGCCGTGGACCCAGGGTTCAATCCCTAGTCAGGAAACTAAGATCCTGCAAGCGGTGCGGCACAACCAAAAAAAAAAAAAAAAAAAAAAAACCTCATTAAAGAAGATATGATGTGTCAGTGTAGGTTCATCACTAATAACAAATGTTCTGCTCTGGTGTGGGATGCTGATAATGGGGCAGGCTATGCCCGTGTGGGGGCAGGGGGTGTATGGGTAATCCTTGTATCTTCTGCTCAATTTTGCTATGAACCTAAAATTGCTCTGAAACATAAGGTCTATTAAAAGAATAAAGTAAAATAAACTGAAAAAAAAGAAGGGCATTTCAAAAATAAAAGGCTAATTTACCAAGAGCACACAACAATCCTAAATGTTATGTCCCACCAACAGATTTTCAAATGCAAAAAAAAAAAAAAAAAAAAAAAAAAAGACAAAACTAAAGGGAGAAATAAATCCACAATAGTTGTAGATTTTCAATATTCCTCTTTCTTGTAAATGGCAAAGTAGGAAAAAATATCAGCAAAGATATAGAAAGAACTTTTCTTTTTGACTTTAGTGGAATAACTAGAACTGAATTTGCCATCTGCCTTAACAACTAGAAAACTGGACAACATATATCAAGCAACTGTTTTTAGAAGTTGAACAATAGGCAGGATAGGACTGTGATCCCAGAGAAAGTAATTAAATGTGGTGAGACTTGTAATATGCAGCTTTCTGTCTGGAGGTGCTTTCTGAACCGTCTTGCAAGGTGGACTAACTGAAACACATTACAATAATCTCACTCAGTAGAGGAGGCAGAAGTTGTAGTTCAGGAGCTTAAAGGTGGTTGGAAATTGTGAGACAGAGATCCAAAGAGGAGAAATCACAAGGAGAAAGAGTTTTAGATTCTGCATAGGGTTTCCCTTGAATCTCTTGCTGAATACCAAGCCATATAGGTAAAGGATAAAATACCCTGAAGACAGGCAAAAACAGTTGGGGAGCTCCAATCTGAGCAATTCCTAGAGCTCATTCAAATATAGGAGACAGAAGGAGTTTCAAGATGGCGGAAAAGTAAGATGCAGAGATCACCTCCTCTCCACAAAAACATCAGAAATACATCTACATGTGGAACAACTCCTACAGAACACCTACTGAACACTGGCAGAAGACCTCAGACCTCCCAAAAGGCAAGAAACTCCTCAAGTACCTGAGTAGGGAAAAAGAAAAAGGAAAAACAGAGACAAAAGAATAGGGACGGGACCTGCACCAGTGGGAGGGAGCCGTGAAGGAGGAAAGGTTCCCACACTCTAGGAGCCCCTTCGCAGGCGGAGACCGCGGGTGGCGGAGGGGGGAGCTTCGCGGCCGCGGAGGAGAGCACAGCAACAGGGGTGCGGAGGGCAAAGCGAAGAGATTCCCGCACAGAGGATCGGGGCCGACCGGCACTCACCAGCCCGAGAGGCTTGTCTGCTCACCCGCCGGGGCAGGTGGGGCTGGGAGCTGAGGCTCGGGCTTCGGTCGGATCCCAGGGAGAGGACTGGGGTTGGCGGCGTGAACACAGCCTGCAGGGGGTTAGTGCACCACGAGTGGCCGGGAGGGAGTCCGGGAAAAAGTCTGGAGATGCCGAAGAGGCAAGAGACTTTTTCTTCCCTCTTTGTTTCCTGGTGCGCGAGGAGAGGGGATTAAGAGCGCCGCTTAAAGGAGCTCCAGAGACGGGCGCGAGCTGAGGTGATCAGCGCGGAGCCCAGAGACGGGCATGAGATGCTAAGGTTACTGCTGCCACCACCAAGAAGCCTGTGTGCAAGCACAGGTCACTATCCACACCTCCCTTCCGGGGAGCCTGTGCAGCCCGCCACTGCCAGGGTCCCATGATCTAGGGACAACTTCCCCAGGAGAACGCACGGTACTCCTCAGGCTGGTGCAACGTCACGCCGGTCTCTGCTGCCGCAGGCTCAGCCCGCATCCGTACCCTTCCCTCCCCCCGGCCTGAGTGAGCCAGAGCCCCCGAATTAGCTGCTCCTTTAACCGCATCCTCCCTGAGCGAAGAACAGAGGCCCTCATGTGACCTACATGCAGAGGTGGGTCCAAATCCAAAGCTGAACCCCGTGAGCTGTGCGAACAAAGAAGAGAAAGGGAAATCCCTCCCAGCAGCCCCAGGAGCAGCGGATTAAATCTCCACAATCAGCTTGATGTACCCTGCATCTGAGGAACACCTGAAATGACAACGAATCATCCCAAATTGAGGAGGTGGACTTTGGAAGCAATGATATATATATATATTTCCCCTTTTTCTCTTTTTGTAAGTGTGAATGTGTATGCTTCTGTGTGTGATTTTGTCTGTATAGCTTTTACCATTTGTCCTAGGGTTCTGTCTGTCATTTTTTTTTAGTACAGTTTTTAGTGCTTGTTATCACTGGTGGATTTGTTTTTTGGTTTGGTCGCTCTCCTCTTTCATTTTTTTAAAATAATTATTTTCTATTTTTTATCTTAATAACTTTTTAAAATAATTTTATTTTATCTTCTTTCATTCTCTCTTTTTTTTCTCCCTTTTATTCTGAGCCATGTGGATGGCAGGCTCTTGGTGCTCAAGCCAGGCGTCAGGGCTATGCCTCTGAGGAGGGAGAGCACAGTTCAGGACATTGGTCCACAAGAGACCTCCCAGCCACACGTAATATCAAATGATGAAAATCTCCCAGAGATCTCCATCTCAACGCCAAGACCCAGCTCCACTCAATGACCAGCAAGCTGCAGTGCTGGACATCCTATGCCAAACAAATAGCAAGACAGGAACACAACACCACCCATTAGAATAGAGGCTGCCTAAAATTATAATAAGGCCACAGACACCCCAAACACACCACCACACTTGGACCTGCCCACCAGAAAGAAAAGATCCAGCTTCATCCACCAGAACACAGGCACTAGTCCCCTTCACTAAGAAGCCTACACAACCCACTGAATAAACCTTAGCCACTGGGGGTAGACACACAAAAAAAATGGGAACTACGAAACTGTAGCCTGTGAAAAGGAGATCCCAAGTACAGTAAGTTAATCAAAATGAGAAGACAGAGAAACAGCAGATGAAGGAGCAAGGTAAAAACCCACCAGACCAAACAAATGAAGAGGAAATAGGTAGTCTACCTGAAAAAGAATTCAGAATAATGATAGTAAGGTGATCCAAAATCATGGGAATAGAATGGAGAAAATACAAGAAACGTTTAACAAGGACCTAGAAGAATTAAAGAGCAAGCAAAAAGTGATGAACTTCATAATAAATGAAATTAAAAATTCTCTAGAAGGGATCAATAGCAGAATAACTAAGGCAGAAGAACGGATACGTGACCTGGAAGGTAAAATACTGGAAATAACTACTGCAGAACACAATAAAGAAAAAAAAAGGAAAGAATTGAGGACAGTCTCAGAGACCTCTGGGACAACATTAAACTCACCAACATTCGAATTACAGGGGTTCCAGAAGAAGCAAAAAGGAAAGGGACTGAGAAAATATTTGAAGAGATTATAGTTGAAAACTTCCCTAATATGGGAAAGGAAATAGTTAATCAAGTCCAGGAGGCACACAGAGTCCCATACAGAATAAATCCAAGGAGAAATATGCCAAGAAATATATTAATCAAACTGTCAAAAATTAAATACAAAGAAAGCATATTAAAAGCAGCAAGGGAAAAACAACAAATAACACACAAGGGAATCCCCATAAAGTTAACAGCTGATCTTTCAGCAGAAACTCTGCAAACCAGAAGGGACTGGCAGGATGTATTTAAAGTGATGAAGGAGAAAAACCTGCAACCAAGATTACTCTACCCAGCAAGGATCTCATTCAGATTTGATGGAGAAATTAAAAGCTTTACAGACAAGCAAAAGCTGAGAGAGTTCAGCAGCACCAAACCAGCTTTACAACAAATGCTAAAGGAACTTCTCTAGTCAAGAAACACAAGAGAAGGAAAAGACCTACAATAACGAACCCAAAACACTTAAGAAAATGGGAATAGGAACATATATATTGATAATTACCTTAAAAGTAAATGGACTAAATGTTCCCACCAAAAGACAGAGATTGGATGAATGGATACAAAAACAAGACCCATATATATGCTGTCTACAATAGACCCACTTCAGACCTAGAGACACATACAGACTGAAAGTAAGGGGATGGAAAAAGATATTCCCTGCAAATGGAAACCAAAAGAAATCTGGAGTAGCAATTCTCCTATCAGACAAAATAGACTTTAAAATAAGGACTGTTAGAAGAGGCAAAGAAAGACACTACATAATGATCAAGGGATCGATACAAGAACAAGGTATAACAATTGTAAATATTTATGCACCCAACATAGGAGCACCTCAAATCATAAGGCAAATACTAACAACCATAAAAGGGGAAATTGACATTAACACAATCATAGTAGGGGACTTTAACACCCCACTTTCACCAATGGACAGATCATCCAAAATGAAAATAAATAAAGAAACACAAGCTTTAAATGATACATTAAACAAGATGGACTTAATTGATATTTATAGGACATTCCATCCAAAAACAACAGAATGCACTTTCTTCTCAAGTGCTCATGGAACATTCTCCAGGATAGATCATATATTGGGTCACAAATCAAGCCTTGGTAAATTTAAGAAAATTGAAATTGTATCAAGTATCTTCTCTGACAACAATGCTATGAGACTAGATATCAATTACAGGAAAAAATCTGTTAGAAATACAAACACATGGAGGCTAAACAATACACTATTTAATAACGAAGTGATCACTGAAGAAATCAAAGAGGAAATTTAAAAATACCTATAAACAAATAACAATGGAGACATGATGACCCAAAACCTATGGGATGCAGCATAAGCAGTTCTAAGAGGGAAGCTTATAGCAATACAATCCCACCTCAAGAAACAGGAAACATCTTGAATAAACAACCTAAACTTTCACCTACAGCAATTAGAGAAAGAAGAACAAAGACACCCAAAAATTAGCAGAAGGAAAGAAATCATAAAAATCAGATCAGAAATAAAAAGAAATGAAGGAAATGATAGCAAAGATCAATAAAACTAAAAGCTGATTCTTTGAGAAGATAAACAAAATTGATAAACCATTAGCCAGACTCATCAGGAAAAAAAGGGAGAAGACTCCAATCAATAGAATTAGAAATGAAAAAGGAGAAGTAACAACTGACACTGCAGAAATACAAAGGATCATGAGGGATTACTGCAAGCAACTATATGCCAATAAAATGGACAACCTGGAAGAAATGGACAAATCCTTAGAAAAGCACAACCTTTCAATACTGAACCAGGAAGAAATAGAAAATATGAATGGACCAATCACAAGCACTGAAACTGAAACTGTGATTAAAAATCTTCCAACAAACAAAAGCCCAGGACCAGATGGCTTTACAGGCGAATTCTTTTAAATATTTAGGGAAGAGCTAACACCTATCCTTCTCAAACTCTTCCAAAATATAGCAGAGGGAAAAACAGTCCCAAACTCATTCTACAAGGCCACCATCACCTTGATACCAAAACCATACAAAGATGTCACAAAGAAAGAAAACTACAGGCCAATATCACTGATGAACAGAGATGCAAAAATCCTCAACAAAATACTAGCAAATAGAATCCAACAGCACATTAAAAGGATCATACACCATGATCAAGTGGGATTTACCCCAGGAATGCAAGGATTCTTCAATATATGCAAATCAATCAATGTGATATACCATATTAACAAACTGAAGGAGAAAAAACATATGATCATCTCAATGGATGCAGAGAAAGATTTCTACAAAAGTCAACACCCATTTATGATAAAAACCCTGCAGAAAGTAGGCATAAAGGGAACATACTAAAGGCCATATATGACAAACCCACAGCCAACATCGTCCTCAATGGTGAAAAACTGAAACCATTTCCACTAAGATCAAGAAAAAGACAAGGTTGCCCACTCTCACCACTATTATTCAACACAATTTTGGAAGTTTCAGCCACAGCAATCAGAGAAGAAAAAGAAATAAAAGGAATACAAATCAGAATAGAAGGAATAAAGCTGTCACTGTTTGAAGATGACATGATACTCTACATAGAGAATCCTAAAGATGCTACCAGAAAACTACTAGAGCTAATCAATGAATTTGGTAAAGTTGCATGATACAAAATTAATGCACAGAAATCTCTTGCATTCTTATACACTAATGATGAAAAATCTGAAAGTGGAATTAAGAAAACACTCCTATTTACCATTGCAATAAAAAGAATAAAATATCTAGGAATAAACCTACCTAAGGAGAAAAAATATCTCTATGCAGAAAATTATAAGACACTGATGAAAGAAATTAAAGATGATACAAATAGATGGAGAGATATACCATGCTCTTGGATTGGAAGAATCGACATTGTGAAAATGACTGTACTACCCAAAGCAATCCACAGATTCAATGCAATCTCTATCAAACTACCACTGGCATTTTTCACAGAACTAGAACAAAAAATTTCACAATTTGTATGGAAACACAAAAGACCCCACATAGCCAAAGCAATCTTGAGAAAGAAAAACAGAGCTGGAGGAATCATTCTCCCTGACTTCAGACTATACTGCAAAGCTACAGTAATCAAGACAGTATGGTACTGGCACAAAAACAGAAATATAGATCAATGGAACAGGATAGAAAGTCCAGAGATAAACCCACGCACATATGGTCACCTTATCTTTGATAAAGGAGGCAAGAATATACAGTGAAGAAAAGACAGACTCTTCAATAAGTGGTGCTGGGAAAACTGGACAGCTACATGTAAAAGAATGAAATTAGAACACTCCCTAACACCATACACAAAAATAAACTCAAAATGGATTAAAAACCTAAATGTAAGGCCAGACACTTTTAAACTCTTAGAGGAAAGCATAGGTAGAGCACTCTATGACATAATTCACAGCAAGATCCTTTTGGACCCACCTCCTAGAGGAATGGAAATAAAATAAAAAATAAACACATGGGACCTAATGAGACTTAAAAGCTTTTGCACAACAAAGGAAACCATAAACAAGATGAAAAGACAACCCTCAGAATGGGAGAAAATATTTGCAAATGAAGCAAGGATTAATCTCCAAAATTGACAAGCAGCTCATGCAGTTCAATATCAAAAAAACAAACAACCCAATCCAAAAATGGGCAGAAGACCTAAATAAACTTTTCTCCAAAGAAGATATACAGTTGCCTACAAACACATGAAACAATGCTTAACATAATTAATCATTAGAGAAATGTGAATCAAAACTACAATGTGATATCATCTCACACCGGTCAGAATGTCTATCATCAAAAAATCTACAAACAATAAATCCTGGAGAGGGTGTGGAGAATGGGAACCCTGTTGCACTGTTGGTGGGAATGTAAATTGATACAGCCACTATGGAGAACAGTATGAAGGTTCCTTAAAAAACTAAAAATAGAACTACCATACGACCCAGCAATCCCACTACTGGGCATATACCCTGAGAAAACCATATGTCAAAAAGAGTCATGTACCACAATGTTCATTGCAGCTCTATTTACAATAGCCAGTACATGGAAGCAACCTAAGTGTCCATCAACAGATAAATGGATAAAGAAGATGTGGCACATATATACAATGGAATGTTACTCAGTTATTAAAAGAAACAAACTTGAGGTATTTGTAGTGAGGTGGATGGACCTAGAGTCTGTCATACAGAGTGAAGTAAGTCAGAAAGAGAAAAACAAAAATCGTATGCTAACACATATACATGGAATCTAAAAAAAAAAAAAAAGGTCATGAAGAACCTAGGGGCAAGAAGGGAATAAAGACGCACACCTACTATAGAATGGACTTGAGGATTTGGGGAGGGGGAAGGGTAAGCTGGGACAAAGTGAGAGAGTGGCATGGACATATATACACTACCAAATGTAAAGTAAATAGCTAGTGGGAAGCAGTGGCATAGCACAGGGAGATCAGCTCGGTGCTTTGTGACCACCTAGAGGGGTGGGATAGGGAGGGTGGGAGGGAGGGAGACACAAGAGGGAAGAGATATGGGGATATATGTGTATGTATAACTGATTCACTTTGTTTTAAAGCAGAAACTAACACACCACTGTAAAGCAAATATACTCCAATAAAGATGTTAAAAAAAACAAAAACAAATATAGGAGACATTGTGTTATGACTCGCTAGAGTGGAGTGTCCTGACTGATCACCTAGGGCACTCAGTGGAAACAACACCAGAGGATCATGCCTTCATACTAAAGCTATACTTGCTCCAAAGTAAAGGCTGATCTAGAACCGACCCTAAAAAGCTAAAAATCAAGGCTTGAGACAATCGAGCTAATCAGCAAGAACTTTAATTGTTGGCTAGAACAGAGTTTAATACTCTTTAAAGGACAAAAACCATAATTTAAACAGGCAAAATGTAAAATCATGATGCCCAAGGAAGAAATGCCAAGAAGTAAACACTTGTGACCTATAAGCAGGAGGAAAAACAGTCAGCAGCTACAAATTCTGAAATAAGATAGTTAATAGAATTATAAGACAGAGATTCTTAAATGGCTATTATAAATATGCCCAAAGAATCACACAAAAAAATGATGATAATGAGAAGACAAATGGAGGATATGAACACCAAACAGAAATTCTAAGGGTGTAAATCACAGTATCTGAAATGTAAAATTCACCATTTTAAAAAGCATTTGACTAAGTTCAGTATGCATGATAAAATATCTCAGCAAATTAGGAATAAAAGTTGACTTCCTCAACCTGTTATAGGGCATTATGAAAAGTCTATAGCTAACATCATACTTAATGATGAAGGACTGAATACTTTCCCCCATTAAGACTGAAACTAGGCAAGGATATCAACTGTCACACTTTCTATTCAGCATTACTTTGGACATGATAACATATGAAATAAATAAATAAATGGTTGGTGAAGTCTGTGACTTACTTCTTGCACTGAGCCCCAATTGGTTGCACGGTAAATACAAAAGTCATAGAATGCTCCCTCCAGACACAGATAGCGAATTCCAATCCTCTCCTACTATTTATGAAGAATCTATGATGTGCCTCATTGCTACAAGGAAACATAGTTCATATATGTTAGGAAGATAATGTATTAAAACATATTTCAGTGGAGTTTTTTTTTGTTTTGTTTTCTTTCGTTTTTGTATTTGTATCAATGTGACCTTCTCCTCCTCCATCCCCATTCTTTCAGAGATATCCATTTGCCTTGGGAGGATTAGGATTGTTAAAGCTGGGATACAAAGAGAAAGAGGAGTCATTCAGCTCTTGCATACAGATTAGAATTTTTTAGTCTGCAGCAATAAAATTATCTTAGAAGCCAGGCTTCATAGAAAGAGAAAGTAATTTTAAAAATTTCTTTAGAGATCATTAACATATTATGAGCTAGGTCTGACAGATTAGATCACAGAATTTCTTCCATAGTGTAGAGACAAAGATTGATTTTGCCATTAAGACTGCACTGTGAGGCCTGGTGTTCCCAGGAAGATGAATGGTGATCAGTGATACATTTGAGTATAGTCCATGACAGAAAGAGAGATGAGATGGAAACCTGCCTCTATGTTCTGGTTAAGTGTGGAAAGGAGAAGAAGACAGTGAGAGATGAATTAGCTTTTGCTACATAATAAGCTGCCTCAAAATTTACTGTCTTAAAAACTACAATCATTTATTTAGTACATGAGTCTGCAGGTTACAAATTTGGTTGAGCTCAACTAGGCAGTTCTAGTCTTGGCTGCACTTACTCTTAAGTCTGTGATTAGATACTAGGTTGACTGGCGGGTCTAGGATGGCCTCAGATGGGCCACCTTCTCTCCATTTTCCAACTTCTTCCCTCTTCCAGCCAGCCAACCTGGCTTGTTCATATTGTGGTGGCAGTGTTCCAAGAAAACGGGGTGAGGCACTAAGGGCTTTCGTGGCCTACAGTCAGAAATGACATCACCTCTGCTACATTTTATTGGTCAAAGAAAATCACAAGGCCAGCCCAGATTCAAGAGGTAGAGAAAGAGACCTTACCTTTCAATGGGAAGGACTTCAAAGTCACATTGCAAAGGAGCATGAAGGGGAATAATAGTGGCATTGTTTATAGACAATTTTCCACAATGGTCACATTCCCCTCTACTACTCTGTGCCTCTTCTTCCTGCTATTGGAGGGTGTGGATAAATAGGATGAAAGGATGATGAAAACCATAGAGCCTTGTCCTGATTCATGTTTGGGTCTCTAAGAGGAGACCCCAGCACTGACTTGGGGAGGCTAAGATTAGCAGCATGAGATGCTGAGTCAGAAGGAAGTTCTGGGTCTAACCCACTGAATTCTCTCTTGAGTCCTTGGTGATAATAGTGGAAGGTATCCAAGAGTTTCAATGTGTCCTGTTGAGGTATACTAAAGACAGCAGATGGTTCTGGGCAGTAACCTCCCAGACAGGTCATTATGCTGGAGTCAAAATGAGTCTTTTTCGAAGGCTGTGGGATCATGAGCTAGGTCAGGCATCAAGTGAGCATCACCCCCAGACCTCAGGCTGGTACCATCGCCAGCAAGAATCCAGGTGGGTTGGGTCAGCAGATAAGACCATGATACCTGACCATACTGAGAGAACATAAACCAAAAACCATCAGGCTGCAGAGTTTAGTAGACAATTCCACCAAGGTGAGCAGTGACCAGTAGACGTGGGAAGATTCCATTGCTACTGAGGGGTATGGTCTGAATGTATCCCCTCAATATTCATATGTTGACATCGTAAACCCCAAGATGATGGTATTCAGAGGCAGGGCCTTTGGGAGATGATTAGTTCATGAGGGAGGAGCCCCCATGGGTGAGATTAGTGTCCTTATAAAAGAGGCCTGAGAAACCTCCCTTGTCCCTTCTACTTCATGAGGTTACAGTGGGCCCCACAACCAAAGGACACAGTAGACTCCCTATCCATGCATCTTTATGGGAGTGGGAAGGAAGACTGACCATTTGTCTCAAAGTCACTGCTTAAACCCAAGGAGACTGAGATTTTGTTAGGTTTAAATTGCTTTCTTGCCCCACTCAGAAGCTGCTGCAGAGGAAGACTACATCAAAAAAAAAAAGTTTTGAAAACTATTTCTTTGTGTAGTTAGCTTATAGAACAGTCGAGCTGAGTGAGGTACAAATGTGACAAGATTTGATTTGTCTTCAATCACTGACTTCAACCACATTCAGTTAAATCAACCTTTCAGGTAGAACCCATAGATTTCTTGTCACTTTCAACTAATAACTAGTCTAATCCAAATAACCTCATGGTCTTGGAGGTGGTCAAAATTTCTGAACTGGGACATAAAACATATTAATTATAAAAGAAAAAATTAATAAATTGGACTCTATTAAAATTAAGAACTTTATCAAGTTCATCAAGAGACATTATTAAAAGGAAATGAAAAGATAACTGACAGAGGGGAGAAGTTGTTTACTAAATGGAATAGTGGAATTCATACTTGAGTATATAAAGAATTCATGTAAATTGATAAGAACAAGAAATCAATAAAAAAAATGGACAAAAGATTAAATAGACACTTCACAAAAGATAATATTAAAATGGTCAATGCAAATTTGCTTACTTTCATTATTCATCAGGAAAATGCAAATTTAAATTGCCATGAACATTATTACCAATCCAGTGGAATAGCTAAAATAAAATAGAAACTATCAAGTGTAAAATGAAGATGTGGAACAACAGAACTGCACACAAACAGCTACTGCTCTCTAGAAAACCTCATTGATTACTTATCTCAAAACCAAATATATGACCCAAACATCCTAATACTGAGTACATATTCACCAGAAAAGTAAATATATTTTCACCAAAACACATATACTGGAATATACAATGAAGCATAATTTTTGATATCTCCAAACAGGAAGTTATTCTTATGTCCATAAACAATAGAATACATTGTGGTATATTCACACAAAAGAATATTTTCCTGTGATGATAATTACCAATATCTATAAAAGCATGAATGATTCTCACACACATCATATTGAGTGGACAAAGCAAGACCCCCAATAAAATGTATTATTCCATTTGTATCAAGTACAGAAACAAGTAAAATGAATGTAGGTTGTTTGAAGTCAGGATATTGGTTACTCTTTGGGGACCAGGCTTGGAAAGTGGAAGGGAGCAAGGGGTGTCTGGGAAACTGGAAATATTCTGTTTCTGATCTGAACACCAGTGTGTTCAATTTGTGAAAATTCAGCAATCTGTACACTCAAGTGAATTTTCAGTATGTTTATTACATTTCAATAGAAAGCTTTTCAAAATCTTATCTAGGCCATTTGAAAACTGCAGTCTCATACTTCCTCATCTTTCCTCCAACCCAGTGTCTTTCTTTTTTAATTAATTAATTTAATTTATTTATTTTCGCCTGCGTTGGGTCTTTGTTGCTGCACGCGGGCTTTCTCTAGATGCGGCGAGTGGGGACTACTCTTCGTTGCGGTGCGCAGGCTTCTCATTGTGGTGGCTTCTCCCTTTAAGGAGCACGGGCTCTAGGCATGTGGGCTTCAGCGGTTGTGGCTCGCGGGCTCTAGAGCGTGGGCTCTAGAACACAGGCTTAGTAGTTGTGGCACAGGGGCTTAGTGGCTCCACGACATGTGGGATCTTCCCGGACCAGGGCTCAAACCCGTGTGCCCTGCATTGGCAGGTGGATTCTTAACCACTGTGCCACCAGGAAAGTCCCAACCCAGTGTCTTTTAACCTGAAGTTAGAAGGTCTGGAGTAGAGCTGGAGATATGGTCTACTTTCTCAAGGCACCTGTGTTTTCTGTTCTAGTTCTAACTCTCTGAATTTGGAGAGATGGAAGATAAGATGAAAGAAAAGCAGACAACTTTTTTTTCCTTAGCTGACCAAACGATTGCACTATTGTTGACAGCCATTACTTTTCTGGCCCTTGTGATCATCTCTGATACCCTTGGTGCAGCAGGCAAAACACTGACTCTCATGGGCACACATGTGAGTCAATTTGAGGCACTGAACCTGTGAGGTTTCCCAGTGGACAAGTTCCCTGGCACAGGAGATATAGTTTTGCCCTTTTCATTATTACTCCCAACATTTACCCCCAGAGTCACACCCCACAGCCTCTACCCTCTTCTCCCAGGGTTCCAGGCCTGCAGAAAGATTCCTCAAGCCTGGTTGCCTTCGGCAGTTCTGCTTATAACCCATAGGAAAAAAGCATCCTCTCCATACCAAATTGCACAGTGCAGACTGCTCCTTCTCTCCAGCTTGCCATTTATCTCCCACTATCTCCACCCCTGGTAGATTAGATTGGGTCAGAATAGTCTAAATTTATGTCCAATTTGAAAATGCCACCCAGCCTCATAGTCACTCCAGATTTATGAATGGATTTCTTGAACCTTTCAGTGGTAGACAGAATAGTGGTCCCACAAATTCATCCATGTCCTAATCCCTAGAACCTATGTCTATAGTATGCTACAAGGCATGGGGGATTAACATTGCAGATGGAAATATGATTGTTAATCAGCTGAACTTTAGATAAAGAGATTGTTCTGGATTATCCCAGTGTGTCCAGTGTAATCACAAGAGTCCTTAAATGGAAAAGAGGGTGGCAGTAGTCAGTGTTAGAGTGGTGCAATGCTAAAGCAACTTGATCAGCCATTGCTGGCTGTGAGCTGGAAGGGGTCCACAATCCAAGGAATACAGGCAGCCTCCAGAATCTAGAAAAAGCAAGAAAACAGATTTTCCTCCTAAATCCTCCAGAAAGGAATGCAGCTCTGCCAACACCTTAATTTTAGCACGGTGAAACACCAGACTTCTGACCTCCAGAACTATAAGATAATAAATGTGTGTTGTTTTAAATCACTAGGTTTGTGGAAGTTAGTTACAGCAGAAGTAGGAAACTAATGCAACCTGTCTCTTAGCTTGAAGGGAGGATGGAAATCATCCCCTCCCCAAAGTTATGTACTTTCTCTAGGTAGGGTCAAAGCTTTTCTCTTCCTCCATCTTTGCTCCTAAGTCCCCTTTCCTTTTATCTCCTGGAGGGAATAGGGAGGGAGGGGGTAGGTATTGAGACAGTGGTCAGGGGTAGCAGGGTCTGTCTTGCTACATCTTGGCAGGTTCTAGAGAGGATGTCTGGTCCTCACCTGCAGGTCTTTTTAGGATGCAGAGTCACTTCCAGGCTCTCAAATCTTGCTTTGGCCCACTATCTCTAATTCTGGGGCAACAGTGTAAGTCAGTCCAACAATATGCTGTCAGATTTGCATACTGATGGGTGAGATGTACTTTAAAAAATTTTGACCACATACTGCATACATAAGCTACACTGTTTGAGGCACAGATTCAAAGCCGTTCTTTCCTGACATTAATAATTTATTCTTATATTTTAATGATGAATATACATACATAGGTTAAAAGTCTAATATTATTATGATGCTGATCATTTAAAATAGAAGTACCTTAGAGGCTGCACCTGGGTATACATCCAAAGAAAATAAAAACACTAATTCAAAAAGATACATGACCCCAATGTTCATAGCAGCATTATTTACAATAGCTGAGATATGATGCTTAATATCAACCTAAGTGTCCATCAACAGATGAATGGATAAAGAAGATATGGTATATATACAATGGAATATTACTCAGCCATAAAAGAGAATGAAATTTTGCCATCTGCAACAACATGGATGTACCTGGAGAGTGTGCTTAGTGAAATAAGTCAGAGAAAGATGAATTCTGTATGTTATCACTTACATGTGGAATCTAAAAAATAATTTTAAATAAACAAATAAATATAACAAAATAGAAACAGGCTCACAGATATAGAGAACTAGTGATTACCAGTGGGGAGAGGGAAGCGGGGGCAAGATAAGGATAAAGGATTAAGAGATATGAACTATTTTATACAAAATAAATAAGCTACGAGGATATATTGTACAGCACTGGGAATATAGCCAATATTTTATAATAATTTTAAATGGATTATAATCTATAAAATATTGAATCACTATGTTGTACACCTGAAATTAATATAATATTGTGAATCAACTATACCTTAATATAAAAAATATAAAATAGAAGAACCTTGACCATTTCCCAAGAAGACTCGTCCAATATCCACCCTGATCGGTACATGCTGAAAGCTGGACAGCTCAGGGGGATGGGTGTCTGGCTTCCAGTATTCAGATTTTCATTCATTACCCTGTTTTTAGCTCAGTGACTAATTGCTCCCTCAGCTTGCCTTGGAGAGTTACCTAACTCAGGGTGTGGTATGTGAGTTTGGGGATGTGAGAGCTCAATGAACCATGCCCAATGTTTTCAGCTCCACTCTATACCATGGACTTGATTTGGAAGATTCTAGTCCCTTCTATCACTGAGCCTTTGAGGATTCTATAGCACGAATCAGCTTGTCTATTATTGTCATTCTCTATTCCCCCAACAGACAGTTTGATTTTAAGCATCTCTACACTGCTAAATCAGTTATGACTCATCCATCTATTTTCCAACCTTCAAGATTCTGTTGACATTCTCGCCTGCTGTCATCTCTTCTCCTGATCACTTGTCTTTGTATAAAGACAGAAAATTTTGTCTTATATCATCTTACTGTTATTGATAGGGTTCTGGGATGGAGCAGAGATAAACATATGTGATCCATCTGCCTTATGCATCTGCAAGTCTCCTATCTTTTTCTTTAAATCCTTCTTAAGTCGTGTATGAATATTACTTGCAGGAAATGATGCAAACATAACAATTCTACTTCTTTGATAAAAACAAGCCATTTCTCCCATTTTGAGCTTCTTCTAGAATGCCCATAATCTAATGCAATTCAAGAAATCTATAAAGCTTGTGTGCTTCCAGTAGCAGTTTAGATAAAGTGGCAAGAGTGCACTGAGTGGGTCAGATTGTATAACCTGGTTGCCATGGTCACAGGCTCTGTATAAATGGAGCAAACAATATCAAAATGGGCCTGCTTCTTAAAGGGCACACTTTTGCTATTGGCAGTTAAAGGGACATAAATAAATCAAATTCTTGCTTTTGACAAGCAGGAACTAAAAGAAAACTAAAATATAATCTTTCAGGACTTGATTTTAGTTGACTTTCAGAGACTATTTATTTCTCTACAAAAGAGACTGACTTCATTTTTAAATTAGTTATAGATAAGTCCTTTGGTGAATAAGGGTCTTAAGATCTTTTCTCTGATCATTTGCACTTAATAGTAATGACTATTAACATCAAATGTAGATTTGTGTATGTCACACAGATAGTAACTTCAATTTGGGATATCCAAGACTTTTTTTTTTTAATTTTAGTTTTTATTTCATTTTGATAAAAACACTTAAATAAGATCTACTTCCTCAGCAGATTTTTCTCTTTTTTTTGCGGTACGCGAGCCTCTCACTGTTGTGGCCTCTCCCGTTGCGGAGCACAGGATCCGGACATGCAAGCTCAGCGGCCATGGCTCACAGGCCCAGCCGCTCTGCGGCATGTGGGATCCTCCCGGACCGGGGCACGAACCCATGTCCCCTGCATCGGCAGGCGGACTCTCAACCACTGCGCCACCAGGGAAGCCCCCTCAGCAGAATTTTAAGTGTACAGTGTAATATTCTTCATCATGGAAACAATGTTGAACAGCAGATCTCTAGAAATTACTCATTTTGCCTTACAGAAACTGTATACTTAGTGATTAACAACACCCCATTTCTTTCAAATGACTTTCAAATGACTCATCAGTCACCAACCAACCAATCTTTTGTCTCCAAAGATCCTTCCTCTGTACTTTGACTCAGAGAACCTAGAAAATTCTGATGTGATGCTTTAGAAAAAATGTAGTAAAATTTAAATCAGAGCATATGCAACAGAATGCATTCTAGGCTTCTAGAGAGGTACATGAGGAAAATATAATTCTCCAGTTAGATTAGTTTCTGTTTCTGTTTTCAATTGGGGGAATTGCATATCCCAAATTGAAGTTACCATCTGTGTGACATAACATAAGTCTACCTTTGATGTTAATAGTCATTAATATTAAATGCTAATGAGCAGAGAAAAGATCTTAGGACCCTTTTCACCAAAGGAAATTTAATCAACCAAAAATTTGTTCTCCAATTTATCACCTACTCACAACTTCCCCCAATTTCTGAGACATACAGAATAGCATAAATCTAAATAAATATTCCAACATTTATCCCAGGCAAAAATTATATAATACAGAACATATAATTATATAATACAGAATTCAGAAAACAAATCATTTTTACTTTGGAGGCTGTTGGTCTCTAGATGAACGGAATGATGAGTTCCCTCTGGTGGTGAACTTTGCAATAATAATAATTGAACAAATGCTATTGTTTAACCCTAAAACTGATGGAATTTAAAGGATCTTTGAATTGTCAACAGTTGTGCCATCCAAATTACCATTTAGATTCTCTCTCAGGCTCTAGACTAGGGAAATAGATCAACATAGAATATTTATTCATTTATTTTGCTAGAGTCATCTGACACTTAAAGTAAAAAGCTGGCTCAGAAATCCAGTGATACTGTTTTCTCATCTAGAGCTTCTCTGAAAATTTGTAGAATCATTCATTCATTCACGCACTCACGTACTGAGTGTCTTTTATGCAGGAACATTGGAATGCTTGTGGGGTGGGGCTGCGGTGCTGAGGAATTGATATTTCTGCATCATTGCCATAGTTCATTGGCATAAACCTACACATACATATTGTCTTTGTGGTAGCTGGGGACAGAATTTACTGCCCTCAACTTCTTTTATTTGCAGCCAATAAGATTTTATCCTATTCCCTTGTCTTTGTATAAAGACATAAAACTGTAAACCTTATTTCCTTTATTGTTATTAAAAAGACTTCTGGAATGAGGTAAATACACATGATCAGACTGCCTTGTATATCTTCTCTTATCATTTTAATTAAAACTGTATTTTTATACAATATTGAGAGGAGACAATACAAATCTTACATTTGGCCTTGAAAAGCGTAAAATTGAAACATCTAATATAGGTAGGCTTACAAAGTATGGTATGGTGCGTGTTCCCCACAGCAGCATCTTTCCTTTTCTAGCCCCAAATTTAGAGCCTTGAATGCAGGCTCAGTCATTCAGTTTACATATATACAATAAACAAACAAACAAAAAACTAGAATGAAAACTCTAGATTAAAACTTACTCAAGAATGAATCAATTTATAGCCCTTTGGTTAAATTATTTAATTTACTCTATAAATATAATTATTAAAATGAAAAATAATTCTAGGATATTACTGAAAGGAAAAGAGCAAACATTTTAAAGCACCAAGATTTTTCTGAAAACAAAATGTCATTGAGAAGCATATATTTTCTTGCAGGGTAATTGTGTGCACTTGGTAAACACTCAGAAAACAGTTTTTATTGTTTTTAGATTCAAACGGCAAAAACATGCTGGACTACCTTGATGTTTCTCTTTCTCAAATGACATTTTTAAAGTTACAACTGGATCCTGTCAATATGTCTAACAAAAAAAGATCTGTCTTTGATAGGATAATGATGTGAAGGCAAAGTAGAGTCCATAAAACCAAGAAAGACACATATGGAATCATATGCTGTCAGAACTGTGGAAAGAAAAGCAATTTGTTGTTTATTTGTTTTGGTGAGAATTGAAAAGTAGTCTTCCCTTCATTTTCCCCTTTGTCAGAGTAGGGTAAACGTTGAGAGGTATATAATTTAAAATTTTATATATCATATCATATATATCAGAAATGTAGACTATCAGGGCTTGAAGCTGAATACAGTGGTTCCAAAGCTGGCTGTGCATCAAAATAACCTGGGAACTTATTAAAATTAGACTCCTGAGACTCCTCCCTTCCCTGCCACCCTGGAGATTTTAATTCAACAAGTCAGAATGAGGCCAAGGCATCTATGCATTTGACAAGTGTCCTCCAATGATTCTGAAGCCGTGTGTCCACTGGGCAATATTTAAGTACCATTCCTCTTCATGGCTCCCCCTCCTTGACTCAATGTCACCTCCAAATAACGATAACTGTATTGTATTACCACTTTGTCAGAAAGTCCTTCCTTGACTATCCTAAATGAGGAAAACTCCCCTATCACTCTTCAGTGTATCAGTCAGGACAGGCTTGGTTGTGTTGTGGTAACAAACAGCTCCACATTTTTATTAGTTTTAAACAACAAAAGTTATTTTTTACTCACATAAACTTTACATAAACTTAAAGTCCAGGTAATTTTCATCCAAGCCACCTTCTATGTGGTGACCCAGCCCTCCAGTCTCCTGTCTCCATATCAACATGTGCTTTCCTGATTGCCACATAAAAGGGAGAAATGCTGGAGAGTCAAATAATAGCAATCCAATAGTGCAGCCTGATAGTCACATAACTATTCTACTTACATTTTATCATCCAGAATTAGTCAAATGGCCATGCATGAGGGTAAAGAAGTAAACCTATGTGTACTTAGAACTACAAGAGGACCAGATATTCATTAGTAATGTTTATCATATGATACTTAATTTTTGCCTGTCAAACATTTTTTGATAATATCATACATCTACTTGCTTATTTGCTTATTGTCTGTTCTCACAAAATGGCAAAGTTTTCTAGGTCAGGATCTTTATTTTGTTTTACCACCAGTGACTGTTACTCTGCCTGGCACATAGTAAACACTCAAAGAAATTGTTGAATGAATGAATAGATGAAGACAGAGAGCTGTCTAGTAGGATTTATTTAAACTAGGTTTGTGAGTTATTTAAACTAGGTTAGTAGGGAAAAAAAAACCAAAAAACATCAGAGACAGTAACTGTGTATTCCTTTAGCCTGGGAGAATTAAACAATTAAACATTTATTGAGTATTGTCTAAGGATTGCAAAACTGATTGAACCAATATAATCACAACCCAAATTTAGAGTATATGTCAGTAAAGAAGAAAATAAAATACTAAAATCTTGTCACTTAATGATAAACTGGCAGTGATTATCTGTTCTATGAAAGCTTCTTTTTTTTTTTTCAAGACAATTCTCAAGACCCTTCTTAACAGCAATCTCCCCAGGAAAACTTAAAATATGGTTCAATTTACACACGAGCTCTTAGGAATATATCTACAAAGTCAACCACGGTTGTAGTAATACTTTCATTCTATAGAGGCTCTCAACAAGAGAAAGGAAATCCAGTCATAGAACTTTAGGAGCCATTTTGGTTCTCCAGCATATTTCATCTCATTTGGAAACTCCCTCTAGTGTCTAAGAAGAATAAAGTTCATTGATAGTGGTAGAGAACACAACCATCAATTTGAAAGAAGCAAATGAAACATTTTGAATATTATTTTGAAGAGGAGAGAAGTATTTTAATTGTAAAATAGTTATGTGTTAAAATTATATTTCTAAGATATTTTTCTTTTTCTTCAGCTTTATTGAGGTATAACTGACAAATAAAACTGTAAGACATTTAAAGTGTACAACTTGATTCAGTATATGTACACATTGTGAAAGGATTCTTTCTGTCAAGTGAATCAACACATCCATCACCTCACATATTTACCTTTTTACCTTTTTTTTTTTTTTTGGTGAGAACATTCAAGTTCTACTCTAAGTTTTTAATTTTTTTCAAATACACAAAAAATTCTGAAAGGAAATGTGCACAATGGCTTATTAGTTCATCAACTGTATACAATTTATGCACATGGTTAGAAATTCAAGGACAATGGGAAGTCACAAAACTAAGACAGAAATGCTCCCTTCTCTCCACCTTCAATTTAATTCCTATTAAAGTCTCCTAATCAATTTCAGGAAAAGCAAACAAACAAAATCATATGCATCTTTCAGCAGGTAGAACGTAGAATGTTGTCTTTAAAAAAATCTGTGTAAAAGGGATCAAACTCTACAAAGTATAGTTTGCTTTTATCAGGAATATGGTGATATTTTGAGGGTGAAGTAGAGAAATACTGAAACCAGAGCAGTCTGACATGCAGTAGGACATTTTGACTAAGTCGTTTTGACATGACATTTTGACAGCAATGACATTTTAATGTGATCATTTTATCTTGACCACATAAAGCAACTGCTTCAAAATGTAAAATCAGTGTTTTATTACCAAATAAGGTGTGCAGAGCAGACATCCCTGAATCATCCTCACCTTTGAGCAGTATATCCTGTGATACCTTCCTACCTTCCTTGGATGTGCATTTCTGTGTTGTGTATATTTTTTATTCTTCCCAATTTAACTGATAATAAGTATTTTTACCATTGCAATAAAAACAGAAGGACATTTTAAAGATTCTTAGTAGGCTTTTTCACTGTGCTTTCTCACAGTATACTTTGGAGCTGAAGCATTACTAGATGTATACAGTGGTCCCCCCTGATTATCTGAAAAACTTTAAAACAAGGTATCTCAAGGAAGCTGCTCTGGGGTGAGCTGTAGCTCAGTTCAAATGCAATAAAGCTCTGAACCAAAGATTAATTCTAGATTTAGCCATAAATCAAAACCAAAGACAACTGTGATACATTTCATAGCAAATTGTCAATTACAAATTGGCACTAGCAAAATCATTAAATCATTATTCTGTCTCCAAAAAAATATAATAAAACACAACTTCAGAAAATGGAACTCGTTAGCCATTGGACAAAAGATTGATGGAGAGAATTTAATGATCGATCTGTGGGAAAGCTGTCATATCACTCCTATGAGTGAATCTTATAGACTACAATGTGAATTGCATACATAGAGGATGGCATTTTTGGAGTTGTGTACTGGCTCTAATGCATGATTTCTACACCATAGCCCTATTACTAGATGTTTGAACTGTGGGTCCGCAGACCTTCTTCTTCCCCATTTAAGTTTGCTCTCCCTTCTCAGTATTGGTTTTGAGAAGGACAAATCTGAGAAGGTGCTGGTAAATTCATGTGCCTAAATTTTTCATTTATGTGTTTAACGAAATGGGAATGTTTTTTAAAATTAAGAATGCTAAGCCAATGTTACTTAATAGCCCATTCTTTTTTTGTTGTTGTTGTTGCTGTTGTTTTTTTGTTTTTGCGGTACGCGGGCCTCTCACTGTTGTGCCCTTCCCCGTTGCAGAGCACAGGCTCCGGACGTGCAGGCTCAGCGACCATGGCTCACGGGCCCAGCTGCTCCACGGATGTGGGATCTTCCCGGACCGGGGCACGAACCCGTGTCCCGTGCATTGGCAGGCGGACTCTCAACCACTGCGCCACCAGGGAAACCCTATAGCCCATTCTTGAAATCTGTTGATTCCACGGCAAATTTTATGGAAACGTTCAGCCATAACGTCTTTAAAAGTTTTAACACACCTCAGGACATTTGTCTCTGCTTCGAGAGAGCAAACAAAAAGCACTCAAAAAAAAAGCAAGCAGAAACACGATTGTCCCCTTGTGCTGAAATGGCTCAGCCTTGCTCAAAGCCCACTAGTGTGGGGGGGAGAGGGGGATGGCTAAGTGGTACAGTTCACGGTCTGCATGGCCACCAAAAAGCCTGTGGCCTAAAGAAGGAGGGCGCCATCCTGTAACTGTAAAATCAGAGAACGTTCACTTCTGATTCTTAAATTGCTACACCCTAAGCCCCCCCAGACCTAACTTCAATGGACACAGAAATGTTCCTCTCAAATGTGTCTCCTATTTTCATGGCCAAAGGTCTGCCCCAGGACCTTTGTCTATTGTCTCTTTTCTCTGCTGTTATCTGCTTGTCCTGACACCCACTTCACAGCTGCCCCTGTGCTATATGACTGACCCTTGTACGAACCTTGTCTGGTGGGGACCACTGCCGCGGAAGGTAATGGTACTGATTCCTCTGCTGTGGCTTCCAAATTACAGTGCTGGCCCTTCTCACTCTTCACACCACAGTTAAACCCAGGTGAAACTTTTAACTAGTCTTCCTGAAGGCTTGGGAGAGAAAGAGAGAGGGGAGGGATAGAGAGAAAGAGGGTGGAGGGAGAGAGAGAGAGAGAGATGCATGCCACCACTCCATTCCCCACCAAAACAAAACACACACACACACACACACACACACAAGAAGCCTTAAAAAGATTATCCCTAGATTACATGCCATGCCATAAAAATATTCTTAACAACAACAAAGAGCCCAATATTACATGGACCCCATTCTCTTAGTCTGATAAAACACATTTAGAAATCAGAAATACAAAGAAATTGCAAAAAAAAAATTCCCATACATTTTTTTAAACTATTAATTCATTAATTAATTTTGGGCTGCATTGGGTCTTCGTTGCGGTGCGTGGGCTTCTCATTGTGGTGGCTTCTCTTGTTGTGGAGCACAGGCTCTAGGTACATGGGCTTCAGTAGTTGTGGCACACGGGCTCAGTAATTGTGGCTCGTAGGCTCTAGGGTGCAGGCTCAGTTGTTGTGGTGCACGGGCTGAGTTGATCTGTGGCATGTGGGGTCTTCCCGGACCAGGGCTCGAAGCCATGTCCCCTGCAGTGGCAAGCAGATTCGTAACCACTGCGCCTCCAGGGTGGTCCCCTCATACATTTCTATATTTAAAAATCCTCACACTCCTAAATAATCTATGAGTTAAACAAAAAATTGTCATAAAAATTATAAAATATATAGCACTAAATGAATAACATCGAAATTAACATATATCAAATGATAGGAGATGTAGCCAAAACTGTTCTTATAATCAGCTCAAGAAACCCTGAACAATCTGAATGGATGAAGTGGTAAACATAACAAAATTCCTGCTTCATTTAGGGAGCAATGCCAAGTAGTTAGGGTTTTTTACAGATAAGTATTACCAAACCTTCTGGAACTAATAACCTTTATACACATTGTTGCTGAGATCTGAAAAGGTCATACCTCATCTCCTTCTGTTATCATTTCTTCTTTGAGCCTATCTGTGAACTCTTGTTTTAGAGAAGCCATAATTTATTTAATGTATGTGGTTTCATAGAGAATTATTTATTGAAAACTTTTAATCATTTCAGATAATACTAATATGTATCTTAGTCTGTCTTTACTTATCGTTTCTCTTCTTTTTTTCTTGAAATATTTTTCCCTTAAGTCCTAAGCTGGCTTGTTTTGTTTTGTTTTAAATTGTTGCTTCTCATGTTTGAATGAGGGTTTCTTCCTGGATCAGCTATTTCCAAGAGAGGAGAGTTGGGAAGGAACCAAAAGGTGCTGACAGCTTAGACTTTGGTTCCTTGGTCTGTTGTCTGTGAATATTTTCTCATCATCATTCCTCACCAGGGAGTTTAATTCTACTCAGAGCAGGTGATCTTCCTAGCTTAGATTCAAGTCCCACGTGTGACCAGCCTTGGTGGGTTGCACAACACCTACCATTTCTCCATGCTTTTGCCACATCATCAGCCTTATTGCAACAATGCCCTGTCTTCTCTTTTCTTGCAGCCCACCCCTCCTGCCCCTCCAAGATGTCAAAAGAGTGCAAGGAAATTTGCACAGCCTGTCCATGGTCCCCAAAGAATCAGGATATCTGCTCCACATCTGCAATGGTAGGTGGTGTGTTTCCTCACTTTGACGCACTAAGCTGCTTATCTTCATTTGTGTGGCTTGGGGTTACAGTGTTTCATATTTTTAATGAAGAAGAAATTTATTTGTTTTCTATTCTCTTGGTTCTTTTTGTTGGATTCAGGGAGGAGAGGGAAGAAGAGATATGCTTATACCACCACCTAAAACTGGGAGACCCATCATTGTCATAGTGACCTAGGACTGTAAGACATAAGGATTTTCTATCTCACAGATCCACACCTAAGTAATATGTCCCAGGGAGATGGTGTAAGAAATTTTACCTTTTATTTAATTTAGGGAATTTATTTAAGAAGTAAGTAGAATAAAATATGAGTTAGGGCTGGGTGTATGTCACTACTAATTTTTAAAAAGTGATCTTAAGCCAGATCAAAATGTTCTCATAGCTGGGTCAAAACAGCCTCATCATAATGTCCTTGACATTAAAGCAAGCATATCAAAACACAGAAGCATCCAAATGTCATGTGCCTGCTGGTAAAGTGCTAAGTGGAGACTGTGGGGGGAATGAGCTTTATTCTTTTGTAGGCATGATCATCTCATGCCAAAGAAATAGGTTCATAATTTCGAAGCAGGTGTCATAAAGGTTGCTTGTCACACATATAAATTTTCCAAACTCTTATTGGGTTTGCACAAAGGTTTGAAAAGAATATCAACCATGAGTCTGCTTGTGCTTCACCAGGCCCTTGGTTAGGACTATTAGGTTTATCCTAAATAATTACAAAAAATACCAAAACCACATCTCTCTTTCTTAATGCACATCTGCCTCTGGGCATGTTGGAGGTCATTTTGCAGAGTTACTGAGAGACAGAATTCATTGACAGGTTGACCTGCCAGTGATGGCTAATCACAAACTTGGAAATTAGGATTCCCATTGGGACAGTGGGCTAGTTTTACATGTGATTAATGTGGGTAGTTTACTTTAGATGTTCGTTAAAAAATCCCTGACTCAAAATACCTCTCTTACTGTCCTTCCTCCTATCCCTTGAATCTCCATACTGTCATTCCTTAAATTATAGGCATCTGAAGTGTTCTTTGAATTGAATAGAAGGGATACATAGTGAAAAAGAGAAGAGCATGGCTCTGGAATCAGACAACTCTAAGTTCAAATTCTGACTTTGTTGCTTACTAATTGTTCAACTCTCAATTTCCCCAATTGTATGACACAGGAATAATAACAACTACCTTGTAATATTGTCAAGAGGAATAAGTAAAATAGTTATGTATGTTCATTATGGTTAGCTGTGAAAATATATAAACAGAATCACATACTTGCATAGTTAAAAGCATAAGCCTTCCTGTTGCTATAGTAATTCCAAGGGCACGTCTGTACCAAGGTCCACAAACACAATTATGTTAGCAAAACACTTCGACATAGTTACACTTTACTTTGAATACTTCAAGTTGACGTCTGAAAGTCCCTTGAGCAAAAGTATTTTTTAAAAAGTCTTATTTCTATCAGAAGAGCACACTCTCCTTCAACTGTTCCTCAGAAAAGACAGGAAATGAGGGCTTCCCTGGTGGCGCAGTGGTTGAGAATCCGCCTGCCGATGCAGGGGACACGGGTTCATACCCCGGTCCGGGAAGATCCCACATGCCGTGGAGCAGCTGGGCCCGTGAGCCATGGCCCCTAAGCCTGCGCATCCGGAGCCTGTGCTCCACAATGGGAGAGGCCGCAACAGTGAGAGGCCCAAGTACCGAAAAAAAAAAAAAAAAAAAAAGAATTAGAGAAACCAAAAGAGTGAAATTACAAAGACTGAAATGAGACTTTCAGAGAACTTACCATTCATCATAATTAATTCCCTCTAATTCAAGGATTTTTTGCGAGATACATATTCATTCTTTCAAAAAGTTTAAACAAATATTGATAGGAACATGCAGTCCTAGGCATATTTTATTTACCTAAGATAATGACTAGCACTTCTTAGGTATTTGCAAATATTATTTCCTTTACTGAGACTCTTTAGCCTTCTTATTTATAGTTTTATAGTTTACATTTTTCAGAATGGAATTTCTGAATTCCAATTGAAAGTTAAGGAGTCCAAAGTTCTGGACACATATTTTAGTTGGTTGCCTAAGGATTAACATTTGCTCATGAACATCTTTCTAAAGGATCTATGTCAACATCTTAGTAAAACAGTAGCATGAACTTAATTGAGTTTTAAAATGGAATTGAATTTTGATAACTGAGGATTTTTCAGGCCACAGGTCATCGTTCCAATCCTTACAGCAGTACCTGTTAAGGTAGAAATATGAAAGATGGGGATAAACGTGCACTAAAGTCAGAAAATAACCTAAATCTAACGAATACGATTTTTAAAAAATAGTCAATATCTTGTGGTTTTCTTCTTTGTTCTAAAAATTATAATGCGTTAAAAATAAATTTAATAAATTGAAGGCTATAATTGATTTTTAGTTAATTGATGTTTTACTATATCTTGATAGCAAATTATCTGTTTCATTTGTAGGTATGGCAACAAGAGTAGAGAGTGCTAATTAAACCTAAAATAAACTTGGTTTTAGTCATCAAAAATATTTATTAAGTATTGACTCTAGTTTCTGAAAAAGAAACCAACTTTGGTATAAAAAGAATAGTGTTTATTCAGTTTACATATTATGTTATTGACTTAACCTATGGTAGAACTCACATGTAAATACAAAATGAGCATTAACTAGAACTGATCAAATTGTCTGAATAGTATTGATTAACACTCCCTTAGGATTTGAAGTCATTGGCAGAGTAGATTCCTAATTTAAACATTCACACACACACACACACACACACATACATGCATCTAAGGAAGTATAGATAATGCAACTAATTTTATTTTTGAATTTTAGAATTTTATTTATTTATTATACAGCAGGTTCTTATTAGTTATCCATTTTATACATATTAGTGTATACATGTCAATCTCAATCTCCCAATTCATCACACCACCCACCCCAACACTTTCCCCCCTTGATGTCCATACGTTTGTTCTCTACATCTGTGTCTCTGCGACATGACTAATTTTTAAGAGAGTCACTTTTTTTAAAGATTAGAAATACTGGCTTTTGTGTGTGTGTGTGTATCATAAGGATTTATATGAACCAGAAACATTTCTATCTATGGCTAAATGAACATGTTGCTAAAGTATACAGAATCACCATAGCTCATTTCAGTAAACAAACTTTTAACTCTTCATGGAAGATATTTAGGAAAAGAATAATTTACAAAATAGAAATGGAAGTTTTACTAGAACCAAGAGTATCTTATTGAAACCATTTTTTATCTCTAGTCAGAGGAGGCAAGGATGGATTCATTAATCAAAGTCTATTTAATATACCAGACTAAGCCATGTTCAGGGAGGATCTAAAAGTGGATACAGCAGCATCTCACCATATGTCACTTATTTAATAATGTCAGTTATCTAGACATCGACATGAACTCAAACACGCATTTTAAAAATGCTGAGGATAAGAAATTAAAATAAAACAGAAGTCACAAAGTCCTCTCAATAAAATTTACTCATTTTACTATAAATAAAGCCCCTCAGAACCTATTTCTTTATTTTCAATTTGAGTGAAATTCCTACAATCTACAAATTATGCACCATAGGAATTTCGGTGGTTAAATTTAATTACTTAATTTAGAGTTGAGTTAATAATAACAGCAAAATGATGATGATGATGATGATGCTTTTCCTTCTTTAATCTGCTCAGAGTTGGTAAACTGAGCTTAGAGAGCTGATAAATTGCCCAAGGTCATTCAGTCAGATATGTATTGAGCATCTCTTTCATGTCAGATACTCTTCTGGGTGCTTGGGCTGAATCAGTGAGCAGAGTAGACAAAAATACCTGCTGTCATGGAGCTTACAATTTAGGTAAAACATAGGATAAGTAAGACTATAATAAAATATTTGGTATGTTAGAAGGTGGTAAGTTATATAGAAAAAGGAAAAGAGCAAGATAAGCAGGAGGTCATGTGTGTTAAGGCGGGTTGTGATTTTAAATGGATTACTCAGTGTGGGCCTCAGGGGTAAAAGTGACATTTGGGCAGACTTGAAACTCATGAAGGAGTTGGTCACATGAAGTTATAGAGGAAGACAGTTACAGGTTGAAAGAACAAACACGTAACACTTGAACGTGTCTTGGATATTCTGAAAAGCAAGGGAGCTTTGGTTGGTATATATTGTGAGCAAGGTGGAGGAATGGTAGGGTTGAGGTCAGAAAGGTAATGGGCTGTGTCAATGAAGTTTTCTAGAGAATTTCCTGGCTGTCCAGTAGCTAGGACTCTGCACTCTCACTGCTGAGGGCCTGGGTTCAATCCCTGGTCGGGGAACTAAGATCCCACAAGCCATGTGGTGTGGCCAAAAGAATTTAAAAAATAAATTAATTAATTGAAGAGTAATGTAAGAGTACCTAGAAAATATTACCTAAAAAAACAAGCAAACAAACAAACAAACAAAAAACAGCTTTCTAGGTCATTTTAAGGACTCTGGCTTTAACTCTGAATGAAATCAGGAGCCTTGGAGGGTTTTGAGCAAAAGAAAGCATGGCGTGATCTGACTTACAATTTTAGATCATTCTAGGAAGCTGGTTGAGAATAGATTGTAGGAAAGCAAGGTAAAGTGGGGAGACCAGTTAGGAGGCTGCTGCTCCTCCTAACTAGTCCAGTTGAGAGATGTTATTGGCTTGGGTCATGGAGGTGTTGTGTCAATAGGTGTTGGCTCTATTTTGAAGTTGGAACAGCAGGAATTTCTGGCAGAGTGTGTGTGGTGTATGAAGCAGTGGGAGGAATTAGAAATAACAAAACTATTTTGGCCAGTCAACTGGAAGGACAGTGTTGTCTTCCATCAAGACTTGTTTTCTGGGAAAGATGAGCTCAGTTTGGGACATGTAAAATTGAGATGCCTCCAGGACATGCAAATGGGAATGAAGGTTGGAAATTGTATATGTGAGTCTAGAATTGGGCAATGAGGTCTGGACTAGTGATAGAAATTGAAGGGTCAAATTTGAAGGACATATTGACTTTTTGTCACTCACTAGTCAAGAGAATGAGGATTTAAATTGTGCTTGGTTATCTTTAGTTTCCTATACTTCATAATCATTTTTTTCCAACTTATAAATAATTCAAACTGAAGGGTTTATTAAATATTCAGCTATTAATTACCCCTTCCCCTCATCCCATCAGTATCTTCTGATGAAGAAAATGAAAACCTGTTAAAAGAAAGCAGTATAACATCAGGAATTATACTTGCTCTAAAACTCTACTGATGAGCAATTAAATGCACTTTTACCATGAACTTTGAGTTTGCTTAAATTAGCTGTTTCAGAATAGTAAAGAGTTTAGGGTCAGTCAGCCTGCTTCTTGGAATTCATATTCTAATTTATAGTTTTTAATCTTGAAACAAAAAATATAAAGAGACGCACACAGAAGCCTCCTATTCTGCTACCAATCTACAGGCATAAGGAGATATGTCGTTGTCCTGTTTTACTTAAAACAAGGCACTGATGAACTTGTGGAACTATCTAAGAAACACATCTCAAAAGAACCATCAGGCATTATTCAGAGTCCCTATCCTGGTGAAAACATCTCTATTTATTGAATAGGGTATAGCCATCTGGTTGCATTGTGGGGAAAAATCTCCCTTAGCTCCCCTTATATGATATAGGACATAGTCAAAAGTTATTTTTATTACAAGGTAAGAGGGAAGAAAAAAGTTAACTGGTATTGGCAACTGCTTTCCCACCCCAACTTTCAAGATATAGAGACCAGTAATGGTTTCTACGGGCTAGGAAAATGATATCCTGCAGGATCATGCCAAAAGAAGAGAGAAAATAGCACAGTGTTTGGATTGGAGAGTGACTGAATATAAGAAAGGTTAATTCCCACAAGATGGAGAAGACAACCAGGGTTCTGGAATTTCTGCTTTTATACCAGGACCTCTGAGTTCCCTAGCTATTATAGAACACTAGAAAGAATGGCCTGGGAGGTGTGGTCCTGCACACTAATACAAAGGCCAGAAAAAGAATTGCTTAAGCCTGAGACTGGCACGAAAGCAGCAGAGCCACCACGGTTCTTATAAGAAGAATGTATATTAGATATTATGTTAGAATTATCAAAATGATAGTCACAGAAATTAAGGACCTAAATAAACGGAGAGATATACTATATTCATGAATTGTGAGACTCAACATAGTAAAGATGTCAGTTCTCCCCAAATTAATCTATAGGTTTGATGTAATTTCTATCAAAACTCCAGCAGGATTCTTTATAAGTATTTTTGAGCATGTGCATGTGAACATGGGCTCAGGGCACATCAGGGGTGAGCCATGTGTCCTAAAGCCAAGAAAGCCTGTTTCTCTAAATTGCACTGGACGCCTCGGCTTGTGTCTTGCCTTAGGGGTAGGCAGAAGACCACAAACTTGTCTGAGATTTAACTTCCCTTTGACCAAGTTGGGACTTGTAGATATAGAACTGATTTTGTTGTTTTACAGAAATAAAATAATGTGGCAGGTTTGCAGCCTGGTGCTATGTACTAAAGTGCATTTAGCCTCCAAAAGGCCCCTCAAAGTTTTGTTGAAATCTTATTTCTTTAGATCTGTTTATCACCATTTCCTTTCCCCATTCCCCTCCCCACCCCAACTCTATACTTCCCTTCGCTTTAATGCATAATTCACTTTCACACATCTGTACTTCCTGTATACCCTTTGCATGTTTTCTCCTCAGTAAAGCCTTTCTAGTTCTCTCAAAATAATTGTCTTCAAGCATTTTTATTTATGCTTCTATTTTAGCACTTTTATAGAGAACATATTGTATTAAGTTATGCACATATTTATGACCTCTACTAACATTATGTTACTTTAGAACAGCAACCAAGTACTTTTCATTTTTCTAACCCTATTATATAGGTTAGTGTCTTGCTCATTTCAAGGTTCAATAAGCATGTTTGTTGTTTATTTAATTAAAAGTTCATGTATGCAAAGCAAGGAAATAAAAGTCATACAGGTTGGAAAACAAAAATTAAACTTTTCCTGTTTTCAGATGACTTAATTTTCTTCATAGAAAATCATAAGAAAGCTCCAGAAAAAATTCTAGTCAGTGAGTTCAGCAAGATGGCTATGGATAAGACCAACACAAAAATTCAATTACATTTCTGTATGCAATCAATTAAAAATTGAACTGAAATTTAAAACATGATGCAATATATAATCACTCTAAAAATAAAATACTTCAGTATAATCTATCAAAACATGTACAGGATTTGTATGCTTAAAACTACAAAATGCTAATCAAAGAAATCAAAGAAGACCTAAATAAATGGAGAGACATACCATGTTCATAAATTGGGAGACTCAACATGTAAAGATGTCAATTTTCCCCAAATTAATCTATAGGCTTAATGCAATTTCTCCCAAGATTCCTTATAGATATAGACAAAATTATTCTAAAATTTATATCAAAATGAAAAGGAAGAAAAATAGACAAAACACATTTGAAATAGAAGCATAAAGTTTGAGAAATTATATTACCTGATTTTAAGACTTACATAGCTATAGTAATCAAAACAGTGTGGCAGAGGAAAGGACACATAAATCAATAGACAGAATAGAGATTCCAGAGCACCAGGCAAGTACAACCAACTGGTATTTGACAAAGATGCAAAAGCAATTTAATGGAAGAAAGATAATCTTTTCAACAAACAGAATTGGAACAATTGGACATTGAGAGGCAAAATAATAAACCTTGATTTAAACCTCAACCTTATGTAAAAATTATCTCAAAGTGAATCATAGATGTAAATGAAAACACAAAAGTATAAAACTTTTAAGAAAAACCCTCAATATGAAGGGTTAAGCAAAGACATCTTAGAACGACACGAAAGGCACAATTCATGAAGGAAAATTTGACAAATTATATTTCATCAAGATTAAAAACTTTCACTCTGTGAAAGACCTATTAAGAGGTTGAAAACAAACCAGAAAGTGGGAGAAACTATTTGCAGATCATGTATGTGACAAAGTACTTCCACCCATAATATACTTTAAAAACTCTAAACACAAAAATAAGAAAACAAGAAATTCGATTAGATAAAGGGCAAAACCCACAAAACTTCACAAAGAAAATATACAGATTGCAAAATAAATGCATAAAAATTTATTCAACATCATTAGCCAATGGGGAAATGCAGATTAAAACCCCAGTGAGATACCAGTACACACCTGCCAGAATGACTAAAATAAAAAATGCTGAATAAAAAGAAAAATTAAAACATACCAAATACTGGCAAGAGACTGCATCACTCATACTTTGCTCGTGGGCCTGTAAAATGGTACTGTCACCTTAGAAAATAGTTTGGCAATTTCTTAAGAAAAAACTAAAGCTACAATTACCTTATAACCCAGAAATCACACTATTGGGCATTTATCTTAAAGAAATAAAAACTTAGATTTATACAAAAAGTGTACATGAATGTTCATAGCAGCATTATTTGTAATAGCCAAAAATTGCAAATCAGTCAAATGTTCTTCAGTGTGTGAATAACTAAACAAATTATGGTACATCTACACAATAAAATACTACTCAGTAATAAAAAGGAAAAACTACTGATATACTCTATACTTGGATGGATCTCAAGTCTCAAAAAAAGCCAGTCTTGGGCTTCTCTGGTGGTGCAGTGGTTGAGAGTCCGCCTGCCGATGCAGGGGATACGTGTTCGTGCCCTGGTCCGGGAAGATCCCACATGCCGCGGAGCAGCTGGACCCGTGAGCCATGGCCGCTGAGCCTGCGCGTCCAGAGCCTGTGCTCTGCAACGGGAGAGGCCACAACAGTGAGAGGCCCGCGTACAGCAAAAAAAAAAAAAAAAAAGCCAGTCTCAAAGGGTTATGTATTGTATGATTCTATTTATAAAACATTCTCAAATTGACAAAATTGTAGTGATGGAGAAGAGACCAGAGTTTGCCAAGTCTTAGGGCTGAGAAAAAACTGTGACTATTAAGGGGTAATAAGAGGGAGTTTGTGTGTTTGTGTGTGTCGGGGGTGATGGAACCGTTCTATACTTGACCATGTTGAGGTTCCTTGAATCCATATATACAATAAAATTTCGTATACACCAAGTTTTTTAAAATGCATGTGAAAACTGATGAAATAAGGTCAGTACCTGAGTTAGTATTACTGTACAAAATTCAATTTCCTGCTTTTAATAATATACTATGGTTATGTAAGATATTATCATTTGAAGAAGTTGGATGAAAGGTACATAGAAAATCTCTACTATTTTTACAACATCACTAATTATTAGAGAAATGCAAATCTAAACTACAATGAGGTATCACCTCCCACTGGTCAGAACGGCCATCATCAAAAAATCTGCAAACAATAAATCCTAGAGAGGGTGTGGAGAAAAGGGAACCCTCCTACACTGTTGGTGGGAATGTAACTTGGTACTGTGACTATGGAGAACAGTATGAAGTTTCCTTAAAAAACTAAAAATAGAGCTACCATATGATCCAGCAATCCCAATCCTAGGCATATATCTGGAGAAAAACATAATTCAAAAAGATATATGCACCCCAATGTTCATTGCAATACTATTTACAATAGCCAGGACATGGAAGCAACATAAATGTCCACTGACAGAGGAATGGATAAAGAAGATGTGGTACATATATACAATGAAATATTACTCAGTCATAAAAAGAACAAAATAATGTCATTTGCAGCAACACGGATGGACCTAGAGATTATCATACTGAGTGAAGTAAGTCAGACAGAGAAAGACAAAGAGCATATGATATCGCTTATATGTGGAGTCTAAAAAATGGTACAACTTCTTATGAATCTTAAAATATTTAAAAGTAGAAGTTACCTTTTTAAAAGTTCATGAAGGTCAGGAGCTATATGAGAACTCACTGTAATTCTGGTCATTTTTTCTGTGAATCTAAAACTACTCTAAAAAATAAGGTATATTTTAAAAAATAAAATAAAGGTAAAAATAAAGCCCTTGAAACAATTTTTAAAGATTTATGAAGGACCACCTCTCTCCAATGGTTTTTAGATATTGATAGCAACGTTTGTCTTTTATATTGCTCCAAGAAAAGGCTCAAATTGCACATGAATATATTTCACAGAAATAAAAGATTGTCTTTAATAGCAATTTATCGACAACACATGAGCATAAATCTCTTGTCCACATAACAAGTGTCTCATGTTCAAATAGCATTTTCAAGAATATCTGTATATTGATTTGGACTTTCAGCCTCTGCATGAATTATAGATTTAGGAATGCAGTATGTGGATTCTAAAACTCAGGTAAACCTTGAGAAAGTCCAGCTTTCTAATCCATTCGTGTGGCTGTGAAATCCAAATTTATATCATATTTAGTCAAGGATTCTCCATGATTTACAATAACCCCTGAGAAATGGCCACAATTACAAGATTGAAGACAAATCTCAAATGGGTAAAGATATCTTTTACAATATTTTCTCAGGAAAAGCTGTTTAGATCTCTATGCCTCCTCTAGATTACACTTGTCACAGGGATACTGGTATTAGAAGCTTTTTAAAAAATTATAATTAATATAGAATATTATTATTAGTTTCAGGTGTACAGCATAGTGATTGGATAGTTTTATACACTGTGATGAAATAATCACCACAATAAGAGCAGTTACCTTTCATCACCAATAAAAAATTGTTATAATATTTAAATTATGTGTACATTGCATTTCTATATGTACATTACATGTGTCCTTATCTGTACGTTATATTCCTGAGACTTACTATTTTATAGCTAGAAGTTTGGTACCTCTTAACCCCCTTCACCTATTTAGAAACTCGTGATTGCCAAAAGGTGGCTGGGTGGTGGAAGGGTGGACAAAATAGGTAAAACAGAAGCGGTTTTGTGAGTGCTCCGTTCAGCTTCTTTTCAGAAAGTTTCCACTAGTTAATATAGGAGGTAATAAAAAAGCCCCTTGTTAAAGATCTCGTTGTCTCAAGACATATTTACACCATTATAGGAGGCTCTCCATCCATTTCCCAAGGAAACTGTCAAAGAATCTCAGATCTAACTAAGAGAAGTAAGTTAAATTCCACCTGTATCCAGCCAATGAATCAATTTATTTGAAAGCTAGAACCAAAACTTTTCTTAGAAGTGAAAATATTAAAGAAAAATATAGGCACATTTATCATGTAAGTTACCCTTGAGTTCTTACACAGACCTAGATTGATATCCAAATCATGCTGGTGCTGAAGCTTAATTTTAAACAGAAACAACCCTCATATCAAGTGTCCATAGGCAATCAATACTGTGCTGGGAAGAAGGTCTCAGAAAGCTTAACCTTGCCCAAGCTTGACAGTGGCTGAGGTTTGAGGTTACTGCTCTATACATCCACACAAAAGCCACTCATCAAGTGACAATAAAAGTAAAGCATGTTTACCTCTCAAGTTTCCAGAGACCCTGAATTCAAGGACCTAGATGTAGTAACAGCTATCAGAATTGAGAAAGTCCTTCAAAAATAGTTCACATCCAAAGCGAAAGAGAGGCATGGACATATATACACTACCAAACGTAAGGTAGATAGCTAGTGGGAAGCAGCCGCATAGCACAGGGAGATCAGCTCGGTGCTTTGTGACCGCCTGGAGGGGTGGGATAGGGAGGGTGGGAGAGAGACACAAGAGGGAGGGGATATGGGAACATATGTATATGTATAACTGATTAATTTTGTTATAAAGCAGAAACTAACAAACAAAAAAATAGTTCACATCATTTTTGTAGATCAGGCTTCTATAAGAAAAAAGATAAATGTGAAATCAAAACTTTCAGTGTCAACTTTTTCAGCTTTTTCAGTGATGCTTGAGCAAAGTTCCTCCAAAAAGAAAAAGAGCATCAGATCTTCCTAGGGATACTCAATGTACCCTATATTTCTGTTCTCCACATTCCCACCCCACCCCCAAAATAACGTTTACTCAATACAACCTCATTTCCTAAAAAATGCAACTTCATAACCCTGGAGATATTTTCTACAAACATCTAATTCATTGACTTCTTTCTTAGAAGGCAAAAGAGTTATTGACTTCCAAATACTCACCATTACATTGCAATAGACATGAGCTATTCTGATTCTTGTTGCTTCTTCACCTTAGCATGTTAGCCACAAAGTACTAGGTGAAACTGAGGCACCCTCTATCTCAGTTGTGTAAATATATCCCTTCTCTCATTGGCTAAGAAACCCTGATATGATGTAGGAGCTGTAATAATCCACTATCACCCCTGTATCCACATTTTCATTATGACCATCATTTGGGGGTGTCTTGCTTTTAAAAAAGCATTCACCTTTAATTATATCATCACCAATGAAATTTGTGAGTCTTTTCTTTAGTGTTATGAGCACTAAGGCTTCATGATAATCTTGGGATAGCTGTTGGTTCTACAGACATTTGATTTGATTGAGTTATCTTCACTTAAAAGAGTGACTTTTGTCTTCATCTGGTAAAGTTGTATGGTAAAGACATATCTTAAGGAATCAGATGAGGAATATAAGCTCTGTGACCAGAAAAGTTGATTCTCATGAGACCATCATTTTATTATAAAGAGATTTTTGTTTGTTTGTTTTTCACATCACCATCTTACCAGATGCAGCATGTTTGGGAAGTGCTCATAATACAAATGATTGTTCAGTATAGATATAATCTAAAGACTAAAGACATTCTAGAGTTTTCTGGGGTCCTAGAACTAGGAGCTAGCTTGAAAGAGCTGCAGAGAAATAGAGCATGTATTGGGCTATGCTTCATAATCCAGTTGAAGCACTGTCTTTTCCCTGAGAACGGACAAAGGAGCTTGGTTAAGAAGAACTTTAATATGTGGCATTGTAAAATTAAAAATTTCAATTTAGTTGTAAAATCACTTGTGAATGTAACCCTCTTCCAGTGTAATTTTTATTGATTCTTTTAGTTGCACAGGTCTGGTTGAGTCCATAGGTACTGTGTAGCATCTCCAGACTCAATTAAGCCTTGGAGTGTAATATAAGCAGGAAGACCATAGCCTTTGGAGCAATATTACCCGAATTTGAATCCCAGTCTGCTTATTTGCTGGCTGCATGGACCCAAGTCACCATATTAAACTTCCTTTTTTCTCAGCTTCCTCATTTTCAAATTGAAGGATAATAATACCCAACTTACAGAATTGTTGTAAGAATGGAATGAATTGTTATGTGTACTGTTCAGAACAGTACCTATTACATATTGATCTCTCTCTTATCAATGTGAAGAGGATGACAGCATTCCATTAGGATTACTGCTTAGCTGGTTTTGTTCACTTAACGACACAAGATCTTTAGGTATTTGCATGAAATTAAGGCTGAATGGAAATTTCAAGAGGGAGGAAAGGAAGAACCAAAAATGTTAAATTTGGAAAGGTCAAACCCACGTTATGAAATAAGAAACATATCCATATACCTATATTATTATTATTATTGATATATGTATACACATACATGTGCAAGTATATATGCTGATACAGTTGTAAAATATAAAATTAACTTATACTGAAATTGTTTTTAAAATATATTTTAAATATATTCTTACATTACATAAAGTTCTGTTGTCAACATTTTGTAGCTTTCATTTAGACCCTGGTGAGATGCCTTAGCCTGTGGCATTTAAATAGTTTTCAAACCATAATTTAGGATGGAAATATAATATCTCATCATATGATTATATTATAATTTATTTAATCATGTTCAAATTCACTAAAAATAAAATAAATGCAAGTTTTAAATAATGAAATAGCATTTTTACCTATCAAATCAACTAATTTTTGGAATTTATAATACCCAATTTTGGTGTGGGTATTGTAAAAGAGTATCCTCGTAATTTTATGAAGCACAACTTGGAAATACATATCAAGATTCTTAAAATTTTTCATCCTAATAATTTATTATAAAGTAAGAATCAGATAGGTGTATAAAAGGTTATGTACAAGGACTTATGATATCATTTTTTGCAAACTCTATGTCCAATAACTAACTAAGCATCCTGCCTTCCTCACTTACCTTCCTTCCATTGTTAGTAAGGGAATAATGTAGTCAATACTGAGACATGAGCTTTGATTTACTTGTCCTAGGTCCACTGCTTACATGAATAATGAAATAGATTTTATTTCCATAAAAAGCTGACTGCATATGATTGGCTATTGATGTCACTAAACACAGTGATCCCCCTTTATCAACCAAATCTTTGGACAGAAAACTCTCCCTGATGCTTTTGAACTAGAGCTTAAAGCCATTCAGTGAGTTTACCATACTTTATGATTTTTGTGTGGATCTTTGTTAGAGGATTCTGTAAAAGTGATTCCAATTCAATAATACTGCTTTCAGGGCTATTTTCAAAATGATGATGACAATGATTAATCCAATTAGAAAATGCACCACTATTATTAAATGATTCAATTAATTAAAATCTAAATTATCTTTGAAGAACCAAAAAATAAGTAAATAAAAATATTTATGGCTACTTCTAGGAAACTTGACACTAATTTTTCCTTATAAAAAATGGCATGAAATAAAAAATACATTTTAATGCTATTATAATAAAAATAAAATACATAGTATAAAACTTGAGTAAATATATTCTTATGTATTTAGGAAAAAACATTCATTTGTAAACATTAAGTAGTCCACTAAATGAAGGCTGTTAATTTGGGAGAATGAGACAAATTATGTAACATCAAGAATATCTGATATTCACTAAATAGTTAAAAATGTTATGATTATAATTTTCTAGTCTAATTTATTTAGATATAGAAATTGATTCAAATAAATACTAACATACTTGCTGCTACATTTAAAAAATCTAAATTTCAAATCTTCTCCAAAAATTGTTTTCAACACTATTCTTTTACACAACTTAGGCATTTCAGTGGATACCAGTCTGTCAAAACAGCCACAATCTTATAAGCCATTTCAGTGATATTTTTGAGACTGTCAATTTTAGTATCATATTTTTATTGAGTGAATTTCTCAAATAATCAGGAAGTCATCATGTTTAAAGTAACGTTAAACTGCATTCAATATTTTCTCTGTAATTGAGGCACAAAAGAGAACAACATAAATAAGTAATATAGTTTTAAAAAATAAATATATTTTATTATATATAGATATATAATAAACAAAATATATACATAAAATATAAATATACAAAATATTTATTTTTCTCTTCAGCGACTCAGTAATATTTATTTATTTACTTATTTATGTATTTATCTCTTTAGTGACCCTATTACAAAGAAATTAATGAATGCTGTATAGATAGAGATAAAGATAGAAGGAAATTATTTTCATTAGAACATACAAGATTGTTTAAATTCATGCTTTTAAATATTAGGTTGAAACTATCTGAAATGATGTGTTTCTAAAGGCAATATAGTGTCTAAACTTGAATGATTATGCTAAATCTATGAAGGACGTAACCAGTGTTATGGAAACACCTTCGTACAGTATTTGATCGACTCAGAGAAACAAGTGAAATGCACCATTTTATCCATGACTTGTATTATGGGTAAGGTTAGATCTGTATTTGTTTGCTCTAAAAGAAATTGTAATTAATGGTTTGGAAAAAACTACTGTAAGCGAAAGGATGGCACATTTTCCCTAGTTTAAAAACAATAGCAAACTAGTATGTATATTTGAATGAAGAAAGCTGATGGAGGGGGTATAGAAATGAAAATAATAAAATACAGACTAAATGTTTCCAGTGAACACAGACACAATGAAGATAATGTATACTGTACTTGTGGGGAGATTAAACTTTAGGAATGTACTTATATGCTTTACCATTATCCCCCAGGGTGATATAATGGAGAGTTTTGCTAGCAATATGCAAAATGGACACTGGCAAATGAGGTAAATTAATCCTCCAGAGAGACAGGATTTTTTGTAGAAAGCTCAACAGCACACAGTTCTAATCTTAAAAACTCCCATTTTCAGAAACTGCTGGTGGTCCAAGGAATTTACCCAAGGAACGTACGGTTGCATCATAACTTATGTTCAAAGGCTCCACAAGATGTCTCCAAGACATTTGTCCAGCTCCATTTCTGACTACTGCCTTATTCTCTTGTTGAACTTACACGTTCCTGACTTCATGGCATCACTCTTGTTACTCCTTCCACCTAGTATGTCCTCAGAAAAATCCCATTCCTTCTTACCCATCTTCAAGGACCAGCTGAAAGATCATTTTGTTTATGAAGTCCTGCTATCCTATTTCAACCAGAAGTGATTTCAGCCTTCTTGAAACTTCCATACAACTCTTTTAATGCTGCTCCTTGCCCCTTGCTCTACTATGCTTTAAATAGCCATTTCTATTTTTTTCTATCTCCTTTTCAAAGAATTTTCCATAGGGATAAAGAATTTGACCTATTCCCCTTTACTGTAAAAGGTTTCTTTACTGCAAAGTTTTCAAAACTTTTTTTTATATGTTCATTTATATTATTAATGTCCAACAGGAGGTAGGTAGTACATAGTATTTCCATAAATGTTTGTTCATTGATTTTTTTTCTCCTTGAATAACTATATCTCTTGGAAATAATGGTCAAAGGAAAGGTATAGGAAATTCAGCTATCAGTCATTTTTAACTTAGGAAGAGCCAAAGATCAAAGCTAAGTCTATTAGTTCAATCACTTACTCAAGCACAAATATTTATTAAATGCCTCGTATCAACCTGGCATTTTTTTAAGCGCTGAAGATATTTGAGAACAACATAGATAAAATCTATGTCTTCATGGAGCTTATAATTTAGCAGACATTTTTCTTTTAAGGAAATTAAGAGTAGAATAAAAGACTAATCTCATATTAGACCACTTATTTCCTGTTTCTTCTGTTCTTCATTATTTCTTGTATATATGATTTTTCATATGGTATAATTTCTTACAACTTGATGAATTTTCTTAACTATTTTGTGCCATGCAGGTGTGTTGGTAATAGAAACTCTCAGCTGTTGTTTATCTGAGATATAAGTACTTTACCCTCATATACAAATGATATTATTTTTGGATATATTATTCTGGATTGAATTTATCTTTCACTATTTTAAAGTTGTCATTCTATGATTTTCTCTCTTTTTATATTTGTCATGAGAAGTTTGCCTTGATTCAAATACTCTGCTCTGTATGTAAAGTGTCATGTTTTTCTTGGTTGATGTCAAGATTTTGTTTTTGTTTTCAGAAGTATATGTTTTCAGCATATATCATAAAACATGTAGCATGTCAGATCATGGTAAGTGTTAAAGAAAAAAATAAAGGGGGAAGGGGATATGAAATGTAAGAATGATGGTGTGGTGGTGAAATTTTAGGTAGAGTTGCCTGGAAAACTTTCATTAAGAATGTACATGAGGCCATGACAATAATAGTGGTGTGATATAAAGAACACTGGACTAAGTAAATGCATGAAGATTTTTAGATGTGGTCTTGAATAAGTATCTGAAATTTCCGGGTCCTTAGTTTCCTCAGTTTGAAATAATTGGTATGGTAAGGGGGAAATCAGATCCATTCAATAAACATTAGTAAACAAACAAAACCTAACACCAAGCCTTGTCAGGATCATAGTTCCAGAAGTAAATGAACTTCCTAGCAAAATAAAATTCAATCTTTTAAAGGAAGAAGACACAATCCATATGTCTTAGAACATATTACCTGTAATAAATAAAATATTTATAATAAATAATAAATAAAAATTTACTAGAGATGCAAAGAAATCAGAGGTTATGTAGCATAATCAAAAAGTAGTCAGTTAAGAGGGGACCCCAGGATTACATAGTTGTTGTAATTAGCAGACAAGATATTTACAGCAGTTATTATAAATATGTTCAACAAATTAAAAGAAAAATATAATTTTAGTAAGAACAAATTTGGAATCTGCATACAGAAATAGAAACTAATAAAGAACCAAATAAAAATTCTAGAACTGAAAATTTTAACATCTGAAATGAAAATTTCAATAAATAGGCTTAATAGAAAATTGGAGAGGACAGAAGAAAGGATTGATAAACTTGAAAACTTTTCAGTTTGAAAAACAGAGATAAAATAACTGAAATTAAGATGCTCAAGCCTCAATGACCTGTGGGAAATATCAATTTGTCCAATATATTTGTAAACGGAATCTCAGACAAAGAGGGTAAGAGAATGGTACAAAAAACAATCTTGAAGATATAGTAGTCTAATTTCCCTAATGTAGGGAAAAACATCAACCTACAGACCAAAGAAGCTTAACAGATCCCAGCTGGTTAAATAAAAAGAATTCACAGCTATATTACATCATAGTCAAACTGCTGAAAATGAAACAAAACAAAAATCCTGAAATCAGTCAGGAAAAACATGACACATTACTTACAGTTCAGAGTATTTGAATTAAGGCCAACTTCTCATCAGAAATATAAAAGGAGAGAAAATTGTAGAATGACAACTTTAAAATGCTGAAAGAAAAAAAAAATCAACCCAGAATTCTACATCCAGGAATAATATCATTCATACATGAGGGTGAAACACTTATTTCTCAGATAAACAAAAGCTGAGAGAATTTGTCACCAACACACCTGCATTGCAATAAATAGTTAAGAAAATTCTTCAAGTTGTAAGAAATCATACCATATGGAAAATCAAATATACAAGAAATAATGAACACAAGAAACAGTAAATAAGTGGACTAATATAAAAAACTAGTCTATCATTATCCTCTTAATTTCCTTAAAAGAAAATGTCTATCTAAAACAAAAAAATAATGTCACTGCAGGGAGTGATTTTTAAATGTATATAGAAGTAAATGTAATACCACAATAGCAGGAATGAAGGGGTAAATAGAATTATATTATGATAAGGTTTTTGTTTGCTTTTTGCTGCACAGCATGTGGCATCTTAGTGCCCTGCCCAGGGGTCAAACCTGCACCCCCTGCATTGGAGGTACAGAGGCCTAACCACTGGACCCCCAGTGAAGTCCCTATGATAAGGTTCTTATGTTGAGAAGTGGTAAGAGTAAACTGTGAAGTTTGGAGTAATAACTAAAGTAGAAAAATATTAAATCTAAGTATATTTTGTTAAGTTAGTATGCATGTTATAGTCCTCAGAGCTACCATTTAAAAATGTAATACATAAAGTGAGTTTTAAAACTAATAAAGGAAACAAATGGAATAATTAAAAAGTTGAGTCACCCAAATAAAGGCAAGAAAAGGATAGCAAAGGAACAGCAGCAACAAAGCAAACAAAAAAACAGATGGGACAAATAGAAGACAAATAGCAATACGGTAGATTAAATCCCACCATAACAAAAATTATATTAAATGTAAATGGACTATATATTCCAATTAAAAGGAGGAGATGGGCAAATTGGAATAAAACCAAGACCCAAATATGTTGAGCTGCACAAGATGCTCCTTAAATATAATGACACTAAAGATCTAAAAGTAAATCTTCAAGTTGAAAGTTGAAAAAAGATAGACCATGCATACAGTCAGCATTAGAAAGCACACAAAAATGAGTATACTAATATCAGACAAAATAGCCTTTAAGAAAAGTAGTATTACCAGGAGGGACATTTCATAATGATAAGCAAAAATATAACAATTTTAAATGTGGAAGCCTATGATGATGGAGATTTAAAATACATAAAGAAAAACAATCCTCTCTCAGTAAATATTTTTTGAAAATAGGTTCATGATAAAGAAGTTATGAATACAGATTTAACCAACATGACCTAATTGACATTTACAGAACACTGTACCTGCAACTTCAGAATAAACATATTTCCAAGTGCATATGAAACCTTCATAACATCTGATGAGTCGTAAAATAAGTCTTTACATTTATATAACAAAATGAATTATTCTCTGACAACAATAAAATTATATTAGAAACAAAAAAGTAATCTAGAAAATCTTGAAATAATTGAAAATTCACAAACTTGTAAATAACTCATGGTTCAAAGTAGAAATCACAATGGCACTTTAAAAATATTTTAACTAAAATAAAATAAAAACACACTATTTTAAGATGTGTGGGATTTCACTAGAGCCATGCTTAGATGAAAATTTATAACTTTAATTGCCAAAACTGGAAAAAAAACTGTTTAAAAACAATGATCTGTTTCTATCTCAAGGAGCTGGAAAAAGAACAGCAAATTATTTAAACTTGTACATAGAAAAAAAGAAGTAATAAATATAAAAGCAATAAATAATAAAATAGAGAAAAGGCAAAAATAGAGAAAAATCAATCAAAACAAACACTGGTTCTTTAAAAGGAACAATAAAGTTGATCAACCCCTAGCAAAATTGATAAATCACCAATTGATAATAAAAATTCTCAGCAAATTAAGAAAAGGAACTTTCACAATTCGATAAAGTGCATAAAAGAAATATTTACAGCTAACATCATACCTAATCATGTTACATTGAACACTTTATTACTAAATTTGGGAAAAGAACAAGAATACTTGCCCTTACCACCTTTAGTAAGCATTGTATTGGAGGTCTTAGCAAGTGTAATAAGGCAAGAAAATGAAACAAAAGGCATAACACTTGTTAAACAATAATCAAAACTGTCTTCATTCACAAACAACATAATTGTCCTCACAGAATGTCCTAAGGAATCTAAAAACTATTATTAGAATTAATAAGTAGATTTTACTTAGCTAAGAAGTAATATATACAGTTTGTATGCAAACATCAACTGTATTTGTGTATATTAGAGAAGAAACCTTGGAAAATAAAATTAAAGACTCATTCTATTTAAAATAGCATAAAAATTTAAATATCGAGAATAAATTTAGCAAAAGGTATGCCACACTTCTACACTGCTGAGATAAATTAAAGCTAAATAAATGAAGAGCTATACCAAGTTCATATATTTGAACACTCAATATTGCTAAGATGTTCTTTCTATCTAAATTGATCTCTATAAGCAGCAATCCAATCCGTGACTTAGTGGGCTTTATTGAAATATGGAAATACAAAGACCTTAGTATAGCCAAAACAATTTTTAAAGAAAAATAAAAATTGCAGGGGTTATACTTCATGATTTCAAGACTTAGTGTAAAACTTCAGTAGTCAAGACAGTGTGGTATTTATATGAGGTTATATAATTAAATCAATGGAACAAAATCGAGTCCAGAAATAGACCCACAAGTATATGATGAATTTATTTTGACAAAAATGTCAAAGCAATTTAATATGGTAAGAAGAATCTCTTCAACAAATGATGATACAACTGAATATTAAAGGAGAACAAGTGCCTCACTGGCACACAAAAGTTAATTCAAGGTGAATCATAGACCTAAAGGTGAAGTGAAAACTATAATGCTTCTAAAAGAAAACGACAACCATAAAACCCTGCAGTCTTGATAAAGGCAGAAATAAATAGACAATAAATGCACTAAACATAAAAGAAAAATTCATAAATTGGACTTTGTCAAAAGTAAAAATCTCCTGCTCATCAAAAGATCATTAAGAGAACAGAAAGGCAGGACAAAATTAGAAGAAAATATTTGTAGTATATATCTCATGAAGACCTTGTATCCAGAATATATTAAGAACTCTTACAACTCAAAAGTTTGTTTTGTAAACAGACTCTTCACAAACTAAATTATATAAATGGTTATTAAGGACATGAAAAGATTCATTATCACTAGCCATTGGAAAAGTGTGTATTAAAACTACAATAAGCACATTACACATATTAGAATGACTAAAATTTAAAAGATTAACAACCTCAAATGTTGGTGAAGATGTGGAACATCTGGAAATCTTGAAATCTTATCATTGCTGGCTGGAAGGTAGAGGATAAAACCATTGTTGAAGAACTGTCATCTACTTTTTTTTTAAAGTTAAACATGTCATCCTATGACTCAGCATTTCCATCTCTAGGTATGAATTTACCCAAGAGAAATGAAAATATATGCCCACAAGAAGGCTAGTACATGCCTTTACTCTTACTCTAAAATGAAAATCTAAATTTCTATCAACAGATGAATGGATAGACAAATTGTGGTATATTCATATTACTTCTCAGCAACAAATACGAACAAATTGATGATACTTTAAGCAAGATGGATGCATTTCATGGACATTATGTTGAGTTAAAGAAACCAACACAAAATAGTACACACTGTATGCTTTCATTGTTAGGAAGTATCAGGAAAGGTGAAAGTCATCTATAGTGATAGAAATTATATTAGTGATTCTTAGAGCAGGGAATGGGGGTGAGGAAGTAGTAATTAATTGCAAAGAGTCATGAGTGGACTTTCTGGGTTAAATAAATAGTCTGTATGTTGCTGGATTAGGGGCTACATGGTATATACCTTTCTCAAATATCATCAAACTTTATACTTAAAATATCTACAATTTATTCTATGTATTATATGTAAGTTCTACCTCAGTGTAGTTTACCGAATGAAGCAATAAAATTAATCAAATAGCACAGTAGCTAGCATACAGCGTTAATAAATATTTATTAGTTTAACAAATAACTTAGCTTTTGCTAGGTGCTTCGAGATAAGAAGATGGAATGACCAATTTTCCTTGTTCTATCTTTCAAGTCTTTTCAGTTCTCAAAATTTTAGGTGCAAAATACTACCCCACATAACTTTGTTACACTCACAATATAGAGAGTTATACAGACAGAAACAGAAGAGTCAGGGAAGTTGCCAGAACAACTCTAGCCCAAATTTCCCTGAGAAATGCTATCAAAGCATTAATAATAATGTTTCATTCACCTCTATATACCTGACACATGTTAGAGAAGCCAGCATGTAACCAGGTTGATGAATCACAGTGAATGAATGAATGAATGAGTGAATGATGTCCATATAGCTAATATTAACTACTACTTCACAGTAGTTAGGCTGAATTCTCAAACACTGTTGGCGCATGTGCTCAAGGGCTTAACCAATTTGGCTATACTCCTCACTACTCTTGTCTATGATGACACATAAGCAAGGGAAACAGGCCTACTTTTTTTGGATAGATTTTCATGTCCTATTTAATATGGTCCCCACTGAATATTTGTCAAATGTCAACAAATATCACATTTGTCCTTGTGCTCAGCTTGCTCTGAGTAATCTTTCAGAGTAGAACAGACCTCAACGACTAATTTGACTCCTTCATTTTCAGATTAAAACCCTTGGCCTCAAAAAGTGAATTGTTTGGGATTACACAGAGTGTTGATAAAAAATCCAATTCTATTAAAATCCTAGTCTGCTATTTTTACTGGTATAAAATGCTCACTATTAGAGAAAAAAAGAATCTCTTACCATCATTTAGAAAGAGAGAAAGAGAGAGAAGGGGGGAAGGAAGGAAGGAAGGAAAGAAGAAGGAAGGAAGGAAGGAAAGGAAGAGAGGGAGGGAGAGATGGAGGGAGAGAGAGAGGGAAGAAAGAGAGAAAGCAAGCAAGCAAGCAAGTCCTTCCTTGGCTTGCCAAAGCCCTATCACAAAGATAGGAAGAATGGGGCTTCCCTGGTGGCACAGTGGTTGAGAGTCTGCCTGCCAATGCAGGGGACACGGGTTCGAGCCCTGGTCTGGGAAGATCCCACATGCCGCGAAGTGACTGGGCCCGTGAGCCACAATTACTGAGCCTGCGCTCCGCGACAAGAGAGGCCGCGACAGTGAGAGGCCCGCGCACTGCGATGAAGAGTGGCCCCAGCTTGCCACAACTAGAGAAAGCCCTCACACAGAAACGAAGACCCAACACAGCCATAAATTAATTAATTAATTAATTTTTTAAAAAAAGATAGGAAGAATGAAAGGCCCAGGGAGTAGGAATACAGCAGTCATTTCAGAGCCTAGTTCTCCAATGTTTTGCTTGCTTCCAGACGCTGTTCTTTCAGACTAGTCCAAATCCCTTCCAGTGCTGTGTGACTGTGCTAATTAATTGTTAACTTTAGCCTTCTATTAAAAAGCTGCAGGGCTGGAAGCCAAAAGAGGAGTATTAAAATATTAAATAGCCCTTAAGCCTGGGGCACACGCTGATTAGCAGGAGGCAGAAAGACTATTTCCCCTGGTACTGAGTGGCTAAATTAAGGAAACTGAGTTTGTTACACTCCTTTTGAAATGCTCCTTCTGACTTGTTTCCATTTTCAAAGGCTGGACATCAAAGAATCAGGGGCCTCTCATCAGCACCATTCTGGATCATCCAGCTCCCTATCAAACATACTTACAGAGTCTTGAAAATGATGTGATCATTTCCAAATGAGGCCAAAATTCATTAGATTAAGTGAAAATTGGGGGTGAAATAGATTTAATGCCATTCTTTGCATGTAGCTAAAGTACGACTGAATCCATAAAAGACCAGCGAAATAGGCTCAAATGTTGCCACTCTGCAACCAGAGGTAGATATTACTAAATGATAGTGTGTTGATTTTGATAATTAACTAGGAATATCATTTGTCTCCTTGCTGGCTGATAAACTACAGATCAGAGGAAATTCTGACAGAGGAAGAGGAACAGAAAATGCTTTAGCAAAGACAGTTTGATGCCCTTTGCTCTCATTGACTCATGTTTTGAAAATTGTGTTGGGGACTAAGGGAGATATTTCAATAATATTAATGTTGACTGGGGTGAATCATTGTTCTCTGCATGTCATTAAAAGGCAGTGGGTGGAAATATACAATGTGCCTCTTGCCAGAGACTAAAGTCTTAGGAGGGAGAACTTGGTATGTCCCACTTGTTCTAAAAAGAAAGGGGAAAAAAGTATTAGAGAGATCCTTAAGCAAGTATATGCTATGCTCTCATAAAGAGTTTCTGTGAGAATTTTCATCTCGTCATTGACAATACTTCTAATCATGTTCTGAGTGCACTTACAAATATCCAGTGAAAGAAAACTAGTTTATTTTTCAAATGGAGATGTTTTCACTTTGATTGGGGGCACTGGAATAGAAAGGTACAATTTTCTTATAGAACAAAGTCACCAAGTAACTGTAAGCCACAAGGCATTCCAGGACACATCTCCAAGAAAAATTATGCTCTTCAAAACATTGCATCTGTCAGTCTCTGAGTAAGAAGTCATTAGCTCCTTATTGGGCCCACCATGTAACCCATGCTGTGTCATATGATATATGACAGGAAATGTTTTGAGGGCTTTACAAATAGTAAGTCATTTAATCTTCATAACATCTCCATGAGGTAAGAACTAATATTATCCCCATTTCACAGAGTGCACTGAGCCTTGCTGTGGATAATGATCTTGCTCAAATTGCACAGCTGGTAAGGATTGAAATTGAGATTCAGACCAGATTGACTGGCTCCAGAGTCCATGTTCTTAAACATAATACCTTCCCAATGTGATCTTGACAGATTAGAAAATTAGTTTGGAAAGAAAGATGTTCCTTGCATTGACAAGTTTTGAACCATGAATGCCAGTGATGCCTGCTTATTTTTAGAATCACTCATACAGTTCTGGATTACTAAACGCTTGAACTCCTTGCATTGACAAGTTTTGAACCATGAATGCCAGTGATGCCTGCTTATTTTTAGAATCACTCATACAGCTCTGGATTACTAAATGCTTGAACTCATATTTGCCCATTAGTAAAACAGGATAACAACACCTAAGCTTTAATATTACTGAGAAGATTAAATAATTTAGGGTACATGTAAAGTGCCTAAAATTTAGTTTAGCAAATCTTTATGTTTGTTGTACATTTACCAGATGCTGGGGAGACAAATATGAGTAAAACATGGCCCATAGGTTGTTGGTTCCAAATGGTAGTCCTCAGGCCATCATCACTGGCTTGGGTGATGTCAGAAGTGCACAGTCACCAGGATTCTTGTCAGAAATGCACAATCTCAGGCACGGCTCCAGACCCACAAAGCAAAATCTACATCTTTAACACCATCCCCAATAATTTGTGTGCATATTAACATTTGAGAAGCACAACACGATACACACGTGGCTCACTGCCTGCCAGTTTGTTTGCCTGTTTCTCTGTAACCTCTACGTACAAGGTCCTCTCAAACAGGGTTCTCCGGGAAAATACTAATTTCAAATACTTCTTTTGACAGACTTCGAGTGAGTCAGACCAAGCGTTCTGGTCTCATGTTTGGAAAAAATTATCTGTGTATATGTTTTTTGTCTCAACATTTTCCAAATTTTTTATGCTACAAAACTGCTTTTGATCTTAACTAATAATTCCATCTTCTGCTCCATCTGTCTTGGTTCTGCCTGGCCACATTCCTGAGGAGCTTTTCTGGGGGCTGGCCTTGGGATACAGTGCTAGATCTAATGGTAGAGTTACACAATGCAGTCTTCTTTGGAGCACTCAATTCCGTCTCCCAGAGCCCCTCAATGGGGCAGGGAAGCCTCGAATCAAATACACACAGAGTTTCAAAAGTTAAAATATAGCCAAAAAACTGAAATACCAGTTCATATCATTAAGAAAGTACAGTGGGATAAGGAGATTAACAAGTAAAAAAGGAGCCATAGAAATAGATATGCAACATGGGAGAGGGTTTTGAGATCATCCAAGACCCTGGAGAAGCTCCAGAAAACACAGTTTCTTAGGAAAAAGAAAAAAATGCTGTTTCCTGGTGGACAATGATATAAATCAGAACAAAAGGAAAAACCACAAGATATTTCTTGGAGGTGAAATTGCCCCATGGATGGGATTGCATCTGGGGTACCTTAAAAAAGAATATCAGAAAGTTACTCTCAGCAATAGATTGCTCTGAATGACAGGTCCACAGACACATTCACCAAATCATACAGTCTATCTATGCTGAATTTCCCCCCTTATACCTTTAAAGTACAACTAAAACTAAACATTGCAGTTTGATATGCAAAGAGCACTGGTTTGGGACTCAGGAGAATCTAAGTTATTCATGGCTTTGCCGTCACCTGGTATTTAACCTCTTTGTGTCTCAGTGTTCTCATCTCTTAAATATGACAGTCTGACAAGTTGGTCTCCACAACTGCTCCAATTCTAAGGTTCTCTGATTTAAAGATTTCACAGTCATCCTCCTTGCAAGGTGCCCCAGGCCTCAGAGCCACTTCTTCTTGCTAATGAACCACACCTGTTTTCCACATTTGCTCATTTTCTGCTCAGAGTATTCAGCACACAATGCATCACCACAGTCTTTTGTCGTTTTAGCTTTGTTAGAAGACAGTAGCTCCTGCTGCAAGGAAGAAGTAAAGGAAGCTGTTGGGTTTGGGGGGAAAAAAGAGAGAATTAGCATTAGGAGAACAAAATGAGGAGAAGAAAGAGAGGGAAAAATGGAAAGAAAGAGTAGTCAGAATGTTCCAGAGAAGTATGGTCCTGATCAGAGGAGAAAGGTTACCATTAGGAGGGAAGGAAAGAAGGATGGAAGGAGGGAAGGAGAGGAGGAAGGAAGGAAGGAAGGAAGGAAGGAAGGAAGGAAGGAAGGAGGGAAGGGAAGAGAGAGTGAAGGAAGGAAAGAAGAGAGAAAGGGAGGGAGGGAGGAAAGAAAGAACCAAAGTGTCAGAGAGGAGGAAGTGAAAGACAGAGTCCAAGTAGGTGTCAGGTAAAGGGAGTAGTCATTTAATTTATCCCATCCTCATTTCTACCTCTGCAGTAGACATACACCTCAAAACCCAAAACACAAGCCTTGTTAGAAAACAGTGACCCAAGCAATGATGTTGCTTAATGAAGATGAAATTGGCTTCTTACTTCTGATGTTCTTTTCAGTGAAATGGCCCAATTTTGCTTTTGAAGATAATGCCAACTTCCCTTCTCCCTCCCAAGAGAATTTGCTGCTTTCATTTGGTATCTTGAATAGTCCTTGCTGCTACAAAAGGCAGAGTTCACATTTATTTAAGAAAAGTGCTTATTTCATGTGGTTTGACACAAGAGCGGTGTTTTAGCTGGAAGCCCAGAGCCACAATTGATTTCAAGGAAACCTGGTGCTATTGACAGAGTACTTCCTGCTGCACTTTCTAGAAGCAAGAAATTCAGCTGAAAACAAGATATGCTGGCATCTGTCAAAAGAGCAGCTGCCAAAGAAATTGAAATATGATGGGGGAGCCAAGACCTGCATCCCTCCCATGCTTTGACGTAAAGTTATTGTTTGATCTTGAGAAAGTCAAACTCTCTGAACATTAGTTTCCATACAAAAAGATGGAAAAATATCAGGACTTATTTCCTCAAGGATGTTGCAAGTTTCCATCAATCTCCTTAGAAATATGCATTGTCTTAGTACCTATGACTTTCTCCTTCCTGATATTCTCCACCAAATAAGAAACATTTTCCTCTCACTTTTGAAAGGCTTGAAAATTGCTTTACCTTGATATGTCATTTCCAATTCAATTTGAAGAAAATCAAATACATTTCAATAATATAAGGAGAGATCTTACTGCATAGGAATTGGGGGGAAAAAAACCTTGAAACTTTACTTGGTCTTCAAGAGAGAGACTAATCAGAATTGATACAATGGTTACATTATAGAATTCAGAGAGAGAAAATTGGCTTCTTTCTTTTATATTTCGCTGTAAGTAGGAATTGCCCAGTACAATATTCGATTGACATAACAATTTTGTACATATAATGGTACTTCTAAAGTATTTAAACTGAGTTGATTTTCTTTAAATCCTTGTTTACATGGTGACTCTACTTAGTAAATCTTTTTTTTTTTCTCCAGAGTGAAAGCAGCAGAAGAATATCAGGCAATAGTTTGGGCAAATTATCACAAAATTTGAACGTGGAGTCTTAATTTCTAAGATTTCTCACCAAATCCTGTAATTAGAACAGGAAGAGATCTTAGAGAACATTTTCCTCAAATTTTTATTTCACAAATAGAAAATTTTTAATTCATAAAATCAAGTTAATTGCTTTCAGTTATATGAACAATATATGGAAGTGTCAGAATTTGAAACCCCTTTTCATTAAATTATCCTGTGTCATTGAAAGAGGTTCCTTATTACTAGTGAGAAAAAAATATTTCCACAGATAGTTCCAAGGTGGGTTGGGGATTACAGTGGCCACAGTCAACCCCTGACATCAACCAAGAGGAAGTTGTAAGTTACTCTGCATCGATAAAAATGAAGAAAAAAATGTCTAACAGTAAAAAAAGGATATTAGTAAGGCAACATTATTTGCTCTTTTTTTGTTGTTGCTTGCTGCTCTTTCCCTCCCTACACTAACAATGTGGCACTTTAACTAGAGGACCTCTGATTGCTGTTCCCTTAATATATGAAATGCCTTCTCCAGCTGCTACTTTCAACTTCTCCCTTATCAGCCAGGACTTCCAACAACTCACTCTTTTGCTGGAGTCACATCCTTCCAGGTCATCTTTTTGGCAGAGGTTCAACTTATGATGACCCTAAGCAGGCTCTATTCTAGGGTTCCATATCTGGTGAGAGGGAATCATACATCTCTAGTCCACATTCAGTAGAAGTACAGCTCACTCCCAATGCAACCGTCTCTCTCTTTGCTCTGCCATCTCCAACTAGCCTCCTACCTAGAGTAGATTCACCACTACCTGAATCCCCAAATTCAATGTCAAACTCTCTGAGCAGTTCTCTTGATGCTTTTTCTCTCACTGAGCTTAAAGTGAAAGAGATGCACTCCCTCATCTCTTTAGCGTGAGGTTGCACAGCACGATAAAGCCCTTCTCTATAAAGTCCTCATTGCAGGCCACTTCCACCTCTTTTCATTAACTCATCTGAGCTTTGGGTTTTAGTTTGTAAAATGGAGACAATCATATCCTCAAACTTTCAGTAGTGTTCTGAGGATTACATGAGATTAATAATGTGTCAGTGCTTTGAAAAGCATAACCTGCTAGACACATTTCAATTATTACTATAACATTAATTATTTCTCATTGTAGAGTCATCCAAAAATTCAGCTAATTTTTAATCAAATATAGATCCGATATTTGCCCCCAAGCCTCTATCTCTTTACTGACTTGCTTCATTCTTGTTTCTTCCCTAAAATCCAACCCCATTTTAAATGTGCTAGTGGTTAAAGTACAAAGATATGGATGTATTGAAAGAGTCTGTAATTTGCAAATCCCCACATAAATCTCCGATTTCAGGGTTTTCTAATTGAGCCAATGAAATTAGGATACTTGTTTGGCACAGTTAAGCTCAGCCTGGGACTAATCATTTTTCCCTTCATTATATAACATTGATGTATTTGGAGAATAGAAAAAAATGTTATTATGATTTCAGTTGTTACAGATGGTGTTTTCTTCATTCTTTCAAAATACTTTTGGTTTTGGAGTAAAAAAAAAAAAAAAACCAATATAGCATTACCCAACATGGCACAATAAAGAAGAAATCTAGTAAGATTCATGTGCTTTCTCACATGAAGTAATGAGGGTTAAGCAAATTGAGGAGGAAAGCCAATAGTTATATAATGCACTGGTATTATGTTTTAAGGAAAACATAAATATATGAGAAATTTGCTTTATATCCACAGACCAATAAGTGTTTAGCTCTACCGAGCCTTTAAAAGATAGATTGGGTGCTTGTAGACTCCATCATATCCACTGAACCCAGAGAATAAATAGCTTGTGCAAAGCAACTTCTATTTATTTGTTGTAAACCATCAGAGCTAGGAAACAAAGTGATTATCATTGACCAGTTGGTGGCAAGCTGAATTCTTTTATCCAGCTTTGGGTAGTGGTTAATAACACAGGCTCTAAAGAAGAACTGCCTGGGACTTCCCTGGTGGTGCAGTGGTTAAGAATCCGACTGTCAGTGCAGGGGACATGGGTTCGATCCCTGGTCTGGGAAGATCCCACATGCTGCAGAGCAACTAAGCCCGTGTGCCACAGCTACTGAGTCTGCGCTCTAGAACCTACGAGCCACAACTACTGAAGCCCGCATGCCTAGACTCCATGGTACGCAACAAGAGAAGCCACCGCAATGAGAAGCCCACGCACCACAGTGAAGAGTAGCCCCCACTCTCCACAACTAGAGAAAAGCCCACGTGCAGCAACGAAGAGCCAAGATAGCCAAAAATAAATAAATAAATAAATGTATAAGAAGAGAAAAGAACTGCCTGACAAATTCTGCGTTACTACCTATGCGACCTCAGGCAAATACCTTAACCTCCTTGTGTCTCAGCTTTCCCTGCAAAAATAGGGCTATAGGGAAGATAAGACAAAACAATAGGCTCAGCTCTTTTGGTACTTACAGGTCTGGGAGACAGACACTAAAACATATATAAGGCTTCCCTGGTGGCGCAGTGGTGGAGAGTCCGCCTGCCGATGCAGGGGACACGGGTTTGTGCCCCGGTCTGGGAAGATCCCACATGCCGCGGAGCGGCTGGGCCCGTGAGCTATGGCCGCTGAGCCTGCACGTCCGGAGCCTGCGCTCCACAGCAGGAGAGGCCACAACAGTGACAGGCCCGCGTACCGCAAAAACAAACAAAGAAAAAAAAACCCACATATATAGAATGTTTAATATGTGTTAAAAAGAGAGATATAAAAGGGAGATAGTCAGAACCAGGAAGTTGGAGAAATGTTTCCTGAGTATGTGCTGACTTGGCTAAGATATGAAAGATAAGTAGGAGATAGAAGGAGAGAATATTCTAGGAAAAGGGAAAAGCCTGTGTACAAGTTCACTTGTAAGAATGTGAGAATGTGCTAGCTCAGGGGAACCATAATGGATTAAGGTTGATGGCAAAAGATATGGAAAGAAGTCAGTAATGGGACAGATACTTAGAGGTAAAATCTCTGGGACTTGGATTGAATAAGGTATACAGGGAGAAGGAAGTATCAGGACTTCTAAGACTCTGGAATATAAACCAGGTTGACTGGTGATAGCATTCACTAAAACGTGAAAGGCGATGCCTGAGATTTTTATTCTATTATTTATTTTTAAAAGGTATATGCTGAGACTATGTCTCATCCATTATATAACCTTTACTAGTGGTGAAAGGGAATAGGTGATTAACACTATTTGAACTTCTGTACTATGGCCAGGGACCATGTTGGCTCTTTTAACACACAAGAATGCCGCAACTTTGAATAACAAAAAATGTGAGAAACAGTAGCTTTACCAGATAAGGGGCTATTGATTTCACATGATAAATCTTGAGAAAACTACTCTAGGTCAGCTCTAGCTGCTCAAGAGTATCATGAAGGAACCAGACCTTTGCTTGTTTCCTTCTGTGCCAGCCTTAGTGTGTGGTTTTATACTCATGGTTCTGAGATGGCTGCTCCACCTCCAGGCATAAAATCATCCTCCCAAACAGGAAGAAAAAGGTAGGACCAAATTTTTGTTATTTTAGGAGAAGGAAAGAGAGACTTCCATGTACAACCCATTGAAAGGTGAAAGGTGGTTAGAAAGAAGAGGATTTGGAACAGCAGTGGATTAGCCAACCAACAGTTTCTGCCACCGTCCTTTTGCATATTTTAGTTAATTTAATCTTTATATTACCCCAGTACATATTTGGAGGCAGAAGTTTAGAGATTTTAAGTATTTTACTTGAAATTAATCAGCAAAATAAGTCATAAAGCTGGGGTTCAAACTTTGTACTCCTCAACCCTAAGGCCCACATGCTACCAATCACTCCACACTGTATAAATAGCTTAACAAAATTCTAGGTCAAGTAAGTTAAAAAACAGAAGCAAATTATTTTATACCATAGTGTATGGAGACTATTTGAAGGTACAATCCTAAGAGTATATGATTTTTTTGTCTGGCCTAAGGACAGACATATATACATTAAGTACAATGTAAAATGACATCCTGAAAAGCCCCCAGTGAGGTTAACAAGGTAACTTTGATGGTTTATGTTTTACCAGTTTTATTCCATAGTAAAATCTTAGAGGAAAGACACATTGCTAATACACCTATGTAATAAGAAGAGCTGAAAAATAGCATCTGTGTTTAGAACCGATGGACAACTCCTTGCAAAGCATAAATTGCTAAAAAGTAATAATGATAATTAATGTGGAGATTTAAAAGAAAATGTAAACTTGTAAGTGAAAGAGCAAGTACATATTTATTCCTTGTGTTTTGTGTCCTCTAAGGATATGTGTGTTTCTCTGGTATATAGAAAATGGGGTTTGCATTTAGCTTTTTAATGTAAAATTTGAAATGTGCAAATCACATTGTCAACTTAATGCCTGCTTTGAATGTGTATTTTGAAAGCTAAAATTACCATCAACATTCTCTACCTGACTATATTTGTGGTTTAAATCAGAGGGAATATTTTGTCCATTTATCCCAGCTGCCAAGTGCTGCCATTCCTGCTGGGGAAAAAAATGTATATATATATATATATATATATATATATATATATATATATATATATGTATATATATAAAATCAGAAATAATCCAATTTGTTTTGCTCCTATTTTTGTAAATGAAAACATTATTAAGTAAGAGACAGGATAGGAAGGGAGATTTGCTAATTGCTATCCAAAATCAGTTTGATTCAGTTGAGATAGAATAATTCCTTCTACAAATCCGTGGGTGTCTAGAGCACAGTCTACATAGGAGGCTGTCCAAATCTTTACCTCATGAAGACAAAGCTTTTGTAAGTGAAAGTGGAAACTTCTAACATGGGGTGGAAAATACCTATAGGTAAAATTTTGTCACAGCAAGTACCATTTCAAAAAATAATTCTGCCAATAAACATTTTTTCCTTTTTTTTCAAGTTTTATTCCATAAGTGAGGAAGGTGAGAAGAGAGCTACCATTTTTTTTTGAGTTCCTTCTATATTCCAGTTATTGCAACTCCTGGTTTATTCCCCTTTTATAGATAAGAAAACTGAGTCTTTGGTTATGTGACTTGTTTAAAGTTATGTGATTCATCAGCAGAAGTACTAAAAATTGAACTGAGGTACGGATGACTTCAAATCATTTTGTATAAACAAGTCTAACAGATCTCACAACTTTCGTTAGAAGAGGTAGGGAAGTAAAGGTTAAATGTGTGAGAGTGAACAAGGCTATGGTGTAGGAAAAATGAGAATTTACCTAAGGACTATTAGTCAGAGATAGCTAGGCAGAGGTCAGAACTCTGGACAGCTCTAGACTGCATTGGAAGTTCCTTTCTGACTCTTTTCTCTCCAACACAATCGTTTTGTTCTTTTTATAGCAATAGCTCTCAGTATTGCTTAAATTCTAATATTATTTGCATATATATACAATTGCAATTGCATATGCAATATAATTGCAACATGGGGATGCAATGTGGTATATTGGATATGGAGTTTGGGTTTGGGCTTGAATTTGTAACTTATAGTGAGATATTAAGCAAATCACATAACATAATTTTGTCTCCTCTATCCTCATAAATAAAGAACATATATTAATTAATGAAATAATAGAGTCTAATTTTAGGCCCAGCACATTGCAATAGGTACTTAGAGCAATATTACTTTCTCTTCCCCTCCCCCACGTCCCCTTTTCAAGGAAAAGTCTATGTAGTAGTCAGGCTTCATTTGGTTACAAGTGACAGAAAAACAGAAAGACAGTTGAAACTAGATTAAGCAAAATAAGGAACTCCATTGGTTCATGTAATTGAAAAATCAAAAGGGAATATTTTCCTTCAGGCATAGCTCAGTCTAGGGGTACATGGCTCTTGTGCTCTCCATCTCTCAACTAGGGTCATTTCACATGAGAAATCTTTCATGATTGCTCCAGCAGAAAAGGCAGGACTGTAATGGGGATCCCTTTGCTTTCTGCATTCCCAAGCCTTGGAGAAGTTGCTGATTAATATTCATTCATTTACTCATCATCCACCAGTGGTAAAGCTATTTTTACCAAGAAATCTGTTTTTTATGGGAGTACTTATTCCTTTGTGGTAGTACCACAAAGAAAAAATGTGAGGGGGGGACTCAGTTACTAGAAAAAGAGGGAAGGGATGCTAAATAGGTAGGAACAACCAATGGCCACTTCAAGGGGTTCCCTGTATATCTGTGATTTGGAGGAATTTGGATTACTTTCAGAAAAAGAAGAAAATCAATAACTCTTGAATATCTTAGATTTTTAAAAACTTTACCTTTGATATAATCCATTAATATTTGAATAAGTAAATGAAGTCCTCAGAACCCAAAAGCACACTGTGGTTCCAGTGAAGTGAAGCCCTAGTAGAAGAAGGATGATGTGAACTTGACAGGAACAGCATGGCTAGCTAGTGTTATTATCCCTGAAGTCCCAGCTCTCTTTTGATATAAGGACCAGGTCCTGTGAAGAGTCAAGCCCTGATGAACTCTTAACAGATCAGGTTACATCCAGTTCTCAGCAACAGCCTTCTCTGATGCAAGCTCTTTCCCTAAAGGACTTAACACTGTGATGTCATTTTGGTTGTGTTTCATAGGAGTAGAAAGCTCAGGCTAAGAAAATCTGAGATAAACCGTGAAATATTAGGCAAATCACATAACCTAATTTTGTCTCCTCTCCCCTCACAAAAGGCTAAGCTTAGTGTCTGGCATATAGCTAAGAGCTCAATAACCTTTATCTCCTTCTTCCACAAAGCTATGAAATTATCATCACTTACTCTTGGTGAGAAGTTAGCCTCTATGACATCAAAACTAGAGCAGGCTATAAACTGTGCCTTTGCTATCACCATCTGTGAGTGTAAGGTATCACTCTGGTAGAGATGGTCCTGGGAACAGAGCTCTCACCACAAATTCTTAATTTGGTGCTGCACTGCATCCACCCACCCACCCAATAAGTCATTATAGCAAGAACACATTTTTCATTTTTACATTTTTAGTCTTTTTTTCACTTGATAGCATTTTGCAAAGTTTAAAAAATATGTAAACCAGTCAAATAAGGACAAATACTGCATGATTCCACTCATGAGTTACCTAAAATAGTCAAACTCATAGAAGCAAAGAATAGAATGGTGATTACCAGGGGCTGAGAGGAGGGGAAAATGGGGAATCGTTCAATTGGCATAAACTTTCAGTTATGCAAGATGAATAAGTTTAGAGATCTGCTATAGAGCATAGCACCTATCAATACTACTATATTGTGCACTTAACAAATTAAGATGGTAGAGATCTCACATTAAGTGTTCTTATGTCCCCTCCTCAAAACAAACATACTAACACAAAAAACAAAAAACAACAAAGGCACTCAAAACGTTTAGAGGCGTTGGGTATGTCTATTACCTTGATTATGATGATAATTTCATGAATGTATATAGATGTCCAAACTCATTAAATCATATACATTAAATATGTGCTTCTATACCAATTAGGTTGTTAATAAAATAAAATAAATGAAAATATCTTTAAAAAAAAAAAAGACAAGTGCATAAGTTTATATCTAGATACCAGGCCTGGACAGCCATTCTTAAAATCTACCATCAATTTGGATATGCTTTCAGGATGAAATTCACTTATATAATTACCTAGTTCCATACTGGACTTGCCCTTTAGTGCATTTCCTAAATACCTAACTGGGAATTCCCTGGTGGTCCAGCAGTTAGGACTCTGTGCTTTCACTGCCGAGGGCATGGTTCAATCTCTGGTCGGGAAACCAAGTCTTGTGGCGTGGCCAAGGAAAAAATAAAAACAAAACCCACAAATATTTACCTGTTTTCAGGTACTCTTCTTGCGAGCCCTTGTTCAATTGTCTCTCTACCTGTTAGCCCAGATTCCTGATTCACTCTGGATCCCATTGTTCTCCAATTCTCAGAAATAGAAAATTATGTCCAGTTTTTACCACCGATCAACTTGTCAGCAGTATACCTCTATCTGCTGGAAAAAATTAATATAATGCACACATAGAGACTAGCATTAGGTATAGGAAGCTGGAGGCAATCCACATATTCTTCAGTGCCCCTTCAGTCTGTTCAGGTTTTTGGCTGGTAGGGAGATATGCCACCCTGTCTCAGAGCCCCTTTGCTATGGGGAGTGTACTCAGCAGACAGTCTCCAGTTCTCAGCTCCTTTAGAGTCTGTCCTGACTTCAGAGAGCCTCTTTGCCCAAAGACAGACTCTTCCCAGAGTCACCTGCGTCTGGCCCAGTGCAGGGCCAAGAATAGTTAATACTTGCTCCAGAGCTCCCCCTCCGATTGCCAAGACTTTGTCAGGCCTGCATCAATGTTCAGCTTCATTGTCTGCCCATTTCTTCTTCCTCTTGTTTCCCTTCTCAGGTTTTGATGTCTTATTTTTCACCCCTTACTCACCTCAGTGTATGTTTCTGTTGAGTCCAACTGCCACAAACTACAGTCTTTTTGACCACTTGACCAAAGCATCACACCCAAATAATCCCTGTACTTTCCAATTCTTAATGAAATTCCATTATTTTCTAAAAAGAGTAGTTTAGTAAATCCTATAACATTTGCTATATGGAAATTTTATCCATATTTGGTAGTACGGTTTCTGCTCAGTAAGTCAATTCTAACTTTTCAGTGTAGGGATAACACAACTGACACTTGTATTTGCATATTGTATAATGCAAAACAAACTAATATTCAAGCCATGGCTGTATCTTTTTAGTGACGATTAGAAACACAGATTCATCATCATCATAATCAACATACGATATTTCAGTCAAATGTCTTAAGAGCCATAACTGCAAAGGAAAGCACAAATATCTTTTTTTTGTGTGAAAAAAATGTCTTTTTTTACAGCACACATATTTCTGTAATAATCTTTTTCCAAATATCACCCTGGAGCAACATATTATTTCTGCTAGGAGTGTAATGTATCTTTTCCAGTTTTAGTAATGAATGCAGAAGCAATTATGTTAAAGCTGAACAATTTGGCCCATCATTAGGTAATATAAGCAGAACCCATCACAATAAACATAACTAGAGTAAAAAAAAATTCTAAGCAAGAGAAAACAGTTTCAAAGTCATGGATTGTCCACTTCTTTAAAAAAAGGAATTAATCATTAAAGCAAATATCCCTGAGATCACAGGCTTCAGCCACTTAAGAATTCCTTTTCAGCTTTTGAATTTGTTTCACCATATCATTTAGCCTCTGCAATTCTCTATGCTTGTTCTGATGGTGTTCTTAAACCCTCATTTAATTGTGATGAACACTGTTAATAATAATAAAGAAATAACACTAGACATTTATATGGGGACTTGCAATTTACATTTTCACAAATATTACCTCATCAAATATTTGTGGACCTGAAAGTCATGAAGCTCTTTGCTTGCCTCAACACAACATGCAAGGAAGTGGTAAAAGTGTTCTTCATGTTCATATAGTTTGTCCAGATCATACTGCCCTGCTTCCTTCTCAGAACTATCATAGCACTTAGTGAAAGAACTATTTATTTTTTCCTTTAATCATTTATTTTCTGGTATTCCAACTTAAAGGATACACTGAGTATCCTCACCTCGATAAACCTAAAGGGGACAGGTACTTTATCACTGGAGACACATTTTTCTTTTCTGTTTATTATTGCTGAGTTCATTGTAGAAGCTTGAACTACATTTCCTCTTCTTCTTGACCCAACTGCCTACTTTTTATTCAGGATGCTCTGCTAGGGGCTACTTTTATGAAGTTTCTTCAATGCTATACCCCAGAGTGGCCCTGTTATGTTATCAATCCAATTCTCTCATCCAGTGTTCGCATTTAGTGTAGTGAATATTAACTATCTACACCATTGGCAAAGAGCAAACTATGGTGTCAAAAACATGTTGCTTTTGCCATTCTCTTCCTGAGTGATGTATATTGTAAAGAAACTAATAAGTTCATTACTTGTCATTTAGTGTATTATTAAGGAGAAATACTTCAATAATTTAGTAGACACATATTAAAGAAAAAATCTGTAAATTTTTATCTCCTTTGTGGATTTATTACATTTGGTGAATGATTTTGGGGGACTTAAATTTCAACTGACTTAAGATGGAAAATTATTTAGGAAAATCAAGGTGGTACTCAAAGACAGAAATAAAGAAATGCCCGATAAACACATATAATATACAGTTTAAATAGGAATGATGATTCTCCTCAGTGGCATATCTTGGTTAACTGTTCTTAGTACCTGAGATGAAAGTCCCTTCAGGGGTCTAGACTCTTCCAAACATTCATCCCCATTGAAATTATTTATTTCACTCCTTTAGCCCAACTTTCTTCTTTTATTTTTTTCTTTAACTATGCCCTCTGGAGATCCCATTTCATCATAGCAAACCAAAATTGCACAACCTTATACTCTTCATGATGCAGTCCTCTCATATTCTGCATTAAATGAAACATGGCATGCCTCAGAAGACTCCACCCCCGAAGCTGCCTTCTTTCCTGGAAAGCAACATTCTCACTGCTCACGGTAAGGAAAGGAGGCCACTTTTTTTCTTCTTCAAGATGGCTTCCAGACAATTATTCCTCCATCTTCATATGAAACCCTCTATTCCTTTGATGCTCATGCGACAAACTACCTTAGTTCGAGTCATGGCACCTTGCCAACAGTCTTCCTCCCCCCCCAATTCTTGCCATGATTTGTAAGTTCATTGTAGAAGCTTGAACTACATTTCCTCTTCTTCTTGACCCAACTGCCTACTTTTTATTCAGGATGCTCTGCTAGGGACTTCTTACATGAAGTTACGTTATCATCATATGATAAATATAAGTTATCATTCTAGATGATTTTATCTGAAATTTCAAGACTCTGAACTTTTAGTTACTTGACTTCTTCATATCTAATGACCTTCTCCTCAATTCTATGTCAACCATTTACTCTCATGGTCATAACCTGGATCCTGTCATCATCCAGAAGTTTCCTCACTCTGAGATTAGAAAAAAAAGGCAAAAATTAGTTATTTCCCTCTCTGACAATAGTCAACTCTCTACTCAGCTTTCTCATTCAACTACTCCAAAGATCTTGCTTCTTATCAGAACCTCTAATACATAGACATTTGTTATTCTTCCATATACGTTATTCTATTTCTGCTTTCACTTTCTTTCCTCTGTGGTTTAGAAGGCAAGATCACTGTGTCAATTATGGTATTGGATGCATTCATTTTACAGCTCCAGATTCATCTTCTATGTTTCTCCATCTTTTTCTATTCCTCAAGCTGTATCAGCCAAATAAGGGATGGCCACAGAAACTGGTAAAAAGACTGGTGATAAACATTAAATTATTTAATGATGGAACTAAATTTTTTTAAAATATGGGATTTAAAGTGACTGACAAGAATAAATGTATTATATGCCCTGACAATATAGAAATTATAACAACTAAAAAAAATGGAGGGAAAGGGGGAAAGACATTGAAGGCAGAATAAATTCGCTGATGTATTATTTGTAAGAGTTGTGTGCAAAAGGACCTTATTTAAAGCCAATAAATAAAGTAATTAAGCTAAAAGAATATTTAATAGTGCAAAATCAAATAGTAAGAAAAACGTTATTGATTAAAACAGGATGGCATTCATACATGAACATACAGCTGACCTATGGACCAGAATAGAAAGCTCAGAAATAGACCCAAATACATGCCAGAATTCAGAGGTAAAGCTGGACCCTCAGATCATTGGAAAAAGTTTAGGTTTCACTCTGATGTTATACATCATTTCACTGTATTTTAAAAATAATTTTTCAACCACATGGATATAATACCTGGTTAAAAATTAAACAAAATAATCCAACATTTAAAAATTTTTTCAAAGTTAGAAAAAATGCTATGAAAGAAAGTAATATAATGCTGTAACATAAAATGAAGGAACCTTAATCAATTTGGGATCAGCAAAGTCTTCCCTAAGGAAATGACTTGTAAGCTGAGCTTCTTTGGAGGGAAAGTACATCCAGGAACTGAGATGTACTTTTGCTCCAGCAAAAGCAGTGAGAGCAAGAGTGATCTGTGATGAAACTGCTGAGCTATACATGAGTCAGACAATGCAGGGCCTCATAGGACCTTGACACATTAAGGACTTTATCTTAGGAAGCTATGGATGAGAACCATGATCAAATTGAAACGATCACACTGACTACAACTTGGAGACAGTTTGGAGGGTACAGGAACAGATGTATGGCTATTGTAGTCATCCAAGCAAGAGATAATTATAGTTTGTGTTAGACTGATGGCCACAGAGGTAGAGATAAAGTATAGATCTGATAGATGGTCACCTGAATTATTAAAGCTACTGCTTATTGTCTGTTATATTTTCATTTAAGTAGGGAAGGGGAAAAAAAAATCTTGCCAGACAGACTACTACCATGTTGAACCAAAGAAAACTGGCAATATGTTCTTTGGGAAATTACTGAATCATACCAAACATATAAAAATATCTTATCCCAAAATTTTGTCATTTTTAATCATGTGCCATATCTTGGTCATTTATTTTTTAATGCTATGCATGATATTCCAGCAGAATTACTCAAGCTAATGGGGTCTCTGCTGTCTTCCAGACATAGCTTTCAAGATGGGCCTGAACAAGGACAGACTAAAGAATGAAAGAAGTGAGAAATAAAAGATTGATTGGAAGGTTTATGTGCCAGGCTTGAGAAGGGCAATGAAAGAAGTGAGAAATAAAAGATTGATTGGAAGATTTATGTGCCAGGCTTGAGAAGGGCATATATCACTTCCACTCCAAGTCCACTGACCAAAACTGAGGCACAATGCCTCATCTCATTGAAAAAGTGGCTAGGAAGCCTCTTTCATTATAGGAGAGCACAAATCTGGTGAAGTATTATCTATCTCCAAGAAAACATTATTTTTGCATCCTTGGAAAATAAATGTATAAACATCATACTGAAGGGCATAGATATCCATTTCTAATTCAATCTGACTTCAGGAAACTCAATCCAAAACCAGCAGCCTGTAGATACATACAATTGTTGGAGATACATACAATTGTTGGAGCTCCTGATAAAATGCTAATTACATTTCCAGGCATGTCATCTGACATTGTTTATCTTAGGTATAAATTTCCTCTGGCCAGTGTACAACAACAGCAAGTGCCCAACAGTGAATATATTCAAGACTCTCAGCTAGAAATCACAGTACACCCTCTGACCCGAGATTCACATTTCTCCCATATGCAAAATGCCATCATACTGCTCTCAAAAATCACCAAAATCCCATCCTGTTATAGTGTCTGGCTCATGCTTAATATTCAGGATCTCATTACCTAAATCAGCCCAGGTGTAGATGAGACTCTTCAACGCAATTCATCAAATCCAGCTCCTCCTGGAAATTCCCTGGTGGTCTAGTGGTTAGGATTCCATGCTTCCACTGCAGGGGGAACGGGTTCCACCCCTGGCCAAGGAGATCCCACATTCTGGGGGTACAACCAAAGAAAAACAAATACACCTCCTCCAGTAAAGTTCTTCTACATCTGCATCCCTGAGATGTTAGAGACAGGTTATCCACTCTCCACACCCTCAACATGCAATGCTGAAACATGCTGGAACTGCAATGGACATTCTTACTCAAAAGAGAAGAGGAAGACAAGGGGCATGTTGCAGTCACTGGCCCATAGTAATTCTAAAATCTAGCCAGGTGCACATTACTGTGTGTTTGATTAGCACTCAGTTCTCCCTCAGAGTGGTTCTTTGTATCTCTTCCCTTTGCCTTCTGGTCTCTTGGCTCTGCTTTGCTGAGTCATCCACCCTTTATTTATAAGAAAGGTCTGTGTTCTTAACTGAGTAGTTTTCTCAGCCTACTGCCTGTCCATAAAAGGGTTGGGGCACTGAAGCCTCTTTTCATCTCGGACTCTTTTTGCCCATGTCAGTCCAAGCTGATAGTGCCAAAAAAAGGTAGGTTGAAAAATAAGATATTTTCAAAAAACGTATTAAATTAGCATGGAGAAATGTGTCTTAGATCTCCAAGCACCTCCTTCAAAGTTTAGTGTTATTTATAATTTGTATTTCATACAAAAGGGAAGACAAAATAATTTACTTCTATAAATTATGAATTATTTAGATAATCAAAAATATAAAGTATATTAATGCTTATTTGCTAATCATTTTAATAAATAAAATATTTATACAAATATAGATGAGGCCACTCCATCTATACTTACCCTATTTACCTTTTCCCACTCTAATTTCTTGTTTCCTTCTCCCTCCCTAGGCACCATATAGCTTAGTAGTTAAAAACATAGAATGATTTCTTTCCATATTTACCTTTTCCAAGCTGTGTAGTCTTGCACAAAATACTTAACCTTCTTGTGCCTCAGTTCCCTCAGATGCAACATGGAAGTAATAATACTTACTGTATACACTATATATATGGTATTGCATTGGCACTCAGAAAGTACCATATAAGTATAATTTAGTATTATTGTTCAGTGCTTAGGACAACTAAAAGCTTCTAACTGGACCTGTTAGTGAGATAAGAATTCCTTTCCCAAATAGCCAGTGAGGAGTTGGAATGGAGCAAGTCTACCAGTTCTTTACCACCCACTCTTCACAGTTCTACACTTCATGGTCTGCCAATATATGCTAATTGTCTCACTGAATGGTTAGAGTCATTTCAGAAGTAATTCTTAGTATAGAAGGGGAAAATTATAACTCTCACTAACTTGTACTTACCCTGACAACTCAAAGTGAATAGACCCATGACTCTACCCATCCCGTGAGGATGACTCATCCTTCCCCCTAACAGAGAACGTACTACCTAAGGCCATCATCTTCCTTTCATCTCCATGCAATTAATCTAGAGCAGCACCCCCATAATTCACTTAGATGTCTACTCAGTGTTGACTACATCATAGAGCAATCAGTGGGGAAAAAGCACTCTGGGTCTCAAGGCCAAGGATGACAAGGGAGACCCTAGATTATGTTTTCTTTTCAATATCCACATCACTCTGGCTTGTAGGAATATCTGTTATATAAAGTAGTGGACTGGTTAGCTTAGCATACTTATACATTGGATATAGAGAGTCAATTTCTGAACTACATCTAAATCCACACTGGGAAACAAAAATATCTCTTCTGATTAGAATTTTAAAATAACTCTGGTGCTACAGAGATAGTATCACATGTAAAATTCATTTAATGTGTAATTCATGAGTGAACGATTACAGTGAAAATTTGAGTCAGGAGGTCCAAAATGTTACAGGTCACCAATGATTTGTAAATTTTACCAGAAAATTACTTCTAAAAGAGACTAAAGTATTAATAGTGTTTGTAAATAATTGGGAAATGACCAGAGATTTGCTGGTTATTCCAGGTAGTTTAGTATAATGATTAAGAGCATGGGGTCTGTAGCCACACTGCTTGGGTTTAATCTTGGTTATGTCATTTACTAGCTACAGTAAATGCTAACAGCAATTCACTTAGATCCTCGTACATACATTTGAAAGGTTCTTTGTGCATAGCCTCCAGCTGCTATGTGCTTTTCTTTTAAAGACATGTGCTTGTGACTCCCTTTAGAGAAAAGGGCCCAAGAAGACTACAAAAGCCTCCTTCTTACCAGACCTGTTAGAAAGCTTGTTTAAGAATTCATCCTTCTAGGTGGTGGACTTACTGAGTGGACTAGATTATGAAAACCCACATCTATGCCTTGAAGTTGAGCAAACTCTGAGCAATTTATACTCAAGAGATACCTTCATAATCAGACGAAGGCTGAGATTTTGTTGAAACTGTAACTTTCTTGGCTTATTTTTCCTGCTTCCTCCACTCCCTTACCCATGAGTCCTGGGAACACTTTTTTAATAAGTCACTTGCACAAACAAATCTTCATCTTGGGGCTCTTCAACTGAAAAATCTGACCTATAACACTCTCTAGGTGATCTTGGGCAAGCAACTTAACCACTCTGCTAAATCCAGTTTCCTCACTTGGAAAATAAGAGGGATGATAGGGTAATTATGAAGAATAATAGGAGATGAAGTATATAAAGAACACACTGCACTGCCTGGTACATGGTGAGCACTCACAAAATGTTAACTATCAATTTTATGGCAAAGCATTTAAAGGTTATTGAACTTAAATATGAGTCATGATTTTCTTTTGCTCAAAATGATTAGTATTCCAAACTTTCTGACCTTTCCTATAATGGCAAATGGCTTCTAACACTATGTTACCTTGCAGATATTTCTGAAAAATATAAACACATTCTATCTGTCTTTTCAAGGTAAAGACATTTTAATAGAAAGGGGAAAAATTAAGTAACAGAAAGATCATTTTGAAAAAGAATGTTTAAAATATTTTTATCACTATGCTGAAAGTAAATTATGACATAAAAATGTCACATCTGAATATTTACAAACTTGGAACAGAATTTTCAATTTAACAATTTTCAAAAGAGTTTCAATGATTTCTTCATTCAATTTTAACAATATAAAAAATGTAATTCCTTGTGATTAGTGCTCAAGGACAACATTTACATCATGAATGAAGGAAATTTACTCCAAAATTAAAAAAAAAAACCTTTGTCTAATTTAATGTGGGAATTAAAGTGAGCATTATTATTCAGCAAGCACAATCAGTAATGTGATTTCTTTCATTTTTATCTAAATTTCTTCATGAGATATAATTTTTAATCTATAACACTTATTAAAACAATTATTAAACTTCTAGAACTTCAAATTCTTATATCAAAAGTATTAATCCAAGATTTTAAGACATATTTAATCCTATTTATCCCACTTAAACATACTTAATAATATCTTAGTGAGAGCAAAATTTATTTTATAATATAAAATATGATTTACTGTATTATGATATTGTTTATTTAATCTTTATCCAGTTCTTACTAAATTTAATTGTTGTATATGGCTTATAATTTTAATATAGTTATATAAATAAGATTTGCCAATTATTTATATAGAGACGTAGTTAAATAGATAAAGAAAAAGAGAGAAAGATTTTTTATTCCTCGAAAGTTTGTGTGATCAAAACTTTGGTGGACTAAGCTGTTTCTAAGATTCTAAAGATCCAAAAGAATGACCTCAACACCCCAGTGAAAAAACAGATTGTCAGAGTGGATGATAAGACAATTGTCTACAGCAAATCTGCTTTATTTATTTATTTTTTAAAAACATTTTTTTTTTTTTTTTTAGTTTCTGCTTTATAACAAAGTGAATCAGTCATACATATACATCTGTTCCCACATCCTTTCCCTCTTGCGTCTCCCTCCCTCCCACCCTCCCTATCCCACCCCTCCAGGCGGTCACAAAGCACCGAGCTGATCTCCCTGTGCTCTGCGGCTGCTTCCCACTATCTATCTACCTTACGTTTGGTAGTGTATATATGTCCATGCCTCTCTTTCGCTTTGTCACAGCTTACCCTTCCCCTCCCCATATCCTCAAGTCCATTCTCAGGTAGGTCTGTGTCTTTATTCCCGTTTTACCCCTAGGTTCTTCATGACATTTTTTTTTTCTTAAATTCCATATATATGTGTTAGCATACGGTATTTGTCTTTCTCTTTCTGACTTACTTCACTCTGTATGACAGACTCTAGGTCTATCCACCTCATTACAAATAGCTCAGTTTCGTTTCTTTTTATGGCTGAGTAATATTCCATTGTATATATATGCCACATCTTCTTTATCCACTCATCCGATGATGGACACTTAGGTTGTTTCCATCTCTGGACTATTGTGAATAGAGCTGCAATGAACATTTTGGTACATGTCTCTTTTTGAATTATGGTTTTCTCAGGGTATATGCCTAGTAGTGGGATTGCTGGGTCATATGGTAGTTCTATTTTTAGTTTTTTAAGGAACCTCCATACTGTTCTCCATAGTGGTTGTACCAATTCACATTCCCACCAACAGTGCAAGAGTGTGCCCTTTTCTCCACACCCTCTCCAGCATTTATTGTTTCTAGATTTCTTGATGATGGCCATTCTGACTGGTGTGAGGTGATATCTCATTGTAGTTTTGATTTGCATTTCTCTAATGATTAATGACGTTGAGCATTCTTTCATGTGTTTGTTGGCAGTCTGTATATCTTCTTTGGAGAAATGCCTATTTAAGTCTTCTGTCCATTTTTGGATTGGGTTGTTTGTTTTTTTGCTATTGAGCTGCATGAGCTGCTTATAAATTTTGGAGATTAATCCTTTGTCAGTTGCTTCATTTGCAAATATTTTCTCCCATTCTGAAATCTGCTTTAAATAAAAAGACTTATATAGTTTAAAAGTAAAGTAATGGAGAAAGATGTACCATAGTAACACTAACCAAAAGAAATCTAGATGAATTATATTAATTTTAGTCAAAGCTAACTTTAGAACAAAGAAAGTCATCAGGAGTAGGAGGACCATTACATAATGATAAAGGAGTCAATTTTTCTAGAGTATATAAGAATTATAACTTTATATACACCTAACAACAAATCACCAAAATATATTAAGCAAAACTGATTGAACTGAAAGAAAAAATAGACAAATCCACTGTTAAAGTGGAGACTATAGTAGCTGGAGACTTCAACCATTTGTCAGTAATTGAAAGATCAACCTGGCAGAGAATCAGTATATATAGGTGACTTGACTATCACTATCAACCAACTTGATCTAACTGATATTTATAGACTACTCTAATCAATTATAGCAGAATACACAATCTTCTCAAAATGTTTTGGAACATTCACTGAGATAGACTGCATTCTGGACCATAAAAGGACCATAAAACACACCTTAACAATTTAAAACACTAGTAATCATATAAAATATATTATCTGGCTAAAGTGGAATTAAACTAGAAATCAAGAATTTAAAAAAAAAGTGGGAAAAATCCCCAACTATTTGGAAATGAAACAAAACTCTCCTAAATAATTCATGGGTCAAAGAAGAAGTCTCAAGGTAAATTTCTAAATATTTTGAACTTAGTAAAAATGAAAATACAAATTACCAAAATTGGTGGGGTGCAGTGAAAGCACTTCTTAGAGGGAAATTTATAGCATGCAATTAATATACTATAAAAGAAGAAATATCTAAGATCAATAATAATCTTATACTTTAGAAAAGTAGAGGAAGAATACTTAAAGCATAACATATGTAGGAGAAAAGATATAATAAAACTAGATCAGAAATAAATGAAATTTATAACAAGTAAACAATAAAGAAAATCAATGAAATCAATAGTTGGTTCTTTGAAAGATAAACAAATTTTATAAACTTCTAGTTAGACTAACCAAGAAAAAGAGAAAGGAGACATAAATTACCAATATCATAAATTAAAGATGGGTCATCACAACTGATCTTATGAACATTAAGGAATAATGTGAATAATGTGAATAAGTCTATGCCCATAAATTTGATAAATGAAATGAGCCAGTTCCTACACAAACTACCAAAATGCACACAAGGAGGCATAGATTACCAGAATAAGTTCTTTATCTATTAAATAAGTTGAATCAATAATTAATAATCTTCCAAAAAAAATAATGCTCCAAGCCCAGATTATTTCACTGGTCCATTCTACTAAACTTTTAAGAAAGAAATAGTACCTATTCTCTACAATTCATTCCAGACAATAGAAGCTGAGGCAACATTTTATAATTCACTTCATGAGCCAGCATTACTCTATTACCAAAACAAGATAAAGAAATTACAAGACAGGAACACAGACTAGAATTTCTCATAAACAATCAATAACAAAATCCTGGAAATAATAAGTGACATAAGATACAAAGCAAGGTCACAGGATATAAGGTTGATAAAAGTTAGTTGCTTTCTTATATACCAGCAATGGACAATTAGAATTGGAAATAAATAAAAAATTCAGTAGCACCAAAAAGAAAGGAAGAAGAAAGAAAGAAATGAAAGAAATGAAATGAAAGAAAGAAAGAAAGAAAGAACAAAAGAAAGAAAGAGAGGGAGGGTGGTGGAGGGAGGGAGGGAAAGAGAAAGAGTGAAAGTGAAATATGTACAGGACCTGAATGAAAAACACTACAAAAAATGATGGAGGAAATAAAACTAGATCTAAATAAATGCACAGAGATTACATGTTCACTTGAGTTGTGACATGGAATAGTTAGTAGAAGGCTAAATATCTAAGATGTATCCTTTTCCAACTCAATCTATAAATCAAAGCAATCCCAATCAAATTTCAGCAAGCGTTTTTGTATATATCATCAAAATGATTCTAAAGTTATATGGAAAGGCAAAGCACCAAGAATATCCAACACAATACTGAAAAAGAACAAAATCAAAGGACTCATAACCTGACTTCAAGACAGCACAAAGATTATGCATGAATGACAGTGTGATACTGGCAAAAGAACAACTGCATAGATCAATGGAAGAGAATTGAGAGGCTAAAAATAGACCCATACCAATATAATTAACTAATTTTGGCAAAGTGCAAAGGCAATCCAGTAGAGACAGAATAGTAATTTTGATAAATGACACTGGAATAATTGAATGTCCATATCCAAAAATATAAACCTCGACATATATCTTACACAAAAGTTGTGTATCTTACAGAGGATGCTTCATAGATCTAAATGTCAAATGGGAAGAAAATATAGATCTCTCAGGCAGAGGAATTACAAATAATTTATGTAGATGGGTCACCCTCAAGGAAACGGAGCATAAAGCTCCACTCCTTAAGTGTGCACTGCATATACTGACTTCCTTCTAAAGATGACATTTGGAAATGGGGGGAAGTGTAAGTTTACAAAGAAGAAATCTGACAAACACTACCTCAGCCAGTGATGAGGTCAACATCAACAATAAGTCATATTGATGGTATGCATCCTTGATACACTGTGATAAGAATGGTACTTTAACTCTGTGGTCTTCCCCCTCACCTCCAAATAGTCCCTGTCTAATCCTGAGAGAAACATCAGACAACTCCTGATTGAGGTACATTCTACCAAAAACATGACCAGTACTCCTAACTGTCAGAATGATGAATACATGGAAATCTGAGAAACTGTCACAGCCTGAGGAGACTTGTTGACTCAAAATAATATAGTATCCTAGATGGGATCCTGAAGTAGAAAAAGGACATTAGGTAAAAACTGAGCAAATCTGAATAAAGTGTGGACTTCAATTAATAGTAGGGTTACAAAATTATTTCACAAATTGTGACAAATGTACCACAATAACACTAGATATTAATAATATGGGAAAGTTGGTGCAGGGTATGTGGAAACATTTTGTACTGTCTTTGCAATTTTTCTGTAAATCTAAACTATTTTTAAATACAAAGTTTATTTTAAAAACTTTTAAAAAGAGCTAATAAAATAATAAGTAGAAAAATACTTTTGAAAATTAAGCAGGAGCCGGAGGAAGATGGCGGAAGAGTAAGACGCGGAGATCACCTTCCTCCCCACAGATACATCAGAAATTCATCTACACGTGGAACAACTCCAACAGAACACCTACTGAACGCTGACAGAAGACCTCAGACCCCCCAAAAGGCAAGAAACTCCCCACATACCTGGGTAGGTCAAAAGAAAAAAAGAATAAACAGAGACAATAGGATATGGACGGGACCTGCACCAGTGGGAGGGAGCCGTGAAGGAGGGAAGGTTTCTACACACTACAAGCCCCTTCGAGGGCGGAGACTGCAGGTGGCGGAGGGGGAAAGCTTCGGAGTAGCGGAGGAGAGCACAGCAACAGGGGTGTGGAGGGCAAAGCAGAGAGATTTTGGCACAGAGGATCGGTGCCCTCAGGCACACACCAGCCCGAGAGACTTGTCTGCTCGGCCGCCAGGGCGGGCGGGGCTGGGAGCTGAGGCTCGGGTATCGGCTTTCAGTCGGAGCGCAGGGAGAGGTCTGGGGCTGGCGGCAGGAAGAGAGCCTGAAGGGGTTAGTGCTAGCCCGGAGGGAGTCCGGGGAAAGGGTCTGGAGCTACCGGAGAGGCAAGAGACATTTTTCCCTTTTGTTGCCTGGTGCGTGAGGAGAGGGCATTCCCCTCCCTCCCCTCTGCCTGAGTGAGCCAGAGCCCCCGAATCAGCGGCTCCTTTAAACCCGTCCTGTCTGAGCGAAGAACGGACGCCCTCCGGCGACCTACGCGCAGAGGCGGGGCCAGGTCCAAGGCTGAGACCCGGGAGCTGTGAGAGCAGAGACAGGGAAATCTCTCTGTGCAGACTCCGAGGCAGCGGATTAAAGCTCCACGGTCCATTTGATGTGCCCTGCGTCTGTGGAGTGCATGAATGGACAGCGAATCATCCCAAATTGAGGAAGTGGACCTTGAGGACAAGATTTAAGACTCCCCCCCTTTTTTTTCCTCTTTTTACAACGAATTATCTCAAATTAAGGAGGTGGACTTAGCAAGATTTCAGACTTTTCGCCCTTTTCCTCTTTTTACAACGAATTATCCCAAATTGAGGAGGTGGACTTAGAGAGCAAGATTTTTGATTTTTCCCCCTGCTCTCTTTTTGTGAATGTGTATGTGTAATCTTCTGTGTAAGATTCTCTCTGTATAGCTTTGCTTCCACCATATGTCCCAGGGTTCTTTCGGTCCGTGTTTTTTTTCAATAATTACTTTTTAATTTTAATAACGCTACTATATTTCATACTTTATTCTATTTTACTTTACCTGCTCTTTCTTTTTTTCCTCCCTTCCCTTCCTCCCTCCCTCCCTCCGCTCCTCCTTTCCTTCTTTCTTTTTCTTTCCTCCATCCCACCCACCCTTCTTCTTTCCACTTTCTTTTTCTTTCCTTCCTCCCTCCCTCCCTCCTGTCTTTCTTTCTTCCTTTCCTTCCTCCCTCCCTCCCTCTCTTCTTCCATTCACTCTTCCTTTTGCTTTCATTCCTCCCTCCCTCCCTCCTTTCTTTCCTTTCTTTCCATCCTTCCTCCCTCCCTCCTTTCTTTCTTTCTTCCTTCCTTCCTTCCTTACTTCCCTTCTTCCTTTCTTTCAATCTCTCTTTCTTTCTTCTACTAATTATTTCTTTCTACTTTTTCTCACTGTTATTCTGAGCCGGGTGGATGAAAGGCTCTTGGTGCTGCAGCCAGGAGTTAGTGCTGTGCCTCTGAAGTGGGAGAGCCAACTTCAGGACACGGGTCCACAAGAGACCTCCCAGCTCCACATAATATCAAGCAGCGAAAATCTCCCAGGGATCTCCATCTCAACACCAGCACCCAGCTTCAGTCAACGACCAGCAAGCTACAGTGCTGGTCACCCTATGCCAAGCAACTAGCAAGGCAGGAACACAACCCCACCCATTAGCAGAGAGGATACCTAAAAACATAATAAGGCCACAGGCACCCCAAAACACACCACCAGACGTGGACCTGTCCACCAGAAAGACAAGATCGAGCCTCAACCACCAGAACACAGGCATTAGTCCCCCCCACCAGGAAGCCTACACAACCTACTGAAACAACCTTAGCCACGGGGGACAGACACCAAAAACAACGGGAACTACGAATCTGCAGCCTGCAAAAAGGAGACCCCAAACACAGTAACATAAGCAAAATGAGAAAGCAGAAAAACACACAGCAGTTGAAGGAGCAAGATAAAAACCTCCCAGACCTAACAAATGAAGAGGTAATAGGCAGTCTACCTGAAAAAGAATTCAGAATAATGATAGTAAAGCTGATCCAAGATTCTATTTCCCAGATCCAAAATCTTGGAAATAGAATAGACAATATGCAAGAAACAGTTAACAAGGACCTAGAAGAACTAAAGATGAATCAAGCATCGATTAAAAACACAATAAATGAAATGAAAAATACTCTAGATGGGATCAATAGCAGAATAACTGAGGCAGAAGAACGGATAAGTGAGGTGGAAGATAAAATAGTGGAAATAACTGATGCAGAGAAAAATAAAGAAAAAAGAATGAAAAGAACAGAGGACAGTCTCAGAGACCTCTGGGACAACATTAAATGCACCAACATTCGAATTATAGGGGTTCCAGAAGAAGAAGAGAAAAAGAAAGGGACTGAGAAAATATTTGAAGAGATTATAGTTGAAAACTTCCCTAATATGGGAAAGGAAATAGTTAATCAAGTCCAGGAGGCACAGAGAGTCCCATACAGAATAAATCCAAGAAGAAATACGCCAAGACACATATTAATCAAACTGTCAAAAATTAAACACAAAGAAATCATATTAAAAGCAGCAAGGGAAAAACAACAAATAACACACAAGGGAATCCCCATCAGGTTAACAGCTGATCTCTCAGCAGAAACTCTACAAGCCAGAAGGGAGTGGCAGGACATAATTAAAGTGATGAAGGAGAGAAACCTGCAACCAAGATTACTCTACCCAGCAAGGATCTCATTCAGATTTGATGGAGAAATTAAAACCTTTACAGACAAGCAAAAGCTGAGAGAGTTCAGCACCACCAAACCAGCTTTACAACAAATGCTAAAGGAACTTCTCTAGGCAAGAAACACAACAGAAGGACTATACCTACAATAACGAACCCAAAGCCATTAAGGAAATGGGAATAGGAACATACATATCAATAATTACCTTAAATGTAAATGGACTAAATGCTCCCACCAAAAGACACAGAGTGGCTGAATGGATACAAAAACAAGACCCATATATATGCTGTCTACAAGAGACCCACTTCAGACCTAGAGACACATACAGATTGAAAGTAAGGGGATGGAAAAAGATATTCCATGCAAATGGAAATCAAAAGAAAGCTGGAGTAGCAATTCTTATATCAGACAAAATAGACTTTAAAATAAAGACTATTAGAAGAGACAAAGAAAGACACTACATAACGATAAAGGGATCGATCCAAGAAGAAGATATAACAATTGTAAATATTTATGCACCCAACATAGGAGCACCTCAATACATAAGGCAAATACTAACAGCCATAAAAGGGGAAATCGACAGTAACACAATCATAGTAGGGGACTTTAACACCCCACTTTCACCAATGGACAGATCATCCAAAATGAAAATAAATAAGGAAACACAAGCTTTAAATGATACATTAAACAAGATGGACTTAATTGATATTTATAGGACATTCCACCCAAAAACAACAGAATACACATTTTTCTCAAGTGCTCATGGAACATTCTCCAGGATAGATCATATCTTGGGTCACAAATCAAGCCTTGGTAAATTTAAGAAAATTGAAATTGTATCAAGTATCTTTTCCGACCACAATGCTATGAGACTAGACATCAATTACAGGAAAAGATCTGTAAAAAATACAAACACATGGAGGCTAAACAATACACTACTCAATAATGAAGTGATCACTGAAGAAATCAAAGAGGAAATTAAGAAATACTTAGAAACAAATGACAATGGAGACACGACGACCCAAAACCTATGGGACGCAGCAAAAGCAGTTCTAAGGGGGAAGTTTATAGCAATACTATCCCACCTTAAGAAACAGGAAACATTTCGAGTAAACAACCTGAACCTGCACCTAAAGCAATTAGAGAAAGAAGAACAAAAAACCCCCAAAGTTAGCAGAAGGAAAGAAATCATAAAGATCAGATCAGAAATAAATGAAAAAGAAATGAAGGAAATGATAGCAAAGATCAACCAAACTAAAAGCTGGTTCTTTGAGAAGATAAACAAAATTGACAAACCATTAGCCAGACTCATCAAGAAAAGAAGGGAGAAGACTCAAATCAGTAGAATTAGAAATGAAAAAGGAGAAGTAACAACTGACACTGCAGAAATACAAAAGATCATGAGAGATTACTATAAGCAACTCTATGCCAATAAAATGGACAACCTGGAAGAAATGGACAAATTCTTAGAAATGCACAACCTACCAAGACTGACTCAGGAAGAAATAGAAAATATGAATAGACCAATCACAAGCACTGAAGTTGAAACTGTGATTAAAAATCTTCCATCAAACAAAAGCCCAGGACCAGATGGCTTCACAGGCGAATTCTATCAAACATTTAGAGAAGAGCTAACACCCATCCTTCTCAAACTCTTCCAAACAATATCAGAGGAAGGAACACTCCCAAACTCATTCTACGAGGCCACCATCACCTTGATACCAAAACCAGGCAAGGATGTCACAAAGAAAGAAAACTACAGGCCAATATCACTGATGAACAGAGATGCAAAAATCCTCAACAAAATACTAGCAAACAGAATCCAACAGCACATTAAAAGGATCATACACCATGATCAAGTGGGGTTTATTCCAGGAATACAAGGATTCTTCAATATACGCAAATCAATCAATGTGATACACCATATTAACAAGTTGAAGGAGAAAAACCATATGATCATCTCAATAGATGCAGAGAAAGCTTTCGACAAAATTCAACACCCATTTATGATAAAAACCCTGCAGAAAGTAGGCATAGAGGGAACATTCCTCAACATAATAAAGGCCATATATGACAAACCCACAGCCAACATTGTCCTCAATGGTGAAAAACTGAAACCATTTCCACTAAGATCAGGAACAAGACAAGGCTGCCCACTCTCACCACTCTTGTTCAACATAGTTTTGGAAGTTTTAGCCACAGCAATCAGAGAAGAAAAGGAAATAAAAGGAATCCAAATTGGAAAAGAAGAAGTAAAGCTGTCACTGTTTGCAGATGACATGATACTATACATAGAGAATCCTAAAGATGCTACCGAAAAACTACTAGAGCTAATCAATGAATTTGGTAAAGTAGCAGGATACAAAATTAATGCACAGAAATCTCTGGCATTCCTGTACACTAATGATGAAAAATCTGAAAATGAAATCAAGAAAACACTCCCATTTACCATTGCAACAAAAAGAATAAAATATCTAGGAATAAACCTACCTAAGGAGACTAAAGACCTGTATGCAGAAAATTATAAGACACTGATGAAAGAAATTAAAGATGATATAAATAGATGGAGAGATATACCATGCTCCTGGATTGAAAGAATCAATATTGTGAAAATGACTCTACTACCCAAAGCAATCTACAGATTCAATGCAATCCCTATCAAACTACCACTGGCATTTTTCACAGAAGTAGAACAAAAAATTTCAAAATTTGTTTGGAAAAACAAAAGACCCCGAATAGCCAAAGCAATCTTGAGAACGAAAAACGGAGCTGGAGGAATCAGGCTGCCTGACTTCAGACTATACTACAAAGCTACAGTAATTAAGACAGTGTGGTACTGGCATAAAAACAGAAAGATAGATCAGTGGATCAGGATAGAAAGCCCAGAGATAAACCCACGCACATATGGCCAACTTATCTTTGATAAAGGAGGCAGGAATGTACAGTGGAGAAAGGACAGCCTCTTCAATAAGTGGTGCTGGGAAAACTGGACAGGGACATGTAAAAGTATGAGATTAGATCATTCCCTAACACCATACACAAAAATAAGCTCAAAATGGATTAAAGACCTAAATGTAAGGCCAGAAACTATCAAACTCTTAGAGGAAAACATAGGTAGAACACTCTATGACATAAATCACAGCAAGATCCTTTTGGACCCACCTCCTAGAGAAATGGAACTAAAAACAAAGATAAACAAATGGGACCTAATGAAACTTCAAAGCTTTTGCACAGCAAAGGAAACCATAAACAAGACCAAAAGACAACCCTCAGAATGGGAGAAAATATTTTCAAATGAAGCAACTGACAAAGGATTAATCTCCAAAATTTATAAGCAGCTCATGCAGCTCAATAGCAAAAAAACAAACAACCCAATCCAAAAATGGGCAGAAGACTTAAATAGGCATTTCTCCAAAGAAGATATACAGACTGCCAACAAACACATGAACGTCAACGTTCAACGCTCAACGTCATTAATCATTAGAGAAATGCAAATCAAAACTACAATGAGATATCATCTCACACCAGTCAGAATGGCCATCATCAAGAAATCTAGAAACAATAAATGCTGGAGAGGGTGTGGAGAAAAGGGCACACTCTTGCACTGTTGGTGGGAATGTGAATTGGTACAGCCACTATGGAGAACAGTATGGAGGTTCCTTAAAAAACTAAAAATAGAACTACCATATGACCCAGCAATCCCACTACTAGGCATATACCCTGAGAAAACCATAATTCAAAAAGAGACATGTACCAAAATGTTCATTGCAGCTCTATTCACAATAGTCCAGAGATGGAAACAACCTAAGTGTCCATCATCGGATGAGTGGATAAAGAAGATGTGGCATATATATACAATGGAATATTACTCAGCCATAAAAAGAAACGAAACTGAGCTATTTGTAATGAGGTGGATAGACCTAGAGTCTGTCATACAGAGTGAAGTAAGTCAGAAAGAGAAAGACAAATACCGTATGCTAACACATATATATGGAATTTAAGAAAAAAAAATGTCATGAAGAACCTAGGGGTAAAACGGGAATAAAGACACAGACCTACTTGAGAATGGACTTGAGGATATGGGGAAGGGGAAGGGTAAGCTGTGACAAAGGGAAAGAGAGGCATGGACATATATACACTACCAAACGTAAGGTAGATAGCTAGTGGGAAGCAGCCGCAGAGCACAGGGAGATCAGCTCGGTGCTTTGTGACCGCCTGGAGGGGTGGGAGGGGGAGGGTGGGAGGGAGGGAGATGCATGAGGGAGGGGATGTGGGAACAGATGTATATGTATGACTGATTCACTTTGTTATAAAGCAGAAACTTATAAAAAAAATATTAAGCAACATGCTGCTAAATAACTCATGGATAAAATAAGAAATCACAATGGAAATTAGAACATATTTTGAAATGACTAATAATTAACATAACTACATAACTAACATTGTAGGATGTAAATAAAACTTTGTTTTATGAGGTTAAAAGAACAAGAAAGTCTGAGAACAAGTGCTTAATCTAAATATCCATACAAAAATTGTGAAAAGAAAAATAGAAAAACAAATTCTGAGTAAAAGGGAGAGAATAATAAATAACCATGGCAGAATTTGTGAAATAGAAAATTAACATATATTAGAGGCTCAATAGAACCAAAAATTTGGTTTTGAAAAAATTAATACAATTTATAAACCCTTAACAAATCTGATCAAGAACAAAGAAGAGACAAATAACAAAAATCAGGAGTAAAAAATGTGTATCACAGAAATCCTAGACATTAGAAATATAAGGGATTATTCTGAACAACTTCACGCCAATAACATTTAAAATGTAGATGAAGTAGACAAATACCTAGAAAAGCACAAGTTTCTAAAACTTAAGCACAAGAAAAAGAAAATCCGATCTGTCCTATAGCTATTAAACAAATTGAATTTGTAATTAAAACATTCCCACAACAAATCAGCAGGCCCAGATGGCCTCCCTGATAATTTCAACAAAACATTTAGGGAAAAAAATAACTCAAACACATCAGGGAATTAAGAAAAGAAGAAACATTTCTCAACTAATTTTATGAGGTCAGCATAACCTTGATTCTAAAACTTGAAAAGACTTTACCAGAAAAGAAAATTAAAAACAAAGATCTTAAATGAATATAGATGCAAAAATTCTAAACAAAGTATCATCAAATAAAGTACAATAATTTATAAAATCATCACCAAGTTGGGTTAATTTGTTAGCCACATTTGGCTTAATATTTTAAAGTGTATCAATATATTTTACCACATTAAAATCAAATAAAAGCAGAAAATCATATAATAATTTCAATTAAGGCAGAAAAAAGCACTTGCAAAATTCAACACTGATTTATAATTTTATAAAAATACATAAACAGGGAAGGAAATTTTTAAATCTGATAAAGAAAACCTACATTAAAAAAACTACAACACTAACAATGAATTATTTGAAAGAAAATCGAGAAAATATTTCATTTGTAATAGCATAAAAAATAATAATTACTTAGGAATAAACTTAACAAAGGTGAAAGAATGTATACTGAAACTGTAAAACATTGATGAAAGAAATTAAAGTGCACACAAATATATGAAAAGATGGAAGAATTAATATGTTAAAATATCCATATTACCCAAAGAAATCTACAGATTCAGTGTAATCCTATCAACATTTCACTGGCATTTTCTCACAGAAATAGAAAAAGCAATGTTAAAAATTTATGTGGAACCACAGGAGACCCCCGAATAGTCAAAGCCATATTGAGCAAGAAGAACAGAGCCAGAGGCATCAAACGTCTGACTTCAAAATATATTACAAAGATTCAATAATCAAAACAGCATGACATTGGAATAAAACAGATGTAAAGATCAATGAAAGAGAATAGAAAGCTCAGAAATAACCCCATGCATATAGAGTCAACTGATCTTTAAAAAGAATGCCAAGAATACACAATGGGGAAATGTTAGTTTCTTCAATAAATGATGTTGGGAAAACTGGATATTCATGCACAAAAGAATGAAATTGGACCATTCTCTCACAGTATACACAACAGTCAACTCAAAATGAATTAAATACTGAAACATAAGACTTGAACCTGTAAAACTACTAGAAAAAAAAGAGGAAAAGCTTCTGGACATTGGTTTTGACAATGATTTCTTGGATATGAGACTAAAAGCCCAGGTAACTAAACCAAAAACAGACTTCTACACAGTAAAGGGTAAAAAAAAAAACTTCTACATAGTAAAAGAAACAAATAAAATGAAAAGGCAATTTATAACATGGGGAGAAATACTTGCAAACCTTACATGTGACAAAGGGTTAATGTTCAAAATATATAAGGAACTCCTACAATTCAATAGCAGGAAAACAAATAACCCAATTTTAAAATGGGCAAAGAAACTGAATAGACATTTCTCTGAAGAAGGCATACAAATGGCCAGCAGGTATATGAAAAGGTGCTAAAAATGTCATTAATCGTCAAAGAAATCCAAGTCAAAACCATGAGGCATCACCTCACACCTGTTAGAATGGATTTATCAAAAACCAAAAGATAAATATTGGTCAGGAAGTGAAGAAAAGGGAACCCTTGTTCAGTGTTGGTAGGAATGTAAATTGGTGAAGCCATTATGGAGAACAGGAGGTGTTCTTGGAGGTTCCTCAAGAAACTAAAAATAAAACTATCATATGATCCACAAATCCTACTTCTGGGTATAAATTCACAGGGATTGAAATCAGGATCTTGAAGAGACATTTGCATTTCAATGTTCATTGCAACATTATTTGCAATAGCCAAGACTTAAAAACATTTAGCATGGAAACAACCCAAATGTCCACTGACTGATGAATGGATAATGAAATGTGGTATACACACACAATTGAATAGTATAAGAGAAATAAGAGAGGGCGATTTTATGGAGTTTGTATGACAAGCAAGCATATCATTGAACTTGAAATACTCACTTGTTGACCCACCCCTCCCTTTTTTTTTTCTTTTTTTGCGGTACGCAGGTCTCTCACTGTTGTGGTCTCTCCACTTGTGGAGCACAGGCTCCGGATGCACAGGCTCAGCAACCGTGGCTCACGGGCCCAGCCACTCCGTGGCATGTGTGATCTTCCCGGACCGGGGTATGAACCCGTGTCCCCTGCATCAGCAGGTAAACTCTCAACCACTGTGCCACCAGGGAAGCCCCTTGTTGACCCCTTTTAATTGTGTAGGAAGCTTGAAGAACATGTCCAAAGCTGGAAGCTTGAGCACCTGGGCACATGTTGATGGGCAAGAGTTTAAGACAGTAGTTGGCTGGCTGCATATTAAAATCATCTTGGACCTCATTATTGGAAATTTTGAACGAATTGCTTAGTATGGGGTGAGACACAGTAGTTTTTAGAAGCTCCCAGGTGATTTGGTATAAAACTGGTCTAAGAATGCTGTTCTCCTTTTGCTTCATCTCCCCCAGGAAGACTTGTGCTATGGGGACATGGTGAGAAGTTCTTATTAATCAGGTCTTCTGCCACTTGCCTGCATTCACTGGGTTTCTAGTGTTAATGTTTTTATTCCTTAGTTCTATCAAGAGTTTCTGTATTAATTTAAAGGAGAAGTAAAGCCATAAAACAAATAGCATTGAGTTACCTCTGCATTTTTTAGTATATTTTGGTGTGTAGATTTATTTTGCTTTTGTTTTTCTTTCATTGTTTCTCCTATATTTTATCATCTGTCTTCATTTTAATGTCCCAAGTTTCTTGATTTGAAACTCCTCATTTTTATTATTTATTCATTTCATGGTACTTTTAATGTTTATTGTGTCTTGTTTTAAATTATTTTACAACCTTCTGGTTTCTTACAATCTAGTTTTGTATTTTCTTTTCATAACTCAAAAGTTGATACTTTCATTATGTGTCTTGGGCCCCTTAATTTTTAATAGCTCTGGTTTTAGTTTCCTATGTCCTTTTCCATTTAAGTTTCATTTTATTCTCAACCATTTTAAGTGTCAATCTTTATTTTTTCTTACTTTTCCACCCCTTACCCAAGGAAGGATAGAAAATATCTTCATTGTGGTTATCCCTTCATTTCCCCTTTAAAGATTTCCCACCTGGTCCAATATTGGCTCTACAAAATATCTTATTCCTCATTTCTCAGGATACTCATGACAAGCCAGTTACTCAGGATAACTATGATTCTACCCATTTGATGTGTCAAAAAATACTGGAACAGTGCTTTCCTTGACATCTTATATTTACCAGTCTTTTCACAGAGTACTAAATTTTGGAACCAATGGTCTTAACATATGGAACTATTAAACTTAGGAGAAGGCATGCCACCCAAAAGGAGGTGGAAGAGGCTGCAGTTTGATTACATGACAGTAAGAAACCCAAGGCAAAATTTCTCCTGGCTTTCATGAAGATTCCCTGCTGGTACATTTCCCCAAGAGAACAACAGTATCAGCTTCCTACTATAAGGTTCCTACTCTCTGTTATACATTCACTGGCCTTTACTATATATCTAATTTGGTTATTTTTTTTCCTTTATAAAATTATAGGAGAAGCTTTCTGGTTTGTGAGTCTTCTCATTTCCATCCTCCAGTACTGGTGTGGTGGGAATGCTTGTCAGAGCTGACATAACCCCAGCAGGTTGTAGTTTTAGATGGATCCATCTGGACTTTTGCAAAGTGATTCTCATTGTTCCATTTTCTCCTTAGTTGAGATTCCATGACTGATAAGACTGCTGGAGTCCAGGGAGAAGGGAATGATCATCCTAGCCTTTGGCCCTGGGTCTTTTCCTCCTTTGGAAAACATCTCAAGACTTTGGGGAGTGGCTGAGATGGGCTTCTCCTATTTGTTGTCCATCTTCCCAAGGTGGAGAAATAGTATTGGGGGAAACATTAAAGTCTTTAAATGTAGACTTAGTCATTCTTCAGGCTTTGGGTCATTATAGCCTGTGTTGTGGAAACCTTATTGCTAACAATACATTGCTTTAGTTCAAGAGGTATGTCACAATCAAGAACACACAACCCAGGGCTTCCCTGGTGGCGCAGTGGTTGAGAGTCCGCCTGCCGATGCAGGGGACACGGGTTCGTGCCCCGGGCCAGGAAGATCCCACATGCCATGGAGCGGCTGGGCCCGTGAGCCATGGTCGCTGAGCCTGTGCGTCTGGAGCCTGTGCTCCACAACGGAAGAGGCCACAGCAGTGAGAGGCCCGAGTACCACAAAAAAAAAAAAAAAAAAAAAAGAACACACAACCCAGCAGCCAAAAATAAATTTAAAGTAGCTGAAATCGTTTGCTCACACTTAATATAAACCACAAAGGAACACAAAACACATGTTTAACAGCAACACTCTTATTTCTCCCCTTTTTCATACATATCACATCCCACAACTGCTTGGACCAACTCTCTCTCATGGTTTCAACTTCCTTGCTACCCAATGAGTGTTACCTCCTTGTTACTTAATGAATGAAGATGTTCATTTCTTTCATTTCTCCCCTCTCCCTCAACTCCTCATCCCCTTGCCTTTATTATGTGGAAAGGCATAGCCTCCATTTTAAGGAGTTGGTAACACTAGTCTAGCAATTATGACTCTTCTTGGAAAGTTGAAAGAGGCATAGGAGAGAAAAATTATGAACACTCAACAATGAGTTGTTTTTATCTTGTCACAACCCTTTTAATTGGGGAGAGATTGTTTGTTCTATATTGGCAAATACACGTGAGTCTGTTTTTTCTTTCCCCTTTGGTGACATTTTCTCCTCAACCACACAAAAAAAGGGATGAGATTTCCCACCCTGTCTCATAAAGCGACTCTTTCTCGGTTCCTTCCTATTGAAGTCCTCACCTGCCCCCTTTCATTTCACAAGGGCAGTCTGTGAGAACTCTCTTCACCTGGCTGACTAACCAAAGAGCCTTGCCCTGTGAAGGTGACTTGATCTAGAACCTACTCCATTTTGAGAAGATGGTGACTGTGCTATGTGCAAAGATTAATTTGGTCACTCAACTGTCAAGGATGGGTGTAGCTTATGCTATGATACAGCAGAATGTATGCTATATTAACTAGAATGTACTAAATCATGAGAAGGCCATGATTGTAATATTTCTGGTCTGATAGATTCTCTGGTGCATCCTTCCCAAGGACCAAGACCTCTCTCCAAATGTGGTTAATTGAACCTTAAATGTACGATGGCTTTTCTCATTTGAGGAAGAGTAAGGGCATTTCAAATGGAATATCTTGCTGGGTTATCCCAACAACTGAGGTTATTGGAAATGTATTTTTGTCATTTTAATTTTCAGATAAGAATATGGAGGGCTAGAGAGACAGAATAAATTGTCAAAATTACAAGTTACAGGTAGCAGAGGAGATATTAAAACCTCAGCAGTCTGACTCAGAGGCAACATTCTTACCAACAACCTACACTGAACAGGGTAACAATTCTGATCTCTCATAGTCCAAGAGGTTGCCTCCAAGCTCCTAAGCTGGGATCCATTCCATTCCTTCTAAACCTGATTTCTTTCTTAAATTGGATACTATTTTCCTCAACACTCCATATGCACATTCTGCCTCCTTAGGTATACAGTAATATTTCAGTAACGTTTTATTCTCCAGGTTGGACCTAATTTCAGTTCTTTTGAGGTAATCAATGAAGTAGAAGTTTCAGGGCAACAAGAGACCTAGAGACCAAGTGGTCTGTTGTCTCTTTATTCTCTATTTAAAACAGCATTACATGATATTTAGTTACCACCTTATAGACTTTAGGACTTGGCTTTCTTTTGAAAAAATTTTTTCTTACCTGAGAAGAGATGGAACACCACTTCACATCCCAACTTTTAGAGGAAGAACACAAGATTTTGCCCTTAGCTGAGTATTTTATTCCACAGTGGGACATATTCTGGCTCCTTTAATAACCCCAATTCCAGCAGAAATAATTGGCAGTAATGAGACCAAATCACAGTTCCATTAGTTCTCTTGAGAAGGGTTCTTTCAGCAGATCCCTCTCTGGTTACTTAGTACCAACATTTTAAAAGCAAGCTGGCATGATTTTTGGATAAAGATTACTCAAAGGAAGTTAAAGTACTGACATTTCATTCATTGAGATAAGAACTCAGAGTTCTTGGTGTGAATAAATTGAGAATAGTACCTAACTATAACAATTTGTCTTTTCCATCTCTCTCTTTTTTTTTTCTTGAAAGGGAAACTGTAAAAATCATTAAGTATAGGGCAAGTGACAAGGGGTCTTCATGCCTGTGACTAGAAATTTGATGAGTCCTCTTGGGAAAGTATCATGGTGAAACTATCTCTAGAACCCTGAAACTTAAGATCTTGGCAGATGTTTTGAAGACAAACTTGAAGTACCTACACAATGGATATTTGATTTTCCAGGGAAAATTCCTCCAACAAAGTTATTCAAAGTGCGATCCAATAAACACCCATCTTAGGATCACCTGAGGGTCTGGTTTCAAACATAGATCCTTGGACCCCTGCCCACATATCTTGAAACACAATCTCTGGGGGTGGATCTTAAGAATCTACTTTTTTTTTTTTTTTTTTTTTTTTTTGCAGTACACGGGCCTCTCACTGTTGTGGCCTCTCCCTTTGTGGAGCACAGGCTCCGGACGCACAGGCTCAGAGGTCATGGCACACGGGACCAGCTGCTCCGTGGCATGTGGGATCTTCCCGGACCAGGGCACGAACCCGTGTCCCCTGTATCAGCAGGCGGACTCTCAACCACTGCGCCACCAGGGAAGGCCAAGAATCTACATTTTTAGCAAAAGTTCCTCAGGTGATTCTTCTGCACATTAAAATTTGAGAAACCTTTTCTTTTTTTTTTGGAGGGATAGTGGTGTCAACTTAATGGAAAATCCCTCACTGTATGTACTACTAAGGAAAATGTGGTAATGAATGGAAGTGTGTCCAGGGGAAAACCTGGAAGGACCTATGCTTATTTCTCTAAGCTTCAGCCTAATGTCATAGTCCATGGTTAAGGTAGATATTTTGGCTTAGTTAGAAAGTGATTATTTTCTTTAGACCTTAATTCTTACTTTAATAGTTGGCAATTGTTAGTATTGATGGTGAGAAGGAGCTGAGAGGAATGAGATACCAGAGTCAGGTTTTTAACTCTACTGATAGATTTCCTGCCTGAGGAAAGTTTTAAACTTGGTATAGTAAGAAAAAATTTCCCCTCTTATATGTCTTAGCCATGGATTGTTGTAAAATAAAATCATTTTTGTGCATTCCATGTTTGGGCAAATGTGAAGGTCACCTAGTTGATAAGAACCACTGAACAGCTAATATGAAATCTTGGCCAGGTGAAAAACACTTGCAAATCAAAACTCCAAAGTCCCAATGGGAAATTAGCAAATTTAAATCTTATTGTAAACTCACTATTGGGTACTCAAACTCCATTAAGAAAAAATATTGTGGGAGAACATGTCTTGACTATCAGAACAAGTAATGTGACAAATTCTGAGAGGTGTTTACCCATTTGTGATTCTGGAGAGTGGAGTTTAAGGTTACTTAATGAGAATTATGTCAAGAATATTATAATAATGCAGAGGTTCCCAAAATTTCTCAGTTCAGCATGCCCTTCGTGTCTCAGTAATTCTTTCATAGTGTTCCTGGGTCAAAAGTGTACATAACACTTCTGTTTATAAAGTAGTTAGGTCCAGACGACTTGATAATAGCTATCCATCAGCATTTGACAGATGTTGCTGTGTTTCTCTTGAAAATGTAAAAAATCCCCCAGTGCCCCTGTGTGTTTGATGCAGCACCTCAGGACCGCCACTTCTGACAGATCTGAGAATCACAAAAATAGTGTTTACAGCATTTATTGTTCTTTTCCTGCCTTTGTGAATAACAGGTGAATATGATCAATTAAAGACATTTAACTGATGAGAGTTTATAGAAACTTCTCCTTAAACCCACTACAAGTAACAAGGTGCATCACACCATTGAACAGTACAGAGTATAAGTGATGACTTCTGGTCCTTCTTCTATCCTACTGACTTAAAATATTTTTAAGTACTTTACTCTCATCCCTTTCTCTCTCATCTCAGAAAATTCAACATGTTCAAAACTGTCTTGCTTTTTCTTCTGTATTCCTAATCTTGGTGAATGATACCACCATCCACCTTTGAAGCTGGAATCCCTGTGCTCACCTATGCTTTTCCTTCCCCAACATGTTCTACACTGGTGGACAAGTCTTGTTGATTCATCTTCCTTTAAAATGCTTAAATCCATTCTCTCATTTTCACCCTTAGTTTATCACTGTATAAGTTTCCAGTTTTGGTGTCTTCTTACAGCCAATTTTATCTCTCTACAATATCCTTTTTATAAAAATTGCTAGAATGAAGCTTTCTAAAGACACAAATCTGATTATATCACTCATTCTCTTACTTAAAGCCCTTCAGTAACTCCTTGAATCTACCTCTCTACTGGTTGAATCTAATTTCCTCAGCATTAGCCATGCCTTCATCTTAGGCCTCATTTCTAAGAAATCTGTGCACTGCCCTTCCTCTCATCACCTCTACTTGTGCGGTGACCCCATTTGAACTCTGCTACCAATTATGCTAATCCACTAACAACTACTATTAGAGGCCAGGCCAAGCAAGCCTCTTGTTTTGCTCATTTTGTCCCTTGGCAAGGCTTTCTTTCCTCCATGTGCTTCCCATTTTGCCACTCATGATTCTTTCTTTTAAATACACATATTTAGTATAAATATTTCTGTAAGTCTCTCCTTGTCATCTTGGGAACAAGATGGATTATAAGTAATAAGCATACAAGCTCTAACTTATTACTAATGCTTCCCAGGTACTATGCCAAGAGAAATAGACAGCTGATAGTAGCCATGAATATTGACTAGAAAAAATAATGCTTCTGAGTTATAAATTAATCAATAGGAAATTCCCATCCTGGAAGTTAGGAGGTAGGAGAACAGCCTCACACTGTTGCTTCACCCTTGGACCACAGGAGCCTCACTCAGGGTATGTAATCAGATTACGTCTGTTTATCTGTTGAGCCATCCAAGAGGGTAAAATTTTCAATGCAATAAGCATTTACTGAGCACCTGTGCTTTGGCAGGTACTCTGCCAAGCACTGGCAACACCGATCTAAGATGCTACTCCTGCCTTGAGCAAAGTCACACGCAGTGGGAAAGAAGATGTGTGTCAGTCAAACCAGCCTTAGCCCGGTAGTTGGCAAGGGTAGTCAGTACAAAGAGTAAAGTCCTTGAGAAATGGAAAGTTAGCTCAAGATAGTTCAAAAGCACTTTATTGTCCATGAAAAAAAACATTCAGCATTTCCTTTGGAAACCTAAACTTGTTAGTACATTTTAAAATGAATAGCTGGAGAAAGAACATCCATTTGTAGTTCTATTTTTATAAGCAAATCTCAAATGCAGGTTAACAAAGATTGTAACTTCCTTAACTCAGTTATCTATGCCTTTGGGAGAACTTTCTTTTCAAACCACAAAATCACACATATTCTGGGCCCCAGAGTGTCTAGGAAGAAATTATGTAAAATACAGCCTTGAAAACATATTGCAAAATCACACCAGAGGTCAGAGATCCACAACATCTAGCCTAGTTTCCAATGTTTATTCCTTGCACCACCCACTTTGGTCTAAACACTGATTGTTGTAACAGTAATTCAGAGCATTGTTTCACTAGGATTAGATTTAGAGGGTCAGTGTGATTCAACAATAGGAGGAAGAATTTCATGTACTTTTTTCCTTATCCCTCTATAATCCCTGGTAATTCGTAATGTGTGACCCATTCCCAGGGCACTGAGCTCTCTCCTCTTGAGGTCCCCCCTCCCTTTTCAGACACCAGTGTGAGTTTTTCATTTTCTTCTATTTAAGGTGAAACCCTGCAGAAAATGAGAGTCACAGGTTTCTAGCTTGAGATACATGAAAACAGAGAAGAGTAGAAGTCACACTGGGAAGAGTTAAAGGGCAGATTATCACCGGTGGGTGATGGGGGAAAAACCAAAAGTCAGCATCTCCTGCCTCATGAGAGGGACTGTGTATGAAGGTCTCATTTTCATCTGCATTAAAATTCTGACTTCTCCACAGTAAGACTTCTTTCAGGCTTTGAATCAGTGAGAGTTTATAGTCTCATAAATAACTGAAGTAGAAAGAAAGAGATATTGATTCTAGCTTCATATCATGAAGTAGAAAAAACATCAATAAGAGTATCAGGTACATGATCTCTAAAATATTCATTGTTAACAGACCAAGGGAAGAAGCTGGGATAACCATAGCAACACTGAAACATACAAGCCACAAATTCTGCAAAACAGATAAACCAGCAGCAGCTGATTACAGTGGAGAGCAAAAAAAATTATTCTAAATTATGCTTTTAGCATGAGATTCTGGTGTCAATTATTTTCTCAGCTAAATAAAGAGGCTGCAATTAGGAATTAAGAACTCAGTTTAATGAGTTCATCATCTCTGTGTTCTTCCAGATTGGAGAATGAAGGGAAACATATGTTATGGAAAGATTAGAATGAAGGAGAAATTGTAAATATTAAGTTACTTCCATGTGAATCAACTTTACATTTTCTATGCTGAAGAAGGTCTTGCTTACTTCCCTGTGCCTTTTGTAATCTTTTACTCTCTTTTGTTGGCAGATATTCTACCTCTTCCATGAAAATTTCCCCAATTCACCAGCCCACCTGAGGTCTCCTCTCTCTAAACACACATAGTACACACAGTCCACTCTATCCATGAAACATTAATTATACTATACTTTGGATTGGAGAGGTCTGCAAAGAAATGGAATGAGGGCAATCGATTTCTGGGAGTAAAAGGATTCAGAGGAAATTTCAACCCTCCCACCCCTGATTCTCAGTCTGGCCTACATTCTTCTCCCCACTGCTTTTTTTTCCCAAGAAAAGTATCTTTCCAAATCATTAAGACACTTTCCAACATCTTATATTCTTGGCAAAATTCTGCATCCTGTTTGAAATTAGAAAGTGTCATAGTCTTTTATGCATGATAAGCATAGAGCCAGAGACGTAATTTCTGACCTCTGCTTGGTCAGGACTATGCATCTAAGATGTTTGTCCTGTGTATTAATGCTAGGTTTTGAGGAGGAAGACATGTCTACTGAATAGGATCATTGGCACCAAGGTGTTGGTGGCAAGCTTGATTGGTTAGAAAACAGATTTTCACTTCTCAGGATGACTTGAGGTCACAGATTATATCAACAAAACCAAAAACAGTGTTTCCTTTTCCCTTATGGCAATGGCCTCTATTGCTTTTTATGGGCTATGCATCATTATACAATGGGCAAGGGGAGTTATTGAATTGGAAGGGGAATATGAAGACAGTTATGATAGAGAGGAAATCTTATCTTATATTCTGAAGTTTATAAATCTTGGAGATTTTGTATACTTCATTTCCTTAATCTTGTAACTAGAAGATTACCACTACTGGGTACAGAGCTGGGAATGATGACTCCTGTGATTAACAGCATTTTTCAGCAATTTATAAATGTTCTTATTGTGTTTCTTATGTATGATACACCTTCCTATTGTGATCATAAGCTTTAAGGATAGGGATACTATCTCTGTTATTTTAATAAGGTCTTATCTTTAACAGAGTTCAGGAAATATGGTTAGATGGGCAACAGATGACTGAAGGTGATAAAGAATGGGATGATAAGTTCTTAACAACAACAAAATTTTAATCTGATCTCCAAGTCCTCATCTTAAGTTTTTTTATAGTCTACAGTACAATTTTGGGAATGCTTAAATTTTGATGTGGACCCATATATAGGAAATGGCCATTGTAGTAGAAAAATCTTCTCCATTGTAGCTCTGGCTTTATCACAGAGAATAGAAGGATTCCTACATGAAGTTAAACTATTAGAATGATCACCTGGAAAGATAAATATTTATAGAAGACCTTATTTAAATCATGTAATTATGAAGTTTAAATGCACAGAGTAACTTCATCAGATCTCGGAGGAACAGAATTTGATGATATACTTTCATTAAGTTAGAAAAAAATAGTTTCAGAAAAAAATATAGAGAAATATTACTTTGCAGAGTGGATAAATGGAAAGGAGGGTTTGATATTTGTGAAATGCTTCATAAAATTTGTCATTTAATTGCACAAGAACCCTAAGAGTGCAGAAATTATTCTTTCCTCTTAGGAATGAGACAACAGAGATTCATAGAGATTAAAAGCCTTGTCCAAGCTGGTAGTGAAGAACAATTTTGAACGCTGATTTAGTGATCCCAAGTCTAATTTGTTTTGTGACATGCACAGCTACCAAAAACTCATTATCTCAAAAGATGGTTCACCCTTACAACATAATTGTGTGTAAAGAGGTTTTGGAAAATTTTCTGAAAGATAATTCCAAAATGGATTCTTAAGGAAATTTAGGAATATAGTGTTAATATATACTCTTATGATGTCACAGAGGAAAGCCATAAATTCCCATAAAGCATGCCTTGGTGCTACTGAGAAAGACTGAGTAGCGTGGCACCACTTGCCCAACACAGGATGACATTTCTAAGGCTCTTAGAAAGGATCATAAGAATGAGCTTCATGGGGGCTTCCCTGGTGGCGCAGTGGTTGAGAGTCCGCCTGCCGATTCAGGGTACACGGGTTCGTGCCCCGGTCCAGGAAGATCCCACATGCCATGGAGCAGCTGGGCCCGTGAGCCATGGCCATTGAGCCTGCACGTCCAGAGCCTGTGCTCCGCAACGGGAGAGGCCACAACAGTGAGAGGCCCACATACCACAAAAAAAAAAAAAAAAAAGACTGAGCTTCAGAACTTTTTCTAGATGAAGTCAGAAATCACTTCAATATCACCTGAGACAAATTCCAAGCAAAAGTCTAATTATCAGAACAAAGGGCAGGGAGGTGGCAAAGTGAGGAAGGACTTGGAAAGGAAAGGCATAAAATTGGAGGGACCCTCTCTGCTAGGTGTCCATCGTGTTTGTTCTTCAGGCAACACGGGTGTTATTACTTCTTAATATCTATACTAGGCTCCTAGATTCTGCATTTTTGCTACCATTTCTGTTGTATATTCTAGAGCCTCCTGATGCCATGCAATTTGGAATCATATTATTTCTGATATTTATAGTTTATCTTCAGTGTTTCCTTTTTGAAAACTTCTAGTCTTTGTCTTCCAAAGCCTTCATTTTTGTGATATTTGGAAAATCCTGATGGATGCCATTATAAAGCCTAATGTAATACAGTCAATAGATGTTCTACTATTTACTTAAAACTCACAATATTGCACTGGGGTTTCCCTTCCTGTTCAGAGCTAAACCCCACCACCAGCTGCTGCTCAGGGAATGCTCTAGTCAGAAATACCCTCAGGTTTACTCAGCTTTGAGCCTGGAGGAGGCCCAAGGGCTCCTGAATCAGCCCCAAAATGGAGTCCCACAGGATCCCAAGAGAATAATACCTCCTAGTCATGAGCCACTTGGGGTCACGAAATGCCGTAGCTCATTTAGTGCTATTTTCTGTTAAAAAAATTTTTTTTATTATAGAAGTAATGCATATTCATGAGAACATTTTGGAAATAGTAAAGATGAAAATAGGAATAAAATTAAAACCATGCATAATCTCACTATCTAGGGATAGTTACTGAGAGTTTGTTGATGGATGTTTATATTTTTAGTGCGTATAATATGTAGGGTTTTTTTTCAGAATTGAAATTCACCTCACCTATCATTCAGTGGTATTTTTCTATAACATGAATTTTAGTGGTATATAATATTGCACTATACAGGAAACACAAATAGTTCATGTAGCAAAGCTACTTTGTGTAAGGCATTTGGCTGGAATGGCAGGATGCCATTTTAACCCTATGGCTTTCCCTACAAGGATTTTCCAGGTACGAGAATAAAAGTATCATGTTTGAGATGACAGTTCAAAAGCCTCCGCCTAGTTATATAGAGTATATGGAAGAAAGATATTGAATGATTACTTGCCAAGCCAGTTTTTACTTTCACTCCTATGCCCTCACCCCTACCTCTCAGCCCACAAAAGCAAAATACTCTTTTAGACCAGAGAAGGATGGGAAGCGTTAGATGCTGGTGAGAGTGGAAAAGGGGTCTGCCCCCTGCCCCCATCTCACAGCCTGTAGTTAGCCTCAAACAAAGGAGGCAACCGAATTTAGAAAAGCTTGTGAATCTGAGAATTGAGGAGTCTGTGCTCCTCTCTCAGTCTAGAATTTAGAAGTAGCAACCCCAGCGGATGGAATTCCCAGAGCCACTTTGGCTACAGAAAGGCCAGAGGCAGGTATCCTCAGCCTCAGAAACGTAAAGAGACACAGCCAAATCTTCCCTGTGTCCTGAGAAGGGGGTGAAAGACCATTATTTCATAATTTCCATGTCCTTTTTGATTGTTTTGTTTCCTAATATTATGATCCAAAATCTGGCATGAGGCAAAGGATGACCAGATATCTGTTTTTTGGGGGTTTTTTTTGTTTTGTTTTGTCCTTTGTTTTTTTATTTCTTTTGCGGTACACGGGCCTCTCACTGTTGTGGCCTCTCCAGTTGCGGAGCACAGGCTCCGGACGCGCAGGCTCAGCGTCCATGGCTCACGGGCCCAGCCGCTCCGCGGCATGTGGGATCTTCCCGGACAGGAGCCCAAACCCGTGTCCCCTGCAGCAGCAGGCAGACTCTCAACCACTGCGCCACCAGGGTAGCCCGACCAGATATCTTTTTAATATCATAACAAAACATTGAATAACACTTGCTCAAGGATTATTTAATTCTCTAAGGAATTATACCTATGTCTGACTTACTATTTGCTATTGGTTAGGGCTCAGACTCAGTGAAAGTATATGTTAACTTGTAGATGCCTGTCAAATCTTACATTAAAAGCTTAATACATATATATTTTCTCTTTTGTACTATAGTTACTGAAAGTAGGCTTTTACCAGATTGCTACCTCAATCATATCTTATAGGCTTTGCTCTGATGGTGTTTTTATTTTTATTGTCGGCAATTGTTCTAAGCAAGTGTCTAGGCTGGGTTTCTCCAATTGCAATGCAGACCCTGGAGTACTCACTGGTTTACCCAGAAGCTTTTAGGGATGATGTCTGTTTCTCCTGCTACCTTCCATTTTCTTCCAGTTTCAATCTTTCCTTCTCTTCCAGCTTGCCCACTGAAATAACTGTTTTTTCTCTGCAGAGTGCCTGAGAAATATTAGCTTATTTACAGAGGAAGCTAAGACAGGCATGAATTCATTAACCATTACTAAGCTCAGGTTACCTGTTCTTATCATATCTCCTATCCTCAGGGAATCTGGATTCTTTCATTAGAATTCTACAGAACCAAGATTCCTTGGGCACATATTTTAAAATAATGATCAAAAGACAGACCAAAGAGAAGGCAATTTATTACCCATCATGTGAGAGCAATCAGTGTTTTGACAATGGCCATGTGACCAGTGCCTCTGAAATATAAGTAATTCACAAAGCAACCCACAACACTATCCTCGTGTGTAATATTATCTCCAGTGGCAACTTGAAAAGGATATTTCTCTGTGCAACGTTGAGCTGGAGAGTCAGACAGATCTGACTGCAAATTCTGGCCTCACTACTTACTATTTGCTTTTCAAAGGTTTGAATGAAAAGTACATAGCTCAGTATATAGCCCTTTCAGGTGCTAAATAAATAGTAAGTATAATTGTCTTTATTCTAACATTAACATGTTGGTGGCCTGCATACATAAAATATACCACGGAGAAAACTAAGTTCTGCAGCATAAATGTCCTTTTGAAATGGTCATGTGACTCAAAACTCTATTTTATAAAAAATGAAAGGAAATTTACTAGTGTGTTCTTTCTTCCATTAAATGAAAAATCACATTGAATCAGACTTCAACTCCCTCCCTCCCCTTCCAAATTATAATAGAAGATAAGGTGCCTTTCATCTAAACTAGAAAGAACATTGGAAAAATGGATATCCAATTTGATGGGGCAATTTTTCTCTTATCTTGTTCTAAACAGCAGTAGTTATTAGGACCACAAAGTAGCTGCTCATTAGACAGAAAAGAGGATCCTGATATGAACTGTCACTAAGAACTTGGCTCAAAGATGGGCACCAAGAAATGTGCCCATGTGGCTGCTTGCAGTTGAGCATAGATTGGCATGATGCTGTGAGAGCGTCTAAGGAACTTTATAACCTTTTGGGATGTCCTTAGAGACTGTTATCTCTATTCACACAAAAGTTCCAGGGTGGAATCATCATACTTGAGTCAAGAAAGATATCCTAGTCCAGTTTTCTCATTTCATAGATGAAATAAATAAAAAGTTAAGAAAATTGCCCAATGTCACATAATTAACTCCAAAATGTCTCCACGATTACACCCATCAATGTATGGCAATTCACCTTTAGAGTCTTTACTTTAGTCCTTATTAAAATGCAGGTATGCCCAGGAGGCATGATATTTTCAACTTGCATAACTGAAGAGTGAGTATTCAATGAAACCTCCAAGAAAGAGAATAGGCTGTGTGAAATGAGCCACAGACCATTTGTGGCAAAGGGATGGGCAAAACTGGAGAGAACAGTGATGGGGAAAAGAAACAGACAGACATCTGAATGTGAGCAGAAGCACAATCAAGGAAGAAGCCAGAAATCCCATATCTTCTTTGTAAGTTCTCCGGGATGACTGTGATGATTGATACTGATTTTTCTAAGGACTTCCTAACATTTTTGTATGTCATCTAAATGTCTGACTGATTTACTTTTTTCTTAACACTGGCTAAAGAAAATGCAGAAGCATATCTGTGCTTTTTCTAAAACAGGGTAAAACATAAAATGCACTGTGGTTCAAAAGTGCTGGTATTGCCTGAGCTCAAATTCCACCTATTAGGTATTGTGGTCGCTTTGAAACATGTCTGAAACTTGTTTGATATGTCTCCCATTAAGAGGCAAGGTTTATGCCCCCATCTTGGTCAATCTCTGCTGACTTCAGTGACTCCTTTGTGAAAAATAGACTGTGGTGGCAATGGCTGTGTGTCACTTCTGGGGCTGGGTCAGAAAATGTTGTGCAGCCTCCATTTGATTCCTTCCAGACATTTGCTTTAAGTGATATCAGCCACTATATAAGAAATCCCTCTTCACCAAGATTAAATACTGATGAGATCATGTGCAGGTGCCCCAGCTTCCAGCCTACAGTAAGCATCAATTGCCTGCCACATGAGTGCACCATCTTAGATGCCCAGCTTAGTGAAGCCTTCAGATGACCACAATGCCAGCTGATATGTAACTCCAACAACATAAAAGACCCCAAGTGAGAACTGCTAAGCTGCATCCTTCCTGCATTCCTGACATACAAAATCATAAACAGAAAAAAACAGTTGTTTACACTACTATGTTTTGGGGTTATTTGTTACATAACAGTAGTAACTGAAACAGATATGTTTCCTTGGGTTGTGTACATTAATATTCCTAAGTCTCTCTGTCCTTATGAACATAAGGATGATCATTGATCTAGAATATTCCATCCATGTTTTCATCTGCTCCTCTCTTAGACCACCTTTTATCATTAAAAATAAATTCTCTACATACCACACCTTCCATTCACAATAAAGCAAATGAGGAAATGAAAAAAAAAATCATCAACAGATTGATATAACCAAATTTACTTTGACATTATAATCAAAAAGAAAAACAATTTTCAAAAGAAAGAACCCCGGAAAGACTCTTTAGAATTCCATGACATTTCATGTGATGGTTGGATGTTCTCTAGGTTATGAGGTGAAGACTCTATTGTGGGTACAGATCCCAGGTGATGCTGATGTGCTGGTCCCTGAACCATACATTGAGTGGAAAGACTAAAACAGCACTGTGCAACTGATTTTCTGAAAAAATAGTAGAAATATTCTTTATCTGCACTGTTCAGTTCAGTAGCCACTGGCCACAGATGGCTATGAGTCCTTAAAATGTGGCCAGGCCAACTGAGGGACTAATCAGTTAATTAAAATTAAAATTTAAATAGCCATATGTGGCAAGTAGCTACTATATTGGTAGCACAATTCTAGAACTTGATTGCTAATCAAGTTCACAGCTTGGTACCTAAAGTGATAAGGAACTTTCTGCCTGACTCAGCTCGCTCTACTCACAGCATTATAATTTTAACCCAACTGGTAGTAAATCTTATCTGTAACTACAGAGAATAGGCATAGTAAGCAGAATAATCACCCCTCACCCCTGCAAAATAGCCACTTTCTAAATCCCAGGATGTATCAATATGTTATATTAGGCAGCAAAGGGAAATTAAGGTTGAAAATGGAATTAAAATTGCTAATCAGCAGATTAAAAGGTTATCCTGGATTATATATGCTGTCCCAATATAATCACAAGGGTCGTTAAAAAGGAGAAAAGAGGAAGAAGATGGTCAGAGGATGGCAGTAGGGTCAGAGAAATGCTACGTTACTGACTTTAAAAATGAAGAAAAGGGGACATGAGCCAAGGAATGTGAGCAGCCTTTAGACACCAGAAAAAAGAAAGGAAATGGAGTCTACCTAGAGCATCCAGCAGGAATGCAGCCCGGCTGACACTTTGATTTTAACCCATTAATACCCATGTCAGACTTCTAACGTCCAGCACTGTAAGTTAATTAATTTGTATGGTTCTAAGCTGCTAAGTTGTAGGTAATATGTTAGGGCAGCAATGGAAAGTGAAGTACATAGTAAATGTAGCCTCTTATCCAGAGGGAAATCTTTGATGAATCTGGACAGCATTATTCTGTTTCCCTGATAGTTTTCTTCTCACTTTAAACCTCCCTGCATTCTCCAACAACTGCTCAAATGTCATGGATCCATCTCCCCCAACCATTCTGATCGGTGTCCTTTGGACAGAAATCTGCTTGGCTGACATGGCACTTATAGCATGTCACCCAGCATGGGACACAAAGGCCCATCTGTGGAGACTATACACACTACCTGGATCTTATTTCTATCTATAAAGGCTAAGAATCTCTTAGCTTTGGGGGGAGACATGTTATTGAATAAACAGAGCTTTCAGTTAACCAACTCCCTCACCCTCACACACTCTTATCTCACAAGTAAAACAATACCTGCCCCAATTCTCTAGTAATATTTTGTCCATCATCTAGTGTGTAAAACGATTATGGGATTTGGATTCCACGGTATCTGCTCTCTCTTTCAACTTTTTGTTTTCTACAAATTTGACTTTTGTCCTATTCATATCCTCATCCAGGTAATTAACAAAGCCCTGGAAGAGGGTAGGCATGAGGACAGGGTTCTGTGACACAACGTTCAGACTCCCCTCTGGCTTAATTTACTCATTCCTCGAAATAGACTGAGTACCTGGAGTTGGGTGACCAGTTGTCCCGACTTGCTTGAGGTGGAGGAGTTTTCTGGGATTAGGGACTTCCAGTGTTAAAACTGGGACAATCTTGGGCAAACAGGGGTCCTTGGCCACCTTACATTTCAGTGTGCCTCACTTTGTGTTGGGTACTAGAAAAGGAACCCAAAATAAAGTGTAGTCTCTGCTGTCAAGAATCTCACAAGCTAGAATCCAGTTTTCCCCAAACTTTCTTAAGATTTCCTTTTATGTTCTACTCTTCCCTGACAGCCAAGAAGACTGATTTAGTTTTACTCTCTGTAGTTTATGTTAAGAAAAAATAGATATGTCCAGGTTTTTCCGTTTCAAAGTATACCCACTTACCACTTGGGAATTATATTCAGCTCCTAGTTGCAGTAACAAGAAACTTCAAAATAGTGAAAAGTTGCCTTTTTCTCATGTAACTAGAAAACTGGAAGAGGCTGCTTAGGGCTCTTATAATAGTTCCATGATGGAATCAGGGGTCCAGACTCTCTCTCTTTCAACCCAGCCATCTTTGCTTGTGTTTTCTTCTCGTGGTTATAAAGGGGGTGATCCATGTTTTTGTTTTAGGTAGGAAGAAAGAAGAGAGCAAGGGACAATTAGAGCATGCCAGCCAAAGAGCGCTCCTAGTAAAGATTTTTCTTTTCCTCAATGCCCTACCCAACAAATTTCACTTACATCTCATTGAGCAGAATTTAGTTGTTTAATGGACTTTACCTGCAAAAAGCCTGGGAGATACCGTTTTTTGTAGCTGGACACATTGCTATCATCACCACCACCATTCCCCATAATTAATTATACCATTGAGAAAGAAGGGGGAATTAGATATTGGGTATTCAGCTATCCAAAGTGGACTGTCTCTCTTAAAACTGTGACCCTGTTCCTCCCCATGAAATCTCTCCTTGTCAAATGCCTTTTTGAAATCTGTTTTTACAGTGTCAATGAGATACTGCTAATCTACTATTGTAGTTATAGTTCTATCATCAAGATCTGTAGGCAACTCCAGCTAAACTAATGGAATTGCATGAATTTATAAATGACCAGAAACGGGATGGCTATCACTTAATATTTACAATCTAGAAACTAAAGTAACCAAACTATTTTTCACAGCTCATTTATTTTTTTTACATTTAGAGTTATATTATTTAAGGAAAACTGCAGCTATTAAACCAAAGTTATTATTAAGCAAATATTTTAAATTACATATTTAAAGGGAATATAAAGACATTTTATTAGTCTGTTTTGAGTAATGTGTATCATATCATTAAAACAGAAATACTGTTTTAGACACTGCATTTCTTTGAGGTTAAGCTAGCACCATTCCCTTCAAATGTACCCACTAAAACAGGGACATTACCTGACTTTTCTGTGAAAGCTGAGTACTTACTTGGTTATAAAGCATCAAGTAGATTAGCTAGAAGCTGCAGTCATGGGCTTGTGCTATTTCAACACTTAACTAAAGATTTTTAAGTAGAGCTGTTTTAACTAAAAAGGTACTTGGTATGTGGAACCCATTGTTAAAATACACTTGTCATGCTTCAGTTGGAATAAAAGTGAAGTTGAGGAAGAGAGCAATGAAGTATGGTTCCTGGAACTCTTGTTCACACAGGTAAACAAACCCCTTATAATCTACATCTAATTTAAGTAACGCATTCAGGTAATGCATTACTGATGCTATTGGTACTACTGATTATAACCACATTTCATTTTGATGTGCCATGCATTGTGAGAGGAATGTTAATCCATTATCTCTAACCCACATGGCACATGTATGGCAGAGACATAATCTCCATTTTACGATTAAGGAAACTAAAATCAGAAAAGTCATGTAACTTGCCCAATGTCATGATTCAAACTTATGTGCATGAGTCTCCAAAGCATAGCCTGTCTTTCCAGGACACTTTTCTGCCTTATTCACTGTGAGAGACCTTCAGCCAACAGATTGTCTGAGTATCTGTTGTTTCTCTTTTAGAGCCTTAACAAAGCACAAGACTTAGAGAAGGAAAAGCCAATTGAGAATCTTGATTTGCCTCTTACCAGCTGTGTGTGCCTGGATTTGTCTTTTCAGTTCTCTGAGCCTCAATGTCCTCAACTACAAAGTGGTATTATATCTAGAAATATCAATAGTAGTATCTACCATATAAAGTTGTTGATAGAATTAAAGAAGATAACATGTTTAAGATAGGGAAAGTAGTAGTTACTCAATAAATATTGTTTGAATCACATACTTATCACTGCAGGGGAAAAAGAGAGGTAAAGAGATAGAACCAAATTTTACAGAGTTTATAATTAAATGACTTACATTTATGTAACTTATTAGGAAAGTCAACATAGTGGAGGTTAATTTATTTGACTAATTTCTTAACTGTCTTTATGATATCAGTGAGGTCTAAAGGAATGGGATTTTGGAGAAATGAGTTTTATTAGGACAATGTGGTATAATAGAAAAATCATAACCTTTAGAATTAGTGGGTGGGGGAACCAGGATTTGAACTTAGGAGTTCATAGGGTGGTGGGGCACCTGGTGGCAATATAGAAATGGTGACCTGGGGTTTAAGGAGAATGTAGTTCTGAAAGACAGTATAAAGAAATACCAGCTTTATAATATTGTTTAGAGGAGACAGACTTAATGGATTAAGGGGCCAATCAAAGCTTGGGATCTCCAGAAGCAGGCATTTAGATGGAGTTTGGGATGAAAGCTATTTATTAGGGATTAATACCAGTGAAAGGAAAAGAGAATAAGCAGAAATGAGCAGAGGATTAAATTAAACTGGGTTCAACTGGGTTCAAAATATTGGCAAATCCAACAAGTATGGCGTGTCAGATTGCCCCACATGGAGCAGAAATGGCCAGGCCTTTCTACATCCCACAATGTAGAAGCATCCCTAGGAAAATTGTATCTCATTTGAGGTGCTTATTTACAGACCCTAAAAAGTTAATCTGCCTGCTATTACAACAAATCCTTCCTTGGAGTGGACCTAGGTGGCATAGCTCAGTTTCAACCTCAAGACCATATTTAGTTCTGGACTTATGAGACCAGGAGGCCAAGAGCACTAATTTGAGATCATGAGATTAGATATGAGTTTTAGATGCTTCTCCATCATTCTACCATCTCTGACCTTGAATGTGTCACTTGAAGATGTAATCCTTAACAGTTTCCTTATCTATAGGGATTTGGCCTCCATGATCTCTGAATTTCGTTTAGTCCCTAATATTCTACAGTTCTATGGCTTTATTCATTTGTTTATTCTACATGCATTTACTGAAGGCTACTATATGGTGCCAGCCTCTTCTGGGCATGTAGGGCATACCAGTGAAGACCATTGACAAAGCTCTGTGCCCTGGTTGAGTGGATATCCTAATGGTTTTAAAGTTCTCTTCATTATGAGAGAAAGCAATGAGGTAAGAACTAAAATTCTTTAGTTAAATCACTATAACATTCCATAATACTGCTTCAAAGCAGAGGAATTTTGTATTGAAGGTGCCAGGGAAAATATACTATATTCTAAAAGTAATTTAACAACGTATTTACTGGGTCATATCGTAGCTTCCACACACTGTTCAATCAGTAAGATATTCTTTCCACCTTTTTTCTATGAGAGCTAATAAAATTATTGACAATCTTTCCTTGCTGGCAAAGGTCAGGAAGAAAATTAAGGTCCAGAGGGAAGAAAATAAAATACATTTTCAGAAATTTGGACTGAAAACATGTCAATGCTCTTCTTAGTGATTCATCCAGAAAGTTATTAAAACCACAATCATAACACAATATATGGCAACATGTGAAGAATATTTCACTTTATCTCATTTGTGCCTCAATATTACATTTTTCATTTCTGCTGTTGTGATGGGGGGTGGGTGGGTAGAAAACATTCCATGAACCGGTCATTTTAACTACTGCATATTCCTTTTAAATTAGACCAACAATCCTATTTGTGCTAGCTAGTTGATTAAAAAGTTAGGTAAAGCCAAGAATATTTTTTTGAGGGAAGGGGGGTCTTGATTTATTAGGATTTAATCACTCAACTTAAATGAATGTTAAATTAACGAATGGGTTTTTGACAGAATGATTGTAATGTGTGATTCAACAATAATAAACTCCTTTTTTTCAAAAAAAAAGATAAAAGCTCATGACCTCAAGTTATGAACCAGATTTAGGAAAATCATTCTAGCATATTTCAACATCTTATTGAGTTTTTGTTTTCCTAGTTGGAGCAGAGGAGACAGCATGAACTCTGCCCAAATGTTGCTGCTGTTTCCTTGGTTCATGTCCCAGTGAAACTCATCTCATTCTCTGGGCCCTGAAGAACTTGATTCTGGCCCAGAAATGTGTCCTTCTCTGGCAGAAGCTCAGATAGATCTGAGGCTGACTGGGTTTCTAGTCCTGTCCATGATTAGTGGAATGCATCAAGATCACACATATGGAGGAATCCAATTCTAGAAATGGCAGACTGGGTAATCCAGACTGGCTTTCCTGCTGAGAACAACTAGCAAAGTTGAACAACAAAAATCTACTTGAAGGTATTAAACAGCTACTAAAACAGTGAAGAACTACAGAGCCAAGAGCCCAGAGAAGAAGAAAACCCAGAGAGGTGAGCCAGGCAGGAGGCAGCTTGTGCCTAGAGATGTGTGTGAGTCCCTGGGAGACTGAGATGTGGATAAGAGCATCAGGCAGAATCACACAGGGCAGGTGGATCAGAAGTGAATTTCAGGTTCCACAGAGGAGTGGAGGCCTGAGAGAAACACCCAGAATCATGGTTGGGACCACAAAGGGCTATCACCCAAGACAGAACCATAAATAGAAGTCCATAGTCCATAGAGAGTAAAGACCAGCATGGAATGTGTTCCATCTCTGATTGCATGAGGTAATGTGAGAGATTGCCAATGCCTTTCTTCTCCTTCCAGAAACAAACTCATACTACAGAAGACACAGTGCAGGCTTCTATTTATATGAAGTCCCAAACAGGCAAAACTCATTTATGGTATAGGAAGTCAGCACGATTGTCTTGGAGGATGAGCAAGGGTAGTGATTGGAAGAGGAATTGAGGCACTTCTGGGGAGCTGATTAGTTTCTATTTCTTAATTTGGATGGTGCTTACATGAGACTAAGAATTTTGTGATAATTCTCCAAGCTTCTAGATCTCACTGACACCACAATGAGTCTATCCAGTCGAGCAGATGAAGTTCCCTGCAAACTACTCCTACTTAGAGTAGCTTTGTGCAGTTTCCACCTTGCTGTCCTGTGAAGATGAGCAGTCTATCTGCCTTGCCCATGAGCTTAGAGCTTCTCAGACTTCCCCTGACACCAAGAGGGGCTATTCCTTTCTCTGTTAGGCAAAGAGTACAAACCAACTCCCCAAAGCTGTTCCTGTGCTGGTCTCCCAGCTAGGGCTGCTACATTTAGCAACTAAAAATCTAAGATGCACAATTAAATTTAAATTTCAGATAAACAACTAATAATACCTTTAGTATAATATGCCCCAAATTTACATAGGGGACATATCTATGCCAAAAAAATAAATTATTTATCTTAAATTTAACTGGGCATCCTGTATTTTCTCTGACAACCCTACTCCCAGCTCATTTCCTTTGTTCTTTGGATGGAGGGAGGTGAGGCTAAGAGGGAGGAACAATAAAGCATCTGCTAAAGGAAGCACACACCACTTTAACTGTTTTTTTTCTCTTTCTGCTATATTGAATTAAACATTAGTTTTAATGAACATGCAAGAAAATATGAATACAATTTTAAGATTCAAAACCAGTGACATGTGCTTCCATTAGCATTATGATCTAACATAGCAGAAATTCTCTAACCCCAAAAGTAGGGAGGGCTGCTTATATTTTTCTCCTTCTTTCAAAGATGGACAAGATCCCCTTATGGTCTGGCCTGAGTTGTCAAATATAGTAACCACTAGCCACTTGTGGCTATTTAAATTTAAATTAATTAAAGTTCAACTATATTAAAAAGTTCTTAGTCTCACCAGCTACATTTCAAGCACTCAGTAGCCACATGTGTCTAATGCTACCCTATTAGACAGTGTTAATTAGAAAACATTTCTATTAATATAGGACATCCTATTGGACAGCACTGCTTTAGATTATCTTATTAACACCTGATTATGGAGACCGAAGTGACAAGTGGGGTGTCAAGCACTGTATTTTTGAGGCTGCCCAGGGAAGATGTCTTCCCATTGAGCAGCACCTAGCTTCACCTGGAATCTTTTCTTGGGGCTTTCTTTTATTGTCTGCAGTGGCAAAACTGTGTCTAGATTTAACACATATTAGATGCATTTTTCACTGAGGTTTCCTTGGGAACTCACACATATATTACCAAATTACAGTTCTTGGTCTGAGACTTCTGGAGAGGTCTCCGGGGTGGGAATCAAGAGATGAGGGTTCTAGTAGCTTCTCTGCCATTGTCCATCCTGAAACCTGGATCAAGGCACTTCCCTCTCTGGGTTTCATATTTCCTTCCATAAAGGCACATTTTGTTCTCATTAAAATAAAACTCAAAACTGAAACTTGAGAAAACTAATATTATCATCTCCAGAGTGAAATTCAATCTAAGTGATTTTTTCATTGTGTGATTACCTCTGAAAACACCAAGTCTCTCCCAGTGTGAATTTCCCAAAAGTAAAGCAATATTCACTCCTCGGAACAGTAATGGCCTCAGAATTAAAAAACTGGGCCTGATACTTCCAGATTTGGATTTTGGTTTATTATTTCAGTCTGGCCTGAGTGTCCTGGAAAAGAGCCTGGAATTGAAATGTGAAGGCATTGATATAAACCTGACAGTGAAATATTAAATACTTAACCACTTTAGACTTCAGTTTCCTCTTTAGTAAAACAGAGGTAATAACAGCAGTATCATATATTTATTAAGATGATTAAATTAGGTAACATGGTGAGAATGCTAATGGGAATAAAGCAGTAGAAAATATTAATAAATAGAATATGTTATTGATAATGATTTTTCCTCTCGTTTGTGCAATATGAAAAAAGATAAAATAGTATTGATTCCATTAATTTCAACTCAGCTATAAGTGCTGCCCAATATCAAGTATTATTTACTATCTAATTAGGAAAACACTTTTATATTTTTAAAATATTGAACTTAATATTGACCAGAAAGGTACACAGTATCTGTTTATCCACTAATGTACTCTGTTGATGAAAATTTGTCACCTTCTAAATATTTCAGTTATCAATTGCAAAATAAACCCTCCACAAACTTAGTAGCTTAAAACAACAATTTATTATTATTTATCACCATTATATATGCTATTTATCTCAACTGGAAGGTTCCCACTTTTGGTCTCTCGTTGTGTTGCAGTCAGCTGTGGTTATAGTCAGCTGAAAGTTCAACTGGGTTGAAATGTTATTAATTTCAGAACCTGATAGTAATTAAAGAAGTAAAAAAGACCAGAACCTGATAGTAGTTAAAGAAGTAAAAACAGATTTGTTTATTAAGAAACTATTGCAATGGGGAAAAGGAACATTGGTAGAGAATTAGATTCAATTCCGAACACTACAAGAACAAGTGTGGATTTGTAGTAAATTGTGGGACCTGGGTGAGGGGAAATTACTAGGAGGTTACTGGAAAATTACTAAGAGAGGATATCAAAAATAGAAGGAATTCTTGCTAAACTGACCAAACAGGATTCTTTCTGAGGGCAGACCAGAGCGATCAGATATCAAGAGTAGGGAATGAGGAATTTGATTAGATATCAAGAGTGATCAGATATCAAGGCAGGGGGAGGAGGATTCTCTCCAAACTGACTTTGCAGTATTCTTGCTAATACTGGGTTATGCAGGTCTGGCAAGGATGAGGCCAAGGCTGAAGGTTGACCTAGAAGTGGACTCTGAAGAGCTTGACTAATATTTGGTCAAGGAGAGTCTTTGCCAATGTCCCAGATGGGTCACTTGAATGACTGTCAGTTTGTGATGATTGTAGGCTGGGAGTCCAACAGGGACAGTTAAATCACCAAAAGTGGCTTCTCCAGGTGGCTTGAGCTTCTCACAGCATGCTGTCTGGGTTCTAAGAGAGAGTGTCCCAAGATCAATCATTCCAAGAGACTTGGGCAGAAGCTGCAAGTCTTCTTATGACCTGGCCTCAGAAGTCTTAGAAAGTCATATCCAATGCATGTTACTGGTCAACAAGTCACTAGGATCAGCCTAGATTCAAGAGGAAGGAAATTATCCTCTTCACCTCTTGAAGTGAGGAACAGAGGGAAAGAACTAATGCCAGTCATCTTTGGAGACTATCACGACATCCATACTTCAGCTTGTAAACTGTCCAGTGACTTCTATACCCTAGTGTCTGAAACTTCAGAAACAGAAGGGAGAGGAAACTCAGTTTATCTATATCCATACAAATTAATAGGAAGTATTCTAAAAATCATGTTTCTTTTGGTAAATGGGTATGGATGTTCCAGTGAGAGCTAAACAAAGTTGAAAATATGATAAAGCTGCTCACTACATCAGAAACATACCTCCCACATCTCTGATCAAAGTTTGAAATATATCTAGTTAGTTCAGAGAAACACTCAAATACATGTCAAAGACATCTCATTCCTTGCCCCTACATAGAATTAAGCAGCAGATGTTTTTATAATTTTAAATGTATGTATCCCTTAGTAACATTGCCAGATAAAATGTACTATGTCCACTTAAATTTGAATTTCAAATAAATAACAAATATTGTTTTAGAATAAGTATATTCCAGTTATTGCATGGAACATGCTTATGCTAAAAATAATTTACTATTTTTCTGAAATTCAAATTTAACTGGGCATCCTGTAATTTATATTTGTATTTGCTAAATCTGCAACACTATCCCCAAATAATATTATGTTTTTTTCAGACATTTTCCTCAAGTATATCAAGTGAAGAATAACTTTTGCATTTAGCTTCAAAATTACAGTATTTTACTAAATCCCCAATATAATTTAATCCTTCCCTGCATCTAGGTAATCTATACCTAACTAAAAATAATAAAGGGCAAATTGATTATGAGCTTTCTGTAGGAATGAGGCCAGGCAGATAGATATCAAGGATACACAGAACGCTTTCTTAAAGACATTGAGATAAATGTTATTTAACATTTCCCAGTAACTTTAGCATCATGACACATTTGCAGAATTAGTAAAGACATTTTTCCCCTTGGCAACCATAAATTCCACCTTGTTACAATTAATGTTATTTTCTTCTCTTTTGGGTAGAGATGAAAACAGCTGGTCACCACATGAAAATACTTCATCTATTTAAAGGCAAATGTTATCTCTGAGCTTTCTCTTTTTCGGGCCAAATTATGTCTGCTCATTTATCTTCTTTGGTTCTAGTTCCAACCCTTTTATCATTTCTGTTTTTCTCCTCTGGCACCCTGTAAATTTTCCACATTTCTAAAACTATACAGATTGAAATGAGATTTTATAATTTAATAAGACCTTAGTAATAAATATAACCATACATATTGCTTTGCTTATATAATTCTGATCTTTAAATATACTATTTTAAATGCATAAATTATATTTAAAATGCATTGACCAAATATAGCTAAAAGCCAATAGATAAACTAAAGTGGAATTCTATAAAAGTCAAATAATACAAAAGAAGTCAGTAAAAGAGAAACAGGGGAACAAAAGACAGAAGTAATGACTGAAAATAAATAATAAGCCACCTAAAATAATAAGATAAAAGAAGGTCTAAATCCAACCATAGCAATAATTACATAAATATTAATAGACTAACACTCCAATTAAAAGGTAGAGACACTCAGAATGAATCATAAAGCAAGACTCAACTAGATGATGTCTATAAGAGATACTCTTTAATATAAAGATACCAGTAGGTTGAATAAATGGATGGAAAGACTATATATAGTCTATACTATACATGCTATACATCATGAAAACAGAAAGCATAAGAAGGCTGGAAGGGCTATTTTAATATCAGAAAAAAGTCTTCAAGACAAATATACAAGCTATAAAGAGGAATATTTCATAATGATAAAAGGGTAAATTCTTCTCAAGGCCTAAAAAAATTAAATGTGTTAGCACTTAAAAACGCCCTTCCTATATATGAATCAAAATTTGACAAATTCAAGAGATAAGTAGACAATTCCATGACGATAGTAGGAACACCCATTGTTCAACAAATTATAGGATTAGTAGACCAAAAAAATCCTGTAAAAATATAGAGGATCTAAACAACACTGTCAACAATCTTGACCTTATTGATATTTACAGAACACTACACTCAACCATAGAAGAATACACATCCTTTGTACTTTCACCAATGTAGACCATATGCTGGGTCATAAAATCGGTCTCAATAAATTTAAAAGAATTGAAATCATGTAGAGATTATCCTCTGACAACATGATTAAGTTAACATGCATCGACATTGCCTTTCAGAGATTTTGGTTATCATTCACATTTTCCCACTTTTATTAACACAGTTTACACTTTCCTCTGGGTACAACCATCCTGCTTATTTGGGCATTTGTTCAATGAACCCAGGCTCATTAATACTTTCAGGTATCTTCCTATGGGACACTCCCTTCTATTTGAATGTTCTTTATAAATTAAAGAACACAACTTTCTTGATAGTGCACAGTCAATGTGCATGAACTGGCATAAAAGAAAACACCAACAGTCTCTTGAATTGCAGCTTCAATGTCCTGTCTCGGACCACATCAAACTCTGCAGCATTTGGTACGTGGAAGCATCATTTTCTTGGACACTCTTACCCTTGACCATGGCTTTCATAACACAGTGTTACCTACGGTCTCTTTCCCTCTCTACATCATGGATCCCCACCCCATGATTCTCTCCTTGGAACTCTTCTCCCTGTGTATTTCCCCAAAAGGATCTCATCATCCCTGTACCTTCCACCCTATTTATGCAGATCAATTTCATTTTTACATTTAGTTCCAATCTTCTTCTTGAGCTTCAAGTTCATAATCCCCATGTGGCTGTGTTGTGCATATACACTCTACACTATAATTCCATATGTGGAAGAAATAATTATATTTCTAGATTTCTCTTCATTAAGTTGCCTGAAGCTTACTCAGAGTACCCAGGCCTGTGGGAAATCAATCTCAGTCGTTATTGCCATTTCTTGCTCCACGAAGATAAAGCACAGTCTCAAATCATCTGGAAGCCTTTCCAGTCATCTCTCATAAGGTTTTTGAATGTCATTTGAATGTGAGATGCCTTTTGAATGCCCTGTGTCTCAGATCAGAGGTTTCATCAAGTAGAGCTGCATTACTGTTTCCAGTCTACATACACTTCAGGCAGAATAATATTTAGTAAGTCTAGATACCACCCCCCAGTCTAGGTCCTACTTCCTCAGGCAAATCTTGTCCTCCACCCCAAAGTGATGACAGATAGCAGCTCTAGATCTCCAACTCTCTGCACGATCCATAAACCTTCAACTTCTTCCAAGTGTGAGGAACAAAATCATTTATCTTCTTTTCTTGACCTCGAAAACACTTAATCCCTCTATTTGTTCTTTCTCTGGGACAGTCAGCATTACCTCTTCAATAAACTTGGGCTTTGTACAATAAAGAACATGTAACAGTTTTTAAGCAGTATTTGATTTCTGCTGGACAAAATAAAAAATTCTGGGGCAAGGATATGCTGAAGTTTGTCTGTTTGCTAGAACAAGAAAGTGAGGAAAATACATGGTGGGCACTTATAGATTAAGATCTCAACAAATTATGGAGTGCTTTCTTGATGACTTCTCCTACCATAAGCATTTATAGACAGTTCACTATGCACCAGATATCTAATTTATTCATCACACCCCTCTTCTGTAACATAGACATACTTCTATCCTTTTACATCATCATTTTTTTTCAGCTAACAGTTATTGTGCATCTCCTGTGTGTTAAAAATTTTATGCAAAGTAACTAATTTCATGCTTGCAACAACCTTATGTCAGAATTGCTATTATTATCCTTATTTTGAGATGGGAACACTTAAGTTTAGAAAGACTAAGCTACATACACAAGCAGTAAGTAGCAGAGTTAGGATTTTAAGTTCAAGATGATTAACACCAGCAACATCTCTCTTAACTCTTTACCACCATGCAATATTGCCCTCCTCCTTCATATGTTACATATATTTTAATGCGTGTTCAGAATTGACCTGAAAACAATTCTTTTTCCTGTCTCCCTGTTTCTGTTATCGATACCACCAATTCTAGGTTCTTGGAGTTCCCACTCTGAAATTATGTTTGACTTCTCTTGCTCCATCCAGATTCAGCCACCTGATAAGTCTTAGAAGTGCTACCTGAATCATATCTCTTCAATTTTTCCTCTTCTCCATTTTTTTCAGATTCTTATGATATATTTATTCAAGTGTTCTAATATCTTCCAAATGCTTTCTGGGTTTCTCATCTCTCCTTTCTCTAGTTCATCCTACATACTGTGCAAAGGAATCCTCACTAAGACACACATCCGGTTACTACCCCATTGTCAACTAAACTTGTTCTACATGTTTTGTTCTAGATATCAAGTCCCTGCAGTGCTTCTAAGCCTGCTTTTCCATTCTGATCTCTTGCATTATCCTCTAACCACTTATTTCATGTCACAGTGAATGTTGGCTATTAACAATTTCCTGAGTATAATCTTCAGCCCCTCTTCATTCTTTGCTTGTGTACATGTTATTTTCTCTCTCCGAAATACCCAAGTATCCATTCCCTCTCCAAGGGTCATATTAAATCCCCAAAACCTACTTCAGAAAAAAGTTTTTGGAAGAGATTTCTGATGCTTGCCTATGTCCAGTGCTCCTTTCTTTTCTGGACACACAGAAACACTATATTCACCAGCCTTTTGCAGTTAACCAGCCACACGACTAGTTCCAGCCAGCGAAATGTAGGTGGAAATAAGATCCCACATGCTGTGCGGTGCTGCCAAAAAAATTTTTTTTAAATAACAATAGAATAAAATAAATTTAAAAAAAATCAAGGCAGATGTAATGAATCATACTTCTCTTTTAAAAGTCTGACTAAGAGGACTTCCCTGGAGGTCTGTGGTTAAGATTCCAGGCTTTCACTGCCAAGGGCCTAGGTTCGATGCCTGGTTGGGGAACTAAGATCCCACAAGCCATGTGGCCATAAGTAAACAAAACTTTCTAAATTCACCTTTTTTAAGTATAATTTTCTCTCCTTTAAATCCAGAAATTAACTTAAAGTTTTCTCACAGCAAGTCTTATGCCATGTATGATAGTTATTTGTTTAGTTATCTAATTCTCTATATGAATAAGTAAGTCCCTATTGGTCAAAGTGCTGTCTCTTAATCACTTTTTATTGAATTCCTACTATTTGAAAGGCACTAAGCTATGGTGTCAGTGATTCAGTGTTCATTATATGAATAATAGTACACACTTAATGAATGCTTCTTAAATTGAAAATAATATGATATTTGGAATAAGAGAAAGAGGATCCATAATTCATTCAGGTAAAGTCATAATCTCGGCAAATTAAAAGAAACATTGCCTATTTCTTCTTAAGGCTGTGATTTATATTCAACAAAGCTGAATTACAGAACTATCACAATTTTAGATATAAAAATATTTGACACTATAGGTTTTGCAAACTATCAAACTCATGGAACTCTACAATGTCAAAATCTTTCTTTTACTCTCTAGAATTTAACTCATAATCCTAAGTATAATTATCATCTCAGGTGGCATGCACATAATTAGATACCAAAGGCAGAATTAGACAATGAACAAGAGATAATAAAAGGAACAAAATCACCCTCTAGTTTGATTGAGATCCCTATGCGAGCAAAATGTATATGTGATATGATCTTAAATGCTTTAGTGAGATTGATTTCACTCATTTCTGCCTTTTCCCAGAGTTAGGTGTATTGAGTATGGTTCAGGGCAGAATCTAATAGAATTTGTGACATGCCAATTCAATCACCTACTGCTGTAGTTGTAAACATTCATCCATTTTGAATTGCCTAGAATTTATTTAGCTGTTAATAAGAGATCAATAAACCAATAAATATTTATTGAGCACTTGCTATGTCAAATCTGTACAGGAACATTGACTCCGGGCAATTAACAGGAATTGGTGAATTACTAGCCCTTGAAGAAAAGGCCATAAAGTATTGAAATAACCTGATAGACAATTTTAGAGGGGAAAAGAAAATTCTGTTGCGAGATGAGAACGCAGTGTCCATAGAAGTTAATTGAGATATATCTTCTGTTAAGAAAAAAACTCTTCACACTGAAGTGTCAAGATGATCTGTTACCCCAGGAATGAATCAGAAAATTTAAGATACTAGGATAAGGCAAAGACCATAAATGATTAAATACAATGTATGTCTATAAAGCTCTTTAAAAAAAAAGAAGTAGAAGTAGAGTGTTTAATTCAGGTCCTTGAGAATCAGGAGGCAGGTTTTTTCCACCTGCTGACTCACTGTGGGACACTGGTCAACTCAATTTGCTGATTCTGGGTGTATTATGTTCTCTGTTGAAAGGCATGGAAACAAACTCTGGAGTTTCTTAAGGAAAAAAATAAATTTAGTGGAAGGATACTGACTACCTCTAGAATCAAGAAAAATATTGAGCCAACAGGGTTTAAGAGGAAGAGGACTTGGGGGTAACTGCCAGGGTCACAGGAGCAGGAACTCAGGGGCAGTGTCTCTAGAACTCTGACATGGAAGGGTTTGGTCACAACCAGCTTCCATCCTCTTGTCACCCTGGAATGGAGACCCTTTTCAGCCTCACTTGGGTCTAGGTTTGAGCTGGTAAGGTACCCATTTGACATTCCTCTGGATATTCTGGTTACCAAAGAAGGACAAAAGGGGAATATTGGGCTTCCTAAACCCATACTGAGCCCCAATTTTCTCATCTCCTTTAAAGCAATGAGTCTAGACTAGAAGAGTTCTTGGATTCCTTAAAACTCTCATACTACTTGATTTCTTTCATTAAAGACAAAAAGTCCCATACACCTAAGATCTATTTTAGGAGGTACATTAATCAATGGCAATTGAAAGAAATACCCATATTTGAAAGAACCAAAAAGACACATACTACACATAGTAATTTGTCACTAATTAGTTGTGTGATCATGAGTAAACCCCTTAAGAATTTCAGTGTTCAACCAAAGTATGAATATCCTAAATAGATTGATATGAAGCCCATTACTCATCTAAGATTCTACATCAAATCGATATATCCTTAACCATAAATACCTGACTTCCTATAGGGTATTCTAGAATAAACATTTTGCATCCTAAGTTATTTTCTGTTTTGATCCCAGATTTTAAGCACTTCTATTTAAACTATTGGTAAAAACTCTCTAAAATTAGACCACTTTTTCTAATAAAATGAGGGATTAACTACTTCTGCAGGTAACAGCTACAATCCACACAAGCAGAGGTTTTAAATTCAAATGGTTTTTATGAGAACACAGCTCTAGATAGACCATGCAGCCTTAAGTATATGACAGCTAAAAATAGCATTAAGTGCACAAGGGTAGAGGTTTGATGTTTGGAGGTAAAACATCAGAATATATTTTGAATTGAATAATGCCATCTGTTCCACATCAAACAACCATAAAACACAACATTTTGATGTTTTTATGTTGTGTTCACTCACCTTTCCTCTTCAAACCATCTCAATTATAATGTTCCTTCCAGAAGCAGGGATTGTTCCTCCCCTCAATTCTGCCAGGCCTATTTTAGGCTCTGTCTTTCAGTGTGAACTTATCTGGCTGCTTTTGTATGCAAGGATCATCTACTGGGTTTGAAATTAGCCTTCAGAATAGTGCTTTATACTATTTTTTTAAGATAATAGATGATTTTTGTGATTGCAAAGCACATACTCATAGGAAATTTGGAAAGTAAGGAAAAACAGATCATCTCCAGTACTAATATTCCCTTCTACTAGTGGATGTGTATGTGTGTGTGGTGTGTAATATTTTAAAGTTGAATCATATAGAAAGTAGTCTTTATGTTTTTAATGGCTGTATGGTACTCCTTCTTAGGGATTATTTACTAGTTTTCAAACTGTTTTGGAAGACTCTTCTCGAAGTAAAAAATTGACAAAAACAAGCATTATTCCTAAAATATGAGCTAAATACATATTGAAATTAATAAAGCAGCTTATTAAAATCTTTCCATACTCCTCAGTTTTTCAGTCTCTGCCTAAAAAGACTCAATGACTTTTCTGCTGATAAAATCTATGCTGAAGATTGGCCAACTCTTACTGTAAAAAACAAAAGAAAAGGAAAACATAAGTATTTCTTGTAATTTATTTAGTCAGTTGCCATTGGATGATAAGTTAACATTTTAAATGGGTTTTATACAAAGATCTGATTAGAACTAAAAATGCTGGTATATCTACCATTTCACATCAAGCTTAAACTACTTACAGATGCTTATATAAGAGACAAAAAGGAAAAGGAAAAATAATTTCTGATCCTGAGAATTAGGAGAAGGGCACAATACACACACACAACACATGCACACACACATTAGCAACAGAATTAACTCAACAAGACCTTCAAGGGATGAAGATCAATATGTGATTATTTCTGTCCAGAGGTATATACTAAAGCCATGAGCGATATTTGTTTAACAGACTAATTATTAATGTTTTACTATAGACGTCTTTAAAGTCTTCACCTCCTCCTCCTACTTCTGAAAAGGGTTATTGGTTCCTTTATTTGGCTACGAGGATAAATGAGAGATTTGGGCAGAGTTTTGAAGAAGTGGTTGGAAAACGGGATTTTGGTGAGGTTTTATTTTGGATTGTGTGCTGTAATTTTCTTCTACCTTTGCTTCCCACCTAAACCAGATCTTTAGGAAAGATCTACATTATAACTAAAAGCTTTTGGATTCCAGTAGTTTTTCTTAGGGACGCACTGATGTACTGAATTGACCCTGATGCAAGAGTAAGTGCTCTCTGCCTACAATACTTTTTTGAAATTTGGATGGTTGAGAATTTCCAGTAAATGTGTAATTCTGTCCCTGAGGAATGGTGCAGTAAAGTATAAACAGAAAACAGAAGTAAAAATCACAGAATGAGCAGTTAGAAAATTGAAAAGCCAGTGTCTTTGGGCACATCACTTAAACTCTTTGCTTCAGATTTATTATCTGTAAAATGGGGGAAATAATCTTTGAAACTTACTTTACCCTGATTTTTTTGTGAGTACTCAATGGGAGAATATTTTTAATTGCTTTGTAGACTAGTGAGTGCTTCATAGTGTAAATGTTTATAACTGTTTATAATGAAGACTATCTGTTATTAATATTTCCCAGTTGGGATCCCTTTGCTTCTCTGGTAGTCTAATATCTCTTTTAAAGTGTGCTGCTCATATATTGGACAAGAGACGTCTTGAATAAGTATCTTCTGTTGGCAACCCTGTTTCTCCTCATTCACACTCTGTCCATCTCCACCCTACTCCATGCCCAGCGCCCGGGAGGTTGACCCAAATGGACTGTATCAATGGGCTCCCTGTCTTCTCTTCAACTTCTCTGCTTTCTGGAGACACCAGCAGAAGACCAGAGGGTGGAAGGAGAATGAGGGGACAGTATTCATTCACTGCTTTCCTCTGGCTGGTTGCTGTGGGCTGACTGTGTCTCTTCTTCAGAGAACAGGTCCTGTCTGGGGGCCTCTCCATACAACTGCTCTTCCAGGGTCCGGTCATTGCTTCCTCCATTTGCCCCTTCAGACCTAGTGGTGTTCGCTGCCCCTCACTTTTACCAACCCTGAGGCTCTTCACTGTCCCTTGTTTCCTTAAAGCTTGTCCATGCCTTTGTAAATAGTCCCTTTATTAAATCTCTTCAAATTTAAATGTGCCATCTGTGTTTCTTCCCAAACCCCATTTGGTACAGGTCTCACCACCAAATATATTTATATCTTCACCTGTTTTTCTCCCTTAATCTTTCATCATCAATTCCTCCAACCAGAGTTTATATTGTTTTCCAGCCAGTGTTCTGGTTTTAGTTTCCAAAAAAGACAATTTTATTTTGTAATGGGGAAGTTTACGCTTTTCTTCTGTATTATACAGAAGTATACAAGTGAAAAGGTATAAAGGTAGAACCTCAAATATGAAACATTGCACAAATGCAAGTGATTGAAAGTTTCCCCCAAAACATATAACCATATCCCTCCTATTACTTCTCCATATCCACTCACACTAGTACAATCACACACACACACACACACACACACATGCATGCACCTGATTTGAAGCAGGTGACAGGCCCAGAACAGTGGCTTCACTAAGTTGCAACCTTGGTTTTTAAGGAATAGATATGTCTGCTGCCTACCCAACTCTTCCAAATGCTCAGGTAACAAGGAGAAGAACCCTGCCAACCTAATATGCAAATACACAGTCAGGAGTATGCAGAGAGGAACATACAAGATAGGGAGAAAGTGGTGGATACCACTTGTTTGTGGCTATACATGGAACACCTCCCAGAAACTTCCAGAAATAGCTAGACAGAATGATTTTGTTTTTAGGGTTCTGGATTGTCTTCAAAAGTAGAAGAGCATTGACACTATAAAAATATCACCTTTCCAAAGAACTGGGAAAACAAAAGTTATATAAGTTTGAGATAGCAGAGGAAAAATAATGAGAACAAAAGAAGAATAGCATGATCCCTCAATACCAACGAACCTTCAGAAAGAAAGTGGGGAAAACTGTTCTATGATAGTTACTGAAATGGTCATTACCCACTCCAGAGTATGATATGGTAGGAGAGAAGGGCACATGTTTTCTCCAAAGCTCGCTAATGAATCATGTTTAGGTTTAGGATACCCTGATCAGACTCTCTGGCTGATTTAATGATGAGTCTATTGCTATTTAATGTTTTCATTACATTTTCAAGGAGTACAAAAGTTCATCCTTTTTAAAAGGCCAAGGGTGCACAGAATGTCTACAACACAATTACGAAAAGGACAAAATGGGAATATTTTTAAAGCCATAGGGAGAAAATAAGTTAACAAAGATTTCAAATTGTTCTACTAAAACTCCAGGACATAATTTTCTCAGTTAACAGACGAATAGAAGACTGATCACCATCAGTCTCTCTTCTACCTTGTAAATGGGGATAAAACCTGAAATGATGTTCTAAATACCAAAACAGAAAAAAACCCCAACAAATAAACAGACGTCATATAAAATGTCAGGGTGATTGAGAATGAGAGCAAGCATCTGCTTCCATACTCAGAATTTAAAGCCAGTTACTAAACTCATCATAATACTCTCAAAATACTTGAGTTTCTTCAGCTCATGTGCATCCCACGTTGCTTCACTCTATCTACATGGATACTCTATATTGTGTATTGTACTCCGATGAGAATTGCATCACCTGTCACTACTTACTGTTGACTTCAGCCAAACATCCTTACCTCTAAGCCCATCTCAACACATCCCTAAAAAGAAAGTCTCGGTACCATAAATTCCACCCTCAAGCACTGATACCTTGGGCTAAGGACTGTACCTTCAGGAGTTCTCAATTCAATTGCCCAGTGAAGCCCAGGGCAGCACTTTTTTTTTTTTTTTTTTTGCAGTTCGCGGGCCTCTCACTGTTGTGGTCTCTCCCGTTGCGGAGCACAGTCTCCGGACGCGCAGGCTCAGCGGCCATGGCTCACGGGCCCAGCCGCTCCGCGGCATGTGGGACCTTCCCGGACCAGGGCACAAACCCGTGTCCCCTGCATCAGCAGGCGGACTCTCAACCACTGTGCAGGGCAGCATTTTGTTCTACAAAATCGTTGACATAAATTAATGAAAGAACTGGAGCTCCACGACTTTCTTTCTCTCCAAGCCCTCATCTCTACTGCCTTACCTACTCAGAGCTCCTAGGGCTTACAGCTTGAAAATCACTTCTCTAAGCCACTAAAATATTGATTTCTCACATTGTCCAAAGACATGAGGCTAAAATACAACAGATAAATGCATTAGGAATTAGAGATAGAAAAATAGGGAGAAATATCCAGAAGAAAATAAAACTAATGTTTTTGCTTTCCTAATACATGCCAAGTATCATGTTACTCACTTTATATACATAATCTCATTTATTCTTAACCTCATCAGGCAGGGATTTTTATCTTCATTTTCCAGGTAAAGGAAACAAACTCAGGAGATTTGGGTAAATAACCCAAAAGGCTACAGCTGGTAACTAAACACAAGAAATTGAGCCCAGGTCTATATCCCAAAGACTCTGTTCTTTCCATAGAGCCCTCCAGTTTCCCAAAGACTTTGCTATTACTTCTGGAGATTTAAAAAAAAAAATAAATAAAATACTAGTTTCCAGTCAGAGAATATTCTTATCGATTCATTAAATAGTTAACTAAAAGTGAAAATTTTTAGTTTAAATTTGTATAATACTTTATAAAAACTCAGTTCATTTTGGCTTATAATTAGTTCTTTCAAAAAATAATACTTTAATTTAGAACTCAATGTGTTGGTTGTAGTTTAAGAAACAGTGTGCCAGGTCAAGAGTCAGATCTGAATCTTGGATCTCAGTCTATCATGTGCAGGTTGTATGATATCAGATAAGTAACTAGCTTCCCTAAACCTTAGTTTGGTGTATGAAAAATGAGGAGTTGGACCACACTAGAAGAATTTCTTGAAGCTGACTGACCTTGATTCATGGCTGTATGAGAAGTGGGAGCCACAGCACTGCTTCAGAAATCCAGTAAATGACTTTCAAAAAATCCAGTGCTTGTTTAGGATAACATCAGAAAGGCCAATGCAATGGTGTATGGACAAAAATTAATTTATCTTGCTTGTCTTTTAAATGTATCTAGTAGAATATAAATCCCATATTAATTTGATGTATATCATCATCTGTTTTTAAATACATGAAAATGTTTTTCATTAAAAGGCAAAAATATGGTATGGTCCTTTTATAGCTTTGACTCCTATTCCCATAAAGAATTTTATCCCAAATAAATATATTTTGTGCTTAGAAATATTTTCTTGATCATTATACAAATTTCCTCTGTCAATATGTATATAAGTGAAATTTATTTTTTCCAAAGGTTCTTTCTAAGGTTCTGTGTGTTAAATTTTTTCTTCTGGATTGAATTGTCATTACAACTACTAGAAATACAAAATTAACCAAAACAACATGATCACATCATAAAATCTGATATTTTTTAAACATAAATTTTTACTCGAAATGCATTTACACGAATGATACATATATATGAGGTTTTTTTCCTAATTAGTTCATGTATCTGTGAATGAGAATTGCTTAATTATAGAATAAATTATAGCCCAGCATCAATATTATTTCTATTTTTCATTTTTAGGAATACAAGCCCTGAGAAATATTGTTCTCAAAAATATGTAGCTGAGAATGGAAGTTTCATTAGAACAATTTCATCCAACTCTTTAAACCCCATTATAGTTCCATGCTAAAAATCACACAGTAATATCTCATCAAAAATTGCTTTTATGTTCAATTAATTGGCAAGTCAGATCCCCTCCTTCAAGTTTGTTGAAATAGTTTAAAAATTGGGAACAATCTTACTTACAAAATTATTTGTTATCCATCTTTGGAGTAATTTCTCAGTTTACCACAGAAGCTTTACTAAGTTCTGTAAAATGACTATTAAGTGTACTCATGACTAGGAGTGATACCCAAATATTAGCTTATAGTAAGATATGTAGTCAACAGTCCAATTGGACTAGATGCAGGCCTCAATGCTAGAGCAGGGTCTTACAGACACCTAATTGTGCAGGGTATTAACCTTACGGTTGCTGGATCATGAAGAAGTCTTACAGGCCCCAGGTCCCAGGGGAGGGCTGGGGTAGGTTCACTCTAGGATTCAGAGAGGTAAATATTTATCATCCAATTTGAAAGTATGTCAAAGTATGTCAACATTTTAACAAAGGAATGACTTCCTGTTATGCTTTCCTTCAAGAACAAACTGTTTATTACAATTTGAGTAATTGTTTATTACTCAAATAACTGTTTATTACTCAGAAAGGGTGGAGAAAATTGAAATGTTACATTTCACCTTTGCCAGTACAATTTTTTTTGCAAGATATACCAACTGATTTTAATGTTACAAAATGTTACTTAGTACAGTTTCAGATCCACATTGCAACTTAGCTTTTTTAAAAATTAATTTTTATTGGAGTATAGTTGATTTACAGTGTTATGTTTGTTTCTGCTGTATAGCAAAGTGAATCAGTTATACATATACATATATTCACAATTTTTTAGACTCTTTTCCCATATAGGTCATTACAGAGTATTGAGTAGAGTTACCTGTGCTGTACAATAGGTAGTAGGTTCTTATTAGTTATCTATTTTATATAGTGTGTATGTTTTTGATAAAACACTTTTGTCTTATTCTGTTTTAGATATTTTCACCATAACTTTGGAGCTGCTGATTTAGCTCAATCACTTTATAGACAATATCCACATCTAATCTTATTGAAAAAGCCAGTCCTAATTATCAGCAAAACCAGACTAACTTTTTGGCAGGAAAAGTCTAACCTTCTCTTTTCGATTTAAATGACTGCATTGAGTTGCCTTCCCATGATGGCCATCTAATTTCCTGACACTAATTTTGTTTGTTTGTTTGTTTGTTTGTTTGTTTTGCGGTACACGAGCCCCTCACTGTTGTGGCCTCTCCCGTTGCAGAGCACAGGCTCTGGACGCGCAGGCTCAGCGGCCATGGCTCATGGGCCCAGCTGCTCCGCGGCACGTGGGATCCTCCCGGACTGGGGCACGAACCCACGTCCCCTGCATCGGCAGGTGGACCCTCAACCACTGCACCACCAGGGAAGCCCTTGACACTAATTTTAACACTAACGGATAAAACATGGCACTTGGCCATGTTGAAATAAGGCACAGTGCCCTTCAGTGCTTTTCACCAATCATCTTTGTCTTTGTTTTACTCTAAAGGGAACCCCTCCCCAGAGGACACATTCTGTAGCAATAGCCAAGGGATGGGAGAAGAGAGGTTATTAGAAGAAAATATCAGCATTTCTGCCTTCTCTTTCTTAAGTGTATGTGAATTCTGGCTATGCCCACATGAATCAAGTTATCCCATACCTAACTCCATGCTTTACACTTAAAAGAATCACATATAAGACAAGAAAAAACACAAAGCTGGACTTCAGTATTTCAAATTGTCCATTTGTTTTTGGACTGGAGGTTTGTACATCCAAAAGTACAATGTAATAGTCGAAAACATGCTAGATGAATGGGAGGTATGCCTTTCTTTTGCTAAGTGGCAGGAAGGAGACTGTGAAAAGGGAAGGTAAGAAAGGAGAAACAACCAGATGTTTTGACCACCGCAAGCTTGTTCTCCTATTTTAGGATAAAAGTTAGGGATCTGGAAATTCCTTATTCATTCTTAGGTAACTCTTATGAAGTTTCAGTGTACCTCTTGGGGTATGTGGGCTCCAGTCTGAAGGCTACTAGACTAGATGGACTTTAGAATTTTCCTGTTGGGGGTCATGTTTTAGACAAGATCTTAATCGTTTTCTCTAATGTAATCATAAACGAAAATTTGAAGCAAAAATCTCATCAAGGACTATGTTGGCCAAAATAGGCTATCCTGCACATAGACACTTGGGCTGCTGCTGTGAATTGCTTTCAGTGGTGGAAACAAGTTTTCCCATGGGTCATTTCCACTCTCCCTCAGGAACAAATTTGTCAGGTGCTGGTAAAAGGAACCATAGCCTCTGGAATACAACAGAGCAAAGCTCTTTGGCAACTATAGTAATAAGATGGGCCTCCTGATATTCAGGATCAGACACAAAAGCAAGTAGAGGATGTTATGAGGTTACAAGGCGGTGTACTTAGCCCAGTAGGAGATGTCAGAGAAAGAGACTGTGCTAAGTCTTGAAGGATGAGTAAAAGAGTTACCCAGGTGACAGAGATGGGGGTGGCTGGAGATAGGAGTGTGTGGGGCGGGGTGGGGGGGCAGTAGGTAATAGTATGCAACAATATGCAAATAATCCACATGATATGCTAGATAAGGCCAGGATAGGTCTATTTTATTCCTGGCCTCTCAAATTCAATAAACCTCGATGGGGTCACTAAGGTCTTGGGTCAAAAATCTGAGCCTTGCTTCATCAAAATCATTTCATTTCATGGAATCTAAGAAGCAATTGATTTCAGACATGTTAAGACATGATAAAAAAAAGAAGAAACCATGTATGATTTGGCAGTTCACTTGGGGATGGTTGACTAAGTTCTGGCTGTCTGATTTATAACAACCCATCACATGACTGAGAAATAAATCAGATGGGAAACACGGAGACTTTTCTAGGAATGGCATGTTCGTTTGCATGTCCCAGAAGGATCCTCCTTGTTATCTTTCTTGATAAGTAAATGCCTGGGAAACTCTATCACGCATCTGAAGATTGCTAAGTGATTGAAAATCAGAGCAAAGGGATTCAGTTGATCTTGACCATAGTTTGCATCTTCAACAATGGATAATACAAAGTTTGATGGGTTAGTTTTACTTCACTCCTGGAGACTTCATTCTAACAGTTGGAATGTCTATATCTGACTGATTCATTGTTTTTGATAAATATTAGACAGGTATAAGTCCTTGGAAAATATGGATGTATTTTTGAATAGGCATATCCATAATTTTCATAAATCATGTTATTAAGTTTTTTTCAAAAGCTTGCTAGATGGCAACATAAAATGGTGCAGTCAATATGGAAAGCAGTTTGACAGTTCCTCAGTAAGTTAAACAATAAATTGCCTTATGACCCAGAAATTCCACTCTTGGGTCTATACCCAAAAGAATTGAAAACAGGTGTTCAGACAAAAACTTGAGCACAAGTATATATAGCAGCACTATTCACAATAACCACAGGTGACAACAACCCAAATGTCCATCAACTGATTAATGGGTAAACAAAATGTGGTGTACCCATACGATGGAATATTATTCAGTCATAGAGAGGAATAAAGTGCTAGTACAGGCTACAAAATGGATGAACCTTGAGAATGTTACACTAACTGAAAGAAGCTAGGCAAAAAAGGTCACATGTTGTATGATTCCATTTATTTGAAATATCCAGACAAGTCCAAAGAGACATAATGCAGGTTGGAGGTTAACAGGGCCTGGGGGAGAGAAGAAGTGACTGCTTAATGGACATGGATTTCCTTTGGAGTGATGAAATACTATGAAACTCAATAGCAGTGATGGTTGTTCAACATTATGAATGTACTAAATGTCACTGAATTTTACACTTTAACCTGGTTAAAATGGTAGATTTTATATTATGTGGAGTTTACCACAATTTTTAAAAATCACACATAAAAAAACACTTGCTAGATATCTCAGTCCTTCTTTCTCCCACTCAGGAACAAATTACTAAACTCTACGTTACTTTTAAAATGGCATTTGTGTTTAAGAGAAGCATTACTTCTTATTTAACAAGGGACAAAACAAAAAGACCTGAATTACCCACATTTGACCTCTATAGGAGGGACTTCCCTGGAGGTCCAGCGGTTAGGACTACGTGCTTCCAGTGCAGAAGACACAGGTTCCATCCCTGGTCGGGGAACTAAGATCCCACATGCCACGTGGCAAAGCCAAAAAAAAAAAAAAAAAGAAACAAAACACACAAGTCTGAAATAACAGAATATCATAAGCTGGATGGATATATAAATGCCTATTACCAGGGGTTGATAGAATTGATCTTTTTCCCTCTCAAGGGGATGATGACGTTAGCAAAACTCTTCTGTTAAAAGCAGGATACATCACCCCCATTTAAACTCTCTCCTCCATATAGCTCCGATTACACTGGTTTCTGATGTGATTCTTTGGGGGGGGGGTTTCACTTAGATAATATTATTTTGATTTATGTAATTCTTCAAGCTCTTCAATGTATGTTTTTAATTTGCTTGGCTTTTAGACAGAGCACTATCTATCAAGGGAAATGAAAAACAAGATCAACACTTCTCTGTTGCTGTGTAGAGCCTCTTGACTGTGTCCTGCACTATTTGACAGTATTTGGGGATGGTTTGTGGAGCAGGTGATAAGTGTGTGTACATTACATCAATGTTAGTGCAGGGTTCCAACAAGAGACAGAGAGAAAGTGTGCTGCTTACGTACCAGCAATTTTAAAGGCAGGAATGTCTGTAGAAGACTGAAAACAATACTCTTCAACAGGCAGGTTAGAAACAGGAGCAATTTAGATTGTTGAAGGTAAAGTAACCTTTTGTTCCAAATTATTAGTTAAGGATTTTTTTTTTAAAGCTCATGAAATAAAATACAAGCCTGACCAGTCTTCAAATAAAAGCAAAACAAAATAAAAAATTTCTTGGCCTTATCACAAGCTGTTGCTCTTTACTTAATTTCCAATAAAACAGAAAATTGGAACCATTCTGAGTAAAAAGAACATTTTTCTTCTCTTAAAAGAATCAAATGTGTTCTATGGGTTTCTATGAAAATGGTAGTTCAGGTGTCATCTCCTTCCATTTTACCAGAATTTCTTGAATGGGTTACTTAAATTTACTATTCCTGGTCATAATATGACCAGCTCACTGAGTTATTGTGAGCATAAAATTAAATAACTATAACAATTGCTGACATATACTGAATGTCCGTTATGTGTCAGGCACAGTTCTAAGCACTTCACATGTATTATTCTTCATATCAACCTCACTAGGTGGACCCTATTAATATCCCAGTTTGAGGGTAAATAATTCACCCAAAACCACACAGCTAGCAAGTGCTTGGCCCAGAATTTGGAGCAGACATTCTGGCTTCAGAATTTGTGCCCTTTGACAACTCTGCTATGTTGCATGGTGTCCTGCAGACAGGATGTACTTTGGGACATTGGCTTCTTTCCTCCCTATTTGTAGAACTGTGACAGCAGCTTTGCAGATGCCAGTCTTCAGGTGGTGACAACAGCATCTTAAAGAACAAATGTTATTTCACCTCTGATTTTCATAGATCTGAACCCCATTCTGAAGGAAGAGATTTTACTAAGATATTCTCCACCTGGACAAGGGCTAGTAAGGCAGGAGAAGAGAGCTGGCCAGAATAGCAGTAGCAGGAATAAGCGACCATTTCCTGAGGCTGCCCATGCCGATATGGAGCAGACCAGCAGGACATGCTTCCAGACAGAGCAGAACAGCAGGTCACTGGGAGCACTGAGAAGCTGGGAAACAACAGGAGGTGAAAAGATAGTGCCTTACCAGCCATACTGTAGTTGAGGCAAAAAAAAAAAAAAAAATCACTAGCAGTGAACCTCTCTTTATTTAAAATTGTGCTTTTTTAGAAATTTTGCATTAAAATTTTAGTTGTCTTGATCACTGAGCTTTTTGGTGCAATGTGAATACCTCACTTGCCTCACCCTAGTCCCAGACTTGACTCTGCTCTCGTTACCAGATGACCTGGGTTTCCTGCTGACCCTTCAACATAGCTGCATGTACTTGAGCAAACTCCTTGACTTGTGTTCTCACCTATGGACTGGACATAAACCCCCTCCACTACAGAAGGCTTTAGTGATAATCAAAGGAGCTGATGTGGCAGAAGTGTTTTGGGCTATATAGATGTGAATGAGAGGGAAATAATGCAAAACTTTATTATTCCCTGTACAGTTAGACTAGAAATTAGTGGTGCCCCAAATGGACCACTGGTGACAGAGAGGGAGAGGGAAATACTCTGATGGAAAGAGACAAGAGTCTCAGGTGAGGAGGGTCTAGAAGGAAGACCTGCTGCCCCTTCCACCTGCCCTGGTGAAAGTAGAGACCCTGGAGCAGGGGCTTCTGCTTTAGCAGTTACATATTCCTTCTCTCACTTCCTTATAGTTCTAGTTTATTCTCCAGGCACTTTTCTAGGGCCTCTAATCCCCAGCCTTAAAGGATTTAGACTGTACCAAGTGAAAATATTGACAAAGATCTAAGTCCTGACCCACTGTCCTTGTGTTGATGCACTAATGGCTGAAAAGGTCACCAGATGTTTCTTCTTACCCATTTCAACCCAGACTCTCAGGACTGCGGAGGGACCTCAATCTCCTTTTACTACAGGGACTTAACGCATACCTTCCTGGTAAACTACAAGAAGGAGTTTGTGGATGAGGGTGTAAATGAATAAACAAGGTAAAAAATTTTTGGAAGGGTCAGAATAATGTCTACCATCATCATATTGTTTCTAAATTATTCCAAGATGACTTGTGCAAAAGCACAATTTAAAAAAATCACATAACGCCACATCCATTTTGGTGTATTTGTCCTATTTTTGTTTTTGAATGAATGTCCCCCAACTTTGAGTAATCTAGTCCCCTTCTCTATAGCTAAGATGCTGAAATGGAGGCCAGAGGAAGGATTGATGAGTTTCAGATTGTTGGAGAAAAAAAGCTTGTGCACGAGAATCAAGGGTCTCAGAACAAACTGGCGACTTGACAGGTGACTGAAGGCAGAGTCTACTAAGCAGATCTTCACTTGGACGCTTGCTTCTGCTGCTACGTTTACAGCCAGTGGAACGACTTGATTGGGTGCTATAAATTATTGAGAATGTGTCCTCAGATTAGTCCTTCACCCACTTTATTGTGTCAATTCGTTTAACCATTCAAGACTAAGCCAAGTTGGAAAGAAATCCTGAGTTAGACTTCCAATGGAATTTTCTTTTTCTTTCTTTTTTTTTCACTTTTTTGTTTACGTTGACTTTTTTTTAATTTTTGAATTTTATTTTATTTATTTTTTTTATACAGCAGGTTCTTATTAGTCATAAATTTTATACACATCAGTGTATACATGTCGATCCCAATCGCTCAATTCAGCACACCACCATCCCCACCACCCTGTGGCTTTACCCCCTTGGTGTCCATACGTTTGTTTTCTACATCTGTGTCTCTACTTCTGCCCTGAAAACCAGTTCATCTGTACCATTTTTCTAGGTTCCACATACATGAGTTAATATATGATATTTGTTTTTCTCTTTCTGACTTACTTCACTCTGTATGACAGTCTCTAGATCCATCCACGTCTCAACAAATGACTCAATTTCGTTCCTTTTTATGGCTGAGGCACATGCCATTGTATATATGTACCACACCTTTATCCATTTGTCTGTCGATGGGCATTTAGGTTGCTTCAATGACCTGGCTATTGTAAATAGTGCTGCAATGAACATTGGGGTGCATGTGTCATTTTGAATTATGGTTTTCTCTGCGTATATGCTCAGTAGTGGGATTGCTGGATCATATGGTAATTCTATTTTTAGTTTTTAAAGGAACCTCTATACTGTTCTCCATAGTGGCTGTATCAATTTATATTCCCACCAACAATGCAAGACGGTTCCCTTTCTCCATACTCTCTCCAGCATTTTGTTGTTTGTAGATTTTCTGATGATGCCCATTCTAACTGGTGTGAAGTGATACCTCACTGTAGTTTTGATTTGCATTTCTCTAATAATTAGTGATGTTGAGCTTTCATGTGCTTCTTGGCCATCTGTATATCTTCTTTGGAGAAATGTCTATTTAGGTCTTCTGCCCATTTTTGGATTGGGTTGCTAGTTTCTTTAATATTGAGCTGCATGAGCTGTTTATATATTTTGGAGATTAATGCTTTGTCCATTGATTTGTTTGCAAATATTTTCTCCCACTCTGAGCGTTGTCTTTTCATCTTGTTTATGGTTTCCTTTGCTGTGCAAAGGCTTTTAAGTTTCATTAGGTCCCATTTGTTTATTTCTGTTTCTATTTCCATTACTCTAGGAGGTGGATCAAAAAAGATCTTGCTGTGATTTTTGTCAAACAGTGTTCTTCCTATGTTTTCCTCTAAGAGTTTTATAGTGTCCAGTCTTACATTTAGGTCTCGAATCCATTTTGAGTGTATTTTTGTGTATGGTGTTAGGAAGTGTTCTAATTTCATTCTTTTACATGTAGCTGTCCATTTTTCCCAGCACCACTTATTGAAGAGACTGTCTTTTCTCCATTGTATATCCTTGCCTCATTTGTCAGAGATTAGTTGACCATAGGTACGTTGGTTTATCTCTGGGCTTTCTATCTTGCTCCATTGATCACCTCCTTTGTCATAGATTAGTTGACCATAGGTGTGTGGGTTTATCTCTGGTCTTTCTATCTTGTTCCATTGACCTATGTTTCTGTTTTTCTGCCAGTACCATATTGTATTGATGACTGTAGCTTTGTAGTATAGTCTGAAGTCAGGGAGCCTGCTTCCTCCAGCTCTGCTTTTTTCACTCAAAAATGCTTTGGCTACTCGGGGTCTTTTGTGTCTCCATACAAATTTTAAGATTTTTTGTTCTAGTTCCGTAAAAAATGCCATTGGTAATTTGATAGGTATTGCATTGAATCTGTACATTGCTTTGGGTAGTATAGTCATTTTCACAATATTGATTCTTCCAATCCAAGAACATGGTATATCTCTCCATCTGCTGATATCATCTTTAATTTCTTTCATCGGTGTCATAGTTTTTTGCATACAGGTCTTTTGTCTCCCTAGGTAGGTTTATTCCTAGGTAATTTATTCTTTTTGTTGCAATGGTAAATGGGAGTTTTTCCTTAATTTCTGTTTCAGATTTTTCATCATTAGTGTATAGGAATGCAAGAGATTTCTGTGCATTAATTTTGTATCCTGCAACTTTACCAAATTCATTGATTAGCTCTAGTAGTTTTCTGGTAGCATTTTTAGGATTCTCTATGTACAGTATCATGTAATCTGCAAATAGTGACAGTTTTACTTCTTCTTTTCCAATTTGTATTCCTTTTATTTCTTTTTCTTCTCTGCTTGCCATGGCTAGGATTTCCAAAACTATGTTGAATAATAGTAGTGAGAGTGGGCATCCTTGTCTTGTTCCTGATCTTAGAGGAAATGGTTTCAGTTTTTCACCATTGATAATGATGTTTACTGTGGGTTTGTTGTATATGGCCTTTATTATGTTGAGGTAGGCTCCCTCTACGCCCACTTTCTGGAGAGTTTTTATCATAAATTGGTGTGGAATTTTGTCAAAAGCTTTTTCTGCATCTATTGAGATGATCATATGGTTTTTATTCTTCAGTTTGTTAATATGGTGTACCACATTGATTGATTTGCATATATTGAAGAATCCTTGCATCCCTGGGATAAATCCCACTTGATGACGGTGTATGATCCTTTTAATATGTTGCTGGACTCTGTTTGCTAGTATTTTGTTGAGGATTTTTCCATCTATATTCATCATTGATATTGGTCTGTAATTTTCTGTTTTTGTAGTATCTTTGTCTGGTTTTGGTAGCAGGGTGATGGTGGCCTCAAAGAATGAGTTTGGGAGTGCTCCTCCCTCTGCAATTTTTTGGAGAGTTTGAGAGGGGTGGGTGTTAGCTCTTCTCTAAATGTTTGATAGAATTCACCTGTGAAGCCCTCTGGTCCTGGACTCTTGTTTGTTAGAAGATTTTTAATCACAGTTTCAATTTCATTACTTGTGATTGGTGTGTTCATATTTTCTGCTTCTTCCTGGTTCAGTCTTGGAAGGTTATACCTTTCTAAGAATTTGTCCATTTCTTCCAGGTTGTCCATTTTTTTGGCATAGAGTTGCTTGTAGTAGTCTCTTAGGATGCTCTGCATTTCTACAGTGTTTATTATAACTTCTCCTTTTTCATTTCTAATTTTATTGATTTGAGTCTTCTTCCTCTTTTCCTTGATGATTCTGGCTAATGGTTTATCAATTTTGTTTATCTTCTCAATGAACCAGGTTTTAGTTTTATTGATCTTTGCTATTGTTTTCTTTGTTTCTTTGTTTCTATTTCATTTATTTCTGCTCTGATCTTTATGATTTCTTTCCTTCTGGTAACTTTGGGTTTTGTTTGTTCTTCTTTCTCTAGTTCCTTTAGGTATAAGGTTAGATTGTTTATTTGAGATTTTTCTTGTTTCTTGAGGTAGGCTTTTATAGCTGTAAAGTTCCCTCTTAGAACTGATTTTGCTGCATCCCATACGTTTTGGATCGTCGTGTTTTCATTGTCATTTGTCTCTAGGTATTTTTTTATTTCCTCTTTGATTTCTTCAGTGATCTCTTGGTTATTTAGTAATGTATTGTTTAGCCTCCAAGTGTTTGTGTTTTTTACGATTTTTCCCCTGTAATTCATTTCTAATCTCATAGTGTTGTGGTCAGAAAAGATGCTTGATATGATTTCAGTTTTCTTAAATTTACTGTGCCTTGATTTGTGACCCACGATGTGTTCTATCCTGGAGAATGTTCCATGAGCACTTGAGAAGAAAGTGTAATCTGCTATTTTTGGATGGAATGTCCTATAAATATCAATTAAATCTATCTGGTCTATTGTGTCATTTAAAGCTTGTGATTCCTTATTTATTTTCATTTTGGATGATCTGTCCATTGGTGTAAGTGAGGTGTTAAAGTCCCCCACTATTATTGTGTTACTGTCAATTTCCTCTTTTACAGCTGTTAGCAGTTGCCTTATGTATTGAGGTGCTCCTATGTTGGGTGCACATATATTTATAATTGTTATATCTTCTTCTTGGATTGACCCCTTGATCATTAGGTAGTGTCCTTCCTTGTCTCTGGTAACATTCTTTATTTTAAAGTCTATTTTATCTGATATGAGTATTTCTACTCTAGCCTTCTTTTGATTTCCATTTGCATGGAATATCTTTTTCCATCCCCTCACTTTCGCCAACTGAATTTTCATATGCTGTCTTCCTCTGTTTCAAGGTAAATCCTACAGCTGATATTTCTGTATTTCAGCTGCATCCTGCAGACCTGACGTCGAGTCTGTGCTCCTGTTAGGAATGACGCATTTTGTTTTTAATGCACTGATTTTTCCTATGGATAGTCAATATACATATTGTTAGAAAAATAAATCATACCTCTCTCCATCCCCAGAATGGCTTCAGGATCAGTCTTCACTAATATTATATAGTTAATCACAACAGAAAATGGGGAGGAGGCTAATGAACTTATTCATTACAGGATAAATAAAGATATCAGATAAACAAGTAAGCAGGTCTGCCCACGGCCAACTACATGGAGTTTGCAGGGTTCTCCTGGCTACAGAGTTTTTCCAGAAATATGCATACATGAGGACAAACAGAGATTGAGGCAGCAGATTCTAAGCATCTGATTCTAAGCTCCTTGATGAAAAATGTTCTGCTTTAGCATAGGAGAAAGGGATTAAGCAATATAACATCTTCTAGGATTCCCAAGGTGTCTAAATTTGAACACCTCTAGCAGCTTAGCTAGAGCCAACTACAGTGTTATCCAAACATCTTCAACTCCAGGCCTCTCACTGTCATTATGAACCCTCTATCAACTGAACAAAGAATAAGTAAATACCTGTGCCTAGTCTTCTTCATTCAGTCATTCCTTGAATACCCACTGAGTGCCTACTTGTGTTAGTAATCTATTGCCCCATAAAAAATGATCCATTTGCAGCCAATTAAGCCAACTGTGCTCTTCTCTACATGGGGGTCTGGCGTGTAATGGCTGCAAAGAGCAGTCTCCTCGGTAGTGTCTGTAAGGGTTGCCCTAATGGACCTTGGAAACAGCCCTTTCCAGTAGTCATATTTGACTGGCATGCTATCCCCAATCTAGGCTCCAGACAGGTATGCATGGTACCTTTGGAAAGCCCCAGGGCACAGTGGCCAGGGTGTATATTGGCCAAATCATAATGTGAATCTGCACCAAGCTGCAGAACAAGGAGCATGTGATTGAGGCACTATACAGGGCCAAGGTCAAGTTCCCTGGCCGCCAGAAGAGCCATATTTCCAAGAAGTGGGGATTCACTAAGTTTAATATAGATGAATTTGAAAACATTGTGGCAGAAAAGCGGCTCATCCCAGATGGCTGTGGGGTCAAACACATCCCTAATTGTGGCCCTGGACACATGGCGGGCCCTGCACTGAGAGCCTTGATGCCATCCTCTCCTCACGCATGCCCACCAATAAATCCTACTTTCCTGTCAAAAAAAAAATCCAAACCTGGGTGGCTTAAAGCAATAAACAATGATTATCTCACATTTTCTTTGGGTCAGATATCTGGGCACAGCTTACCTGGGTCCTCTGCTCCAGAATCTCTCGCAGACTGTAAAGAAGGCATCTGTGGCTATAGTCATCTCAAGGCTTGACTGGGGAAGGATGTACCTCCAAGATCATGTAGTTTTTGGCATCCCCAAGCTCCTTATAAGCTGTTGTCGAGAAGCCACCCTCAGTTTCTTGCTCCATGGGCTTCTCCAATATGGCAGCCTGTTCATTGAACACGTAAGTCAAGAAAACAAGAGTGAGAGTCTGCTAGCAAGAGAGGGGTCAAAATCTTTTGTAACATAATCATAAGTGTGACACCCCATTTTTCTGTCCATATGCTATTGTCAAAAGCAAGGCACTAACTAGGTCCTTCCTACATTCAAGGGTAGGGGATTACACAAGGAGGTGAATACTAAGTCATGGGTATCACTGGAAGCCAGGTCAGAAGCCACCAACCACACTTCTCTATGGCAGACTCTGTGCTTTGTGTTGAAAATATGGTGATGAACCAGGAAAATAAGGCTTTCTCCCTCCTGAAGCTCACTGTCTGGTTTGAGATACTGAATCATGAAACTCCAGGAGACATCTGTAATATGGAGACAAGGGAAAAAGCAGGAGGGTAGAGAGATTCAGCCATGTTTTCTTAGAGGTCCTTAGAGGTCAGGTGGATGAATGAGAAGTGGGTCTCTGAAAATTCCTTTAGAACTCACTAGGGCAATTTTCAGTATAGATGGAGTATATGGATGCTAACAGGAAGTAATTAAAAAGGTGCAAAATAACTTCTCTAATAAAACTGCTGCTTAAAATCTCTTTACAAGAAGAGAATGCCTTTTATGTCTTAATTACAAATGTGTTCTAATGCAAATAGTTCTGGAACTGGTCATAGCCTGTCACACGGTCAAACTAAAGTGCAAACACCTGGATGTCAGATTCTTCATGAAAGCAAATTTGGTAGGGGAGGCCCCTGCCACGGTGGGGAATTGCAAGAACAAGGGGAATTTGGTGGGTTGCTATTTTTCACATTATTTCAGAGAGTAGCCCCTGCTTGCAAAATAGGGGTAACAGTAGTACTTTATGTGACAGGTAGAATAATGACCCCTCCCAAAGATGTGCACACCCTAATCCCCAGACTTTGTGACTATGTTACTTGACATGGCAAAAGGGACTTTTCAGATGTGAGTAAGATTATGAACCTTGAAATGGGACGATTATCGTGGATTATCTTTGTGGATACAATTTAGTCATGGGAGTCCTTAAAGTGGAAAAGGAAGGCAGAAGAAAAGGAGAGGGAGATGCAAAGAGAGAAGAGGCAGGAGAAATTCAAAGCATGAAGATGGAGGAAGAGGGCAAGAATCAAGGAATGTGGGTGGACTCTGGGAGCTGGGAACAGTCCTAAGCCATTAGACAACAAGGACATGGAGACCTCAGTCCTACCACTGAAGACACTCAATTCTGCCACAACCCGAATGAGCAGGGAAATGGATTCTCCCCTAGAGCCTCCAGAAGGAATGCAGCCCTGCAGGCACTGATTTTAGCCCCATGAGATCCAACTCAGACTTCTGACTTACAGAACTGTAAGATAAAAAATCTGTGTCATTTTAAGCTAAGTTTGTGGTAATTCATCATGATGGCAAAAGAAAACTAATATCCTTACTCATTGGATTCTTTTAAGGACTCAAATCAGTAATATATATTGAGAGTACTGGAAATGCATCTGGCACACAGTTAGCAAGCACTGTGCACATGTTTCCCATTATTGTGACCCTGCAACCTGGGAGTTCTGAGCTGATAGATGGAAAAACATGGCCCAGCTGAAAAAAAAAAAAGGCTGAAGGAATGTCTCCACATACTGTCTATTTCCATATAAATCTCCTTTAATGATCACATGTGTCATGAAATAAGTTGCAGGTTCCTGATGCCAGAGCCTGAAAGGAAGGTGACCAGTAAACAATATTTTTAGTACTACCCAGTAAACTGAATAAAGGGCCCACTGGCCTTTCATGATCTATCATTCTATTTTTTTCATTCTGGTAAAGTAATTTTCTCTGGATTTAGAGTAATACATTTAGCATTGAAATAAGACTTGAACCATCTGTCAAACCTAAAAACAAATCTATTTCATGATGTGTGTTCATCTTATTATTGCCAGAATATATTTTTTTCTCCTTTTTTTCTGTTTATTCACCACCTTATTCACCACCATATGCCCAGCACTTACATTGCCAACACCAACCAAAGAGTTGCTAGCTGAATGAGGTAGAATCACTGCAAGAAATATTAGGGTTTTTTTTTTAACCTTACTTATCTTTCTACTCAGCTCCTGTAGTTACTAACAAATCATCAGGATCAAGAATCTTGAAGGTAGAAAGGGAAACCAAGATCTTTAGGACCAGTCCTATCATCAGGGAGTTTATAAACTTGTGGAGAGATTAAAATGCATGCCAAAGAATAACTGGCAATACAGGGCAATGCATCATAAGATGGTGGTCTCAACGTATGGGGTATTTACTCTGTGGCCTGCAGGGTAATCTCAGGCTATGCAAGAACAGAGCACTAAATCACACTGAATCAAGAAAGCCACTTTGCTTTCCATCCTTCTGACTACTTTCAGAAGAAATCCTCACTTTCATGCTAGAGTGCCCTCTAAATTCTTCTCATACTTGGTTTGTCTCCATCTACACCACCCAGAGAAGAAGCCTCAGGCTGAGAGACCCAGGCTGGCCCAGTATAGCTAAAATTTAATTACATTTTTTGGCTCCTGCTGTATTTACTTCCATAGATATCTTCTGTTTATGGCAAGTGAAATGCTTTTCTATTTTTAGTAGTGGTATAATGTTTTCTTTTAAAATTACTTCACTTAAAGTTTTAAAAAGTGAGTCCAATTTCAATTTATTTAAAGTGAATACTGCCCCAGGTGGTTCATTGACATGGCAACAATTATAAAAGTGTTATAAGAATAACTAAACTTTGGGATAACAAAATGGAGTGTGTGGTAGAGGCATAGGTATAATATCTGAGAGGAGGGTGTCACTATAGTCAACTTGGTTGGTCAGGTTCTGAGAGGCCATGATGGAAGGAAGTGGAGTCTGGTGCTGGGTTTGCCATGGATGAGGATATGGTTGTATAGATGCAGGAGTGGGAAGCCTGAACCAAAGCAAGAATGGCCTTAGATGGCAGTAAGCAGAGCATTTCCACTAAGGTACAGGTGTGTGGGGGGTAAGTTGTGACAGATGAACCTTAACGAGGTTGTAGAAAACCTTTCATTACAAGCTCTCCTCCATTGCCTCAACTAAAAATTGTTTGCTTCTTCTCTCCAGGAGCTGACCCAGAACTAGCTCCCAGGTGCCCGATGATGGTGCAATGGAAGGAGGCCCCTCCTATACTTTGGGATCCTGTGTCACTGCACTGATGTGGCTGATGGAGTTGCTGGTGGCTCTTGCACACACCTCAAACCTTCTCCTGCACAGCCCATTAGCAAAGGCTATAGAGCCCTCTGATGTGTTAATATCAATATTCACTTTATTTATATACCATCTGGACCATTTGCAATGTGGAGCTAACCGGTATCTTCTCCCTCACTTTCAAGAGTCTGCAACTCTAGGAGATGCCACTGAGTTCAACATGAATACTCATGGTTTGTTTAGAATGTGTGAGCTAAAAAAGTCCTGCTTTATATCTAGGAATCTCCCAATAGCCATTCTAAAATTAATCATGTATTCTCCTCTGCCTGTACTTAATAGTAATGGAAGGGCTGAATTTCCTGGGGTAGAGACATGGACGCAGCTGGCAGTTTTAGGATTTTAAATTTCATATATTTTAAATTCCTTTGTTTAAAGAGTATATGTCTTTAAAGTATAAATAATGCAAGTGTTAGATCTCAGGATTGATATTTTTAGCTTAAAACATTAATGAAGGTACCGCCTCTCTCCACCTGCAAAGATACCTGCAGTCCTTCTGATCACCAGAGACACGGCTACTTCATTTCTTAATGCTAAGGAGGGGGATATGAGAATCCCAGCAGGGAAAACATGGGAGCTCAGCTGGCTTAGTGTCCTGGAAAAGTAGGACCTTGCTGACTGTGTTATGAGAAGGGCAAGAGGAAGTCTTTGAAACCAGAGATTTGGTTTTCCTGACATCACCTATCACTAGGGACTGAAGTCTTTGGATTCAGGCATTATATCTCCACTGTTCGTATCCTTTGAAAAGTATCACAAGGTACAGTGGCATCTTAGCATGAATCATAAACCCCTCAGAGTCATCATGGGGCAAAAGATACATATAAAACTGATAGAAAAAGAGGCTTAAGAGAGAATCAGTACATGAGAAAAGCAGTGTTTAATGAGCTGACTTTGCCTGGTGAAGAAGAGGCAGGGTGATGTACACAGTATTTTACAATAATATAGTATGGGCACTGAAAGGACACCTCAACCTAATCAGAATATGCACAGGCCCTCAACAGCTGGTAGGGCTACAATGGTACATTCTGACTGAGCACCAGTACTAAGAAGGGGGGGCATCATTTAGGAGGGCACCCCAAGGACATACTCTAAGAGCTCATGTAATATGCACTCATTCAAGATAGAGAATACTTACTGAGTTACTACTGTGTGCAATGTATTGTACCAAGTGTGTATGTGTGGTGGGGGGAATTTTCAAAAGGACGGCGCTTTATATCTAGGCATTGTGCATTACCATAACAAATAATGTTTAGGATGTTCTTGTTTAACTCTATATTCGATAGTGCACTTAGCAATAAAAAAGAAGCAGTAAAGTGATGTCACTGTAGGAAACTGGCAACAGTACGTGGACCCACTGCACACTACCTCAGCTCTATGCACATCTGTGGGCTGTAACAGCGATAACTCATTCTCTCAGGGGTTCTGTTTAGCCTGAGCTGCCTCCCACTGAGCTCATTAGGTCATGAACTTCATGGAGATCCACTAGGAAAAAGACCCATCTGACCCCACATGATGATGAGAAACAAGTGACAACCTGGCCTCCTCTGACAAATTCTTTTGTCTTAAGCTCTGGTCTTTCCACCTACTTACTGAAAGTTGTAAAATTAACAAGCAGCTTCCCTTTTAGGCTGTCATTTGAGGCTAGTGTTTTCAGAAAAGCTGATGTAGAAAAGTGACAAATGACACAGGGGTTAAAAATTACCAACCATGGTAGAATGATACACTAAAATTGCCATTAAAATGTCACATTTCTCCCAGTGGATGATCAAAAGCATGTTGTCTTCTTGAGACACGGGAGAAATGGTGAGACAGGAAATTTTCTGCTCAACTACTGACCAGTCAGCCTAGAGAAAAGTCATTTCAATTGAGCCACCAGGTTGCAGAAGATAGAAGAGGAATCTTTCGGGCCACAAAGTTATATCATGGACATCCACTATTTTTGCATATCTAGCATTTGTTACCTATTCTTTTGGTAAAGGAACCTAATTTTCCTTTGGGACTAAACCTCTCCTACTTTCAAGTCCAAATTTCTCCATCTTCTGACTCCAAAGATGGGCATATGACTCAGGCCATGTTTAGCAAAATATTGCATCCACTTGGACATGGTGATTGCTATAGAGATGGGCACATGAGTCAAGTGAGAGCAATAAGAGTCAATAAGACTCAACCTTGAGTCCTTTTTTTTAGAACAGTAGGAGGGGAGTCTTCATTCCACTAGGGTTACTGAGTGGATAGGACGTCAGCCTAGCATCACCGGCAAACATTCTGCCACCGCAAGGAGAGCCCAAAGTTTGGGTGAAATAAAGAAGCTCTAAGGGCAACTTCTAAATATATGGACTGAACCCTTGGAGTTAACATAGAACTTGAACTAAACATCCTTTATATTTAAATTAATTTGAAAGGACTTTCTAAACAATTCAGGTTATTTTTGCCAGGAGCATTTGTATCTGCTTACTCTAGGTAACAAGTTGAAAGTCTTTGTTTCTTGGTTAAAAAAATTTAGATTTCAAAATTTGACAGATGGGAGCATTCCCAATGGTCCTGAACTTTCTCCTTAGGCAATAGCCAATTGTTCTGGTCCTGAATAAGATTTAGAGCTGTGAAGAGGTGGACAAGCAGACGAAAATGCCTAAGTGCCACCAAGAGTGGTCTACCCTAAAGCAGGAAAGTCTAACTATTGACACAGAGACATCAAGCCTAATTCAGCAAAGTCATCTGTGATTTTTTTTTCCAGTCTTTGGAACAGCACAAAAGAGTTAATTATTCTGCAAATCACTCCTTATTATATTCTATCTTTCTGATTTAATTTTATATCCCATCTTTTCATTGACAAACTCTATCCTGAAGAGCAAGAAATAACACCATCACTGTCTATCAAGGTATCTGGTACTTGGGGAAATCTTTAAAATCATGGAACAAAATTAGAAATGTGTGATAAAGAATGCATTGTCCTACAGCTGTTAATTATGGGTCTGACAAAAAAGAAAAGATTTCCATGTAAATAAATTTTTTAAAGGACTGATTTTTATCAGGAGGATGAGAATAACCATAATGGAATGGAAACATCCATTCTGATGGACTGGAGGACCAACAGTTACAAATCTATATCTTCCTATGTTATCAACTCTCTGCTTCTAGACGAATAAAAGGATATTGGAATGTTTTCTCTTTTTGTTTTCTTCAATTTATCTTGTTTTAGCATTTGATCAACATAGAATTAAAGGTGAGACCACTGGGATCACCGAGGAAGCAGTAAAGTGTGAATTCTGGTGGTAGATTAACTGATCTTGGCTCAGCCAATGACCATTTGTGTGGATTTAGACAAGTGCCTTAACTTTTCTGAGCCTTAGTTCCTTCATTTATGCAATGGGAAACATTACCAGCCACACCAGTGTATAGGGGATTTAAATAAATACTATATATAAAACATGGAATTTTTTAAGGGCTCAATAAATATTTCTCATTACTATTCTTACTACTGTTAGCAGCTCGAATCCCTCAGATAGGAGCTGATATCCCACAGTGGTTTAAGAGACTTAGCCCAGAATTACTCAGATGAGTTGTGGGTCCAGGCCTAGAACTCAGGTTTCTAGATTCAAAGATCTGTGCATTTAATTCCCACCTCCAAAGTATTCTATTTGCATCATATTCTTAACTACAGTTGGGAAACTCCAGATATTTCCTTTAAAACAACAGGTTATGGAGGAGCTTCAAGATGGCGGAAGAGTAAGATGCGGAGATCACCTTCCTCCCCACAAATACATCAGAAATACATCTACATGTAGAACAACTCCTACAGAACACCTACTGAATGCTGGCAGAAGACCTCAGACCTCCCAAAAGGCAAGAAAGTCCCCACGTACCTAGGTAGGGCAAAAGAAAAAAAGAATAAACAGAGACAAAAGGATAGGGACGGGACCTGCACCAGTGGGAGGGAGCCGTGAAGGAGCAAAGGTTTCCACACACTAGGAAGCCCCTTCGCGGGCGGAGACTGCGGGTGGCAGAAGGGGGAAGCTACGGAGCCGTGGAGGAGAGCGCAGCCACAGGGGAGTGGAGGGCAAAGCGGAGAGATTCCCGCACAGAGGATCGGTGCCGACCGGCACTCACCAGCCCGAGAGGCTTGTCTGCTCACCTGCTGGGGTGGGCGGGGCTGGGAGCTGAGGCTTGGGCTTCAGTCGGAGCGCAGGGAGAGGACTGGGGTTGGCGACGTGAACACAGCCTGAAGGGGTTAGTGCACCACAGCTGGCCGGGAGGGAGTCCGGAGAAAAGTCTGGAGCTGCCGAAGAGGCAAGAGATGCTTTCTTCCCTCTTTGTTTCCTGGTGCGCAAGGAGAGGGGATTAAGAGCGCCACTTAAAGGAGCTCCAGAGACGGGCGCGAGCCGCGGCTAACAGTGCGGACCCCAGAGATGGGCGTGGGACGCTAAAGCCGCTGCTGCCGCCACCAAGAAGCCTGTGTGCAAGCGCAGGTCACTGTCCACGCCTCCCCTCCCGGAGCCTGTGCAGCCCGCCACTGCCAGGGTCCCGTGATCCAGGGACAACTTCCCTGGGAGAACGCACGGCATGCCTCACGCTGGTGCAACGTCATGTGGGCCTCCACCGCCGCAGGCTCGCCCCGCACTCCGTACCCCTCCCTCCCACCGGCCTGAGTGAGCCAGAGCCCCCGAAGCAGCGGTTACTTTAACCCCGTCCTGTCTGAGCGAAGAACAGATGCCCTCAGGCGACCTACATGTAGAGGCGGGGCCAAATCCAAAGCTGAGCCCCAGGAGCTGTGCGAACAAAGAAGAGAACGGAATCTCTCGTAGCAGCCTCAGAAGCAGCGGATTAAAGCTCCACAATCAACTTGATGTACGCTGCTTCTGCAACACCTGAATAGACAACAAATCATCCCAAATTGAGGAGGTGGACTTCGGGAGCAAAGATATATTATTTTTCCCCCTTTCTCTCTTTTTGTTAGTGTGTATGTGTATGCTTCTGTGTGTGATTTTGTCTGTATAGCTATGCTTTTACCATTTGTCTTAGGGTTCTGTATGTCCTTTTCTTTCTTTAATTACTTAAAATTTTTTTATTTTTCTTAATAATTATTTATTTTTTATTTTAATAACCTTGTTTTATTTTATTTTATCTTCTTTCTTTCTTTCTTTCTTTTTTTCCTCCCTTTTATTCCAAGCCGTGTGGAGGACAGGTTCTTAGTGCTCCAGCCAGGCGACAGGGCTGTGCCACTGAGGTGGGAGAGCCAAGTTCAGGACACTGGTCCACAAGAGACCCCACAGCTCGACGTAATATCAAATGGTGAAAATCTCCAAGAGATCTCCATCTCAACACAAAGACCCAGCTCCACTCAATGATCAGCAAGCTACAGTGCAGGACACCCTATGCCAAACAACTAGCAGGACAAGAACACAACCCCACCCATTAGCAGAGAGGCTGCCTAAAATCACAATAAGACCAGAGAAACCCCAAAACACACCACCAGACATGGACCTGCCCACCAGAAAGACAAGATCCAGCTTCATCCACCAGAACACAGGCACTAGTCCCCTCCATGAGGAAGCCTACACAACCCACAGAACCAACCTTAGCCACTGGGGACAGACACAAAAAACAACAGAAACTACGAACCTGCAGCCTGTGAAAAGGAGACCCCAAACAGAGTAAGTTAAGCAAAATGAGAAGACAGAGAAACACACAGCAGATGAAGGAGCAAGTCAAAAACCAGCCAGACCTAACAAATGAAGAGGAAATAGGCAGTCTACCTGAAAAAGAATTCAGAATAATGATAGTAAAGGTGATCCAAAATCTTGGGAATAGAATAGACAAAATACAAGAAACGTTTAACAAGAACCTAGAAGAACTAAAGAGCAAACAAACAGAGATGAACAACACAACAAATGAAATTAAAAATTCTCTAGAAGGGATCAATAGCAGAATAACTGAGGCAGAAGAACGGAAAAGTGACCTGGAAGATAAAATAGTGGAAATAACTACTGCAGAGCAGAATAAAGAAAAAAGGATGAAAAGAGTTGAGGATAGTCTCAGAGACCTCTGGGACAACATTAAACACACCAATATTCGAATTATAGGGGTCCCAGAAGAAGAAAAGAAAAACAAAGGGACTGAGAAAATATTTGAGGAGATTGTAGTTGAAAACTTCCCTAATATGGGAAAGGAAATGGTTAATCAAGTCCAGGAAGCACAGAGAGTCCCATACAGGATAAATCCAAGGAGAAACACCCCAAGACACATATTAATCAAATGATCAAAAATTAAATACCAAGAAAAAATATTAAAAGCAGCAAGGGAAAAGCATCAAGTAACACATAAGGGAATCCCCATCAGGTTAACAGCTGATCTTTCAGCAGAAGCTCTGCAAGCCATAAGAGAGTGGCAGGACATATTTAAAGTGATGAAACAGAAAAACCTACAATGAAGATTACTCTACCCAGCAAAGATCTCATTCAGATTTGACGGAGAATTTAAAACCTTTACAGACAAGCAAAAGCTAAGAGAATTCAGCACCAACAAACCAGCTTTACAACAAATGCTAAAGGAACTTCTCTAGGCAGGAAACACAACAGAAGGGAAAGACCTACAATAATAAACCCAAAACAATTAAGAAAATGGTAATAGGAACATACATATCGATAATTACCTTAAATGTAAATGGAGTAAATGCTCCAACCAAAAGACATAGACTGCCTGAATGGATAAAAAAACAAGACCCATATATATGCTGTCTACAAGAGACCCAATTCAGACCTAGGGACACATACAGACTGAAAGTGAGGGGATGGAAAAAGATATTCCATGCAAAGGGAAATCAAAAGAAAGGTGGAGTAGCAATTCTCATATCAGACAAAATAGACATTAAAACAAACACTATTACAAGAGACCAAGAAGGACACTACATAATGATCAAGGGATCAATCCAAGAAGAAGATATAAAAATTGTAAATATTTATGCACCCAACATAGGAGCACCTCAATACATAAGGCAAATACTAACACCCATAAAAGGGGAAATCGACAGTTACACAATCGTAGTAGGGGACTTTAACATCCCACTTTCACCAAAGGACAGATCATCCAAAATGAAAATAAATAAGGAAACACAAGCTTTAAATGATACATTAAACAAGATGGACTTAATTGATATTTGTAGGACATTACATCCAAAAACAACAGAATACACATTCTTCTCAAGTGCTCATGAAACACTCTCCAGGATAGATCATATCTTGGGTCACAAATCAAGCCTTGATAAATTTAAGAAAATTGAAACTGTATCAAGTGTCTTTCCCGAAAACAACGCTATGAGACTAGATATCAATTACAGGAAAAAATCTGTAAGAAATACAGACACATGGAGGCTAAACAACACACTACTGAATAACAAAGATATCATTGAAGAAATCAAAGAGGAAATCAAAAAATACCTAGAAACAAATGACAGTAAAAACACAATGACCCAAAACGTATGGGATGCAGCAAAAGAAGTTCTAAGAGGGAAGTATGTAACTATACAAGCCTACCTTAAGAACAAGAAACATCTCAAATAAACAACCTAACTTTACACCTAAAGCAATTAGAGAAAGAAGAACAAAAATACCCCAAAGTTAGCAGAAGGAAAGAAATCATAAAGATCAGATCAGAAATAAATGAAAAAGAAATGAAGGAAATGATAGCAAAGATCAATAAAACTAAAAGCTGGTTCTTTGAGAAGATAAACAAAATTGATAAACCATTAGACAGACTTATCAAGAAAAAAAGTGAGAAGAATCAAATCAATAGAATTAGAAGTAAAAAAAGAGAAGTAACAACTGACACTGCAGAAACACAAATGATTATGAGAGGTTACTACAAGCAACTATATGCCAATAAAATGGAAAACCTGGAAGAAATGGACAAACCTTAGAAATGCACAACCTTTTGAGACTGAACCAGGAAGAAATAGAAAATATGAAAACACAATCACAAGCACTGAAATTGAAACTGTGATTAAAAATCTTCCAACAAACAAAAGCCCAAGACCAGATGGCTTCACAGGTTAATTCTATGAAGCATTTAGAGAACTAACACCTATCCTTCTCAAACTCTTCCAAAATATAGCAGAGGGAGGAACATTCCCAAACTCATTCTACGAGGCCCCCATCACTCTGATACCCAAACCAGACAAAGATGTCACAAAGAAAGAAAACTACAGACCAATATCACTGATGAACATAGATGCAAAAATCCTCAACAAAATACTATCAAACAGAATCCAACAACACATTAAAAGGATCATACACTATGATCAAGTGGGGTTTATCCCAGGAATGCAAGGATTCTTCAATATATGCAAATCAATCAACGTGATACACCATATTAACAAATTGAAGAATAAAAACCATATGATCATCTCAATAGATGCAGAGAAAGCTTTCTACAAAAGTCAACACCCATTTATGATAAAAACCCTGCAGAAAGTAGGCATAGAGGGAAATTTGCTCAACATAAAGGCCATATATGAAAAACCCTCAGCCAACATTGTCCTCAATGGTGAAAAACTGAAACCATTTCCACGAAGATCAGGAACAAGACAAGGTTGCCCACTCTCACCACTCTTATTCAACATAATTTTTGGAAGTTTCAGCCACAGCAATTAGAGAAGAAAAGTAAATAAAAGGAATCCAAATCAAAAAAGAAGAAGCAAAGCTGTCACTGTTTGCAGATGACATGATACTATACGTAGAGAATCCTAAAGATGCTACCAGAAAACTACTAGAGCTAATCAATGAATTTGGTAAAGTAGCAGAATACAAAATTAATGCACGGAAATCTCTTGCATTTCTATATACTAATGATGAAAAATCTGAAAGTGAAATTAAGAAAACACTCCCATTTACCATTGAACCAAAAAGAATAAAATATCTAGGAATAAACCTACCTAGGGAGAAAAAAGACCTGTATGCAGAAAATTATCAGACACTTATGAAAGAAATTAAAGATGATACAAATAGATGGAGAGATATATACCATGTTCTTGGATTGGAAGAATCAACATTGTGAAAATGACTCTACTACCCAAAGCAATCTACAGATTCAATGCAATCCCTATCAAACTACCACTGGCATTTTTCACAGAACTAGAACAAAAAATTTCACAATTTGTATGGAAACACAAAAGACCCCGAATAGCCAAAGCAATCTTGAAAACGAAAAATGTAGCTAGAGGAATCATTCTCCCTGACTTCAGACTATACTACAAAGGTACAGTAATCAAGACAGTATGGTACTGGAACAAAAACAGAAATATAGATCAAAGGAGCAGGATAGAAAGCCCAGAGATAAACCCATGCATATATGGTCACCTTATCTTTGATAAAGTAGGCAAGAATATACAGTGGAGAAAACACAACCTCTTCAATATGTGGTGCTGGGAAAACTGGACAGCTACATGTAAAAGAATGAAATTAGAACACTCCCTAAAACCATACACAAAAATAAACTCAAAATGGATTAAAGACCTAAATGTAAGTCCAGACACTATCAAACTCTTAGAGGAAAACATGGGCAGAACACTCTATGACATAAATCACAGCACACACCTTTTGACCCACCTCCTAGAGAAATGGAAATAAAAACAAAAATAAATAAATAAATGGGACCTAATGAAACTTCAAAGCTTTTGCACAGCAAAGGAAACCTTAAACAAGATGAAAAGACAACCCTCAGAATGGGAGAAAATATTTTCAAATGAAACAACTGACAAAGGATTAATCTCCAAAACATACAAGCAACTCATGCACCTCAATATCAAAAAAACAAACAACCCAGTCCAAAATGGGCAGAAGACCTAAATAGACATTTCTCCAAAGAAGATATACAGATTGCCTACAAACACATGAAAGAATGCTTAACATCATTAATCATTAGAGAAATGCAAATCAAAACTACAATGAGATATCATCTCACACCAGTCAGAATGGCCATCATCAAGAAATCTAGAAACAATAAATGCTGGAGAGGGTGTGGAGAAAAGGAAACCCTCTTGCACTGTTGGTGGGAATGTAAATTGATACAGCCACTATGGAGAACAGTGTGAAGGTTCCTTAAAAAACTAAAAATAGAACTACCATATGACCCAGTAATCCCACTACTGGGCATACACCCTGAGAAAACCATAAGTCATAAAGAGTCATGTACCAAAATGTTCACTGAAGCTCTATTTACAATAGCCAGGACATGGAAGCAACCTAAGTGTCCATCGACAGATGAATGGATAAAGAAGATGTGGCACGTATATGCAATGGAATATTACTCAGCCATAAAAAGGAACAAAACTGAGTTATTGGTAGTGAGGTGGATGGACCTAGAGGCTGTCATACAGAGTGAAGTAAGTCAGAAAGTGAAAAACAAATACCATATGCTAACACATATATATGGAATCTAAAAAAAAAAGAAAACAAATGATCAGAAGAACCTAGGGGCAAGATGGGAATAAAGATGCAGACCTACTAGAGAATGGACTTGGGGATACGGGGAGGGGGAAGCGTAATCTGGGACCAAGTGAGAGAGTGGCATGGACATATATACACTACCAAATATAAAATAGATAACTATTGGGCAGCAGCCACATAGTACAGGGAGATCAGCTCGGTGCTTTGTGACCACCTAGAGGGGTGGGATAGGGAGGGTGGGAGGGAGGGAGAGTCAAGAGGATGAAATATGGGACATATGTATATGTATAACTGATTCACTTTGTTATAAAGCAGAAACTAACACACCATTGTAAAGCAATTATACACCATTAAAGACATTAAAAAAAGTTTATGAAGAAAACTGTTGGAAATAAAAATACAGATGATAATTTAAATCTGTTAAATTCCAAAGAGTCATAAAAGGATAAGAATATTTAAGCCTGCAATTAATGTGATAAAAATTCTATGCCATACACCAAGGAGATAATCAATGATGAATTTCCCCAGAATATTTGGAGAAACTGTCAGGCTGACTGATAAGAAAACTCCTTTACTAAAATGCTGGAGGCAAATTTCCCTGGAAGAGAGAAATTACAAGAAGAGCAAGACAGAGACAGGTAGAAATCTTAATTAAGCCTTCACCTGATGTTATATAAGTGTCTTTGTTGCCTCATTTGTTTTCTTGGCTTCTTAGGAGCTCTCCACTAAGGCCCACCTTCCCCATAAAGAACTTTATTCTCACATTTCAAATTTTTCCTCCTCCTTATTCCTCTCTCCCATTCCTCACACCAAATTTACACATGAGGCATCCCGTTTTCTCTGGCCTCTGTTGGGTGATAACTGTTCAAGCTGATGTACTACTCTGGGTTAATTGTGTGACAGGATCTAAGGGCTCTGCATACCACCCTCTCAGGACATATCTGCATTTCACATGAGTATTCTAGAAGCTCAAGGTCTTAACCCAAAGGAAGAAAGTTAATGAGAGAAACTTCAGGTAAGTGTGAAGGGAAGGGTAAAGACAGAGTAGCTGATGGCAAAGCTCGTTAACAGTAACAATCCCTCACTTGGATAAAACGGACAGCTGCTTACTATAACATCTCATGGACCTTTTCTGGAAGTTGGGAAAGATAGTTTTACCTTTAGTTAACCCCAGAATTCATTCCTATATCCACATACTGAATTTGATTTGAATCTAGGTCTCTATAAAAATATCCACCTGGAGCCTAATTACTCTCAGCGAAGTTACACCAAGCTCAGCTGATTGGCTATGAGTATGAATAATATTTTTATTATTTTCCAAAATGAATGCATATTTTCTTTAAAATATCTCAGATTTTTTTAAAAGTGTTCAGAAGCAGCATTTAATGTTCTCCTTCAACACTGCATTTGAGATTCAGATACTATGAATACATACCAGAAACCAGTCAGCTCTGGACCAGATGTGTACAGATCCCTAGCCCATCACACTTACTGCTGAACGTTTGTATAAGAGAAGGATAGTTTAATTTGCCTACTTTTAACATATTTACAAATGTAGAAAATCAAATTCTTCATTTTGGCAAATGTATCTAAGGCTCATATTTGAACAATAATATTTAGTATAGACTTTCAAGCTAGTGCATGATAGTATTTTTAATGATTCCTTTAATGATCAGATTAATGAAATAAAATATCTACAGAATTAAGCAGAGGTATAATTTTCCCCTTTCACACCACTGGGATCTTTAATACATGAAAGCAGTCTGCTCTGCCAAGATGGGGACAGTGCTGTCTTAAGAAGTTACCAATGAATTTTGAAAATATTTTCCATGCCCATGGGAGGGACACATAGAGCAAGAATAATTGATAAAAAATAACAGTTATCAACTCACCATGGAACTGTGGCTGTGCATTCATTGCCAAGGGAATGCCTTTAGGATGCTGGATCAGAGAAACTACTTTATTCCCCAATGTAACCAGTAGGCATAATAGCTCTAAGACAATCCCTACTCTTCAAAACAAGATGGCAATAAAGAATTAATTGGATTTTGTGAAATATGTAAGAAATATCCATTCAAGTTAGTATTTTTGGCCAAAATTCTCAGACTTGGCCAGACAATTATACTTGTTTGAGACAGTTGAAAACTCAAGGTTATTTAAGGGAAATGCTGGTGTCCAAAAGAAGCCTCTTCCCTCTAAGGGCTAGTGGAAAACCTTTTGTTTCTGATAAAATATTTTTCCTGCATGTCTGTTAGAATCTCGTAAATAGTTATGATCAATTCCTTTGGTTGTTTAAACATAATGTTAAAGTTTATTTCAGAAATCTAGAACTTTATATGGGTTGGTATAAAAATTCTTGATTAGAGAAGTTTTGATCAAGATATCAAATTTAGTTCCTCAATCCCAATAGTTCTGAAACAGAATTGTAGGAAAGCAAAATTATAATTTATAATTTTTCACTTAATTTTGTATGTGCCTAGGTATAAGAAGTAAGAATCCAATCAAATGAAGAGATGCTCCAAATGGTCTTAGTCCTGTCCTGGGCAATCCCTGGACCTTCAGACCTGGAAAGAATTATGGGGTCAAGCAACAGCATGAATCAGATGGCTTGGAACTTCCAGCTCAGTGTGAACCCATAGGCCCCATTCAGGAAAGAAAATCCAGCCACCCAGTTCAGCATCATCAGCCAGAATAAGACTGGACTCCTTTGGGTTTGATCTGGGTTAGAATCTCAGGAGTTGGCTCAGAATTTAACCATCCATGTAAGTAAAGCAGAGTTTCAGCTCTTCTGAATTCTCAGTGACAGTTCATACTTCAGGCACTGTGAATAGCAGACACCTTCTGGCTCTTAATTGTTTAAAATCTCTAGCATTTAAAACATACAAAGGGCTACTCAACTGAGGAAACACAGATTCATCCTCAGTGACAAAATCAGCTAATCAGCTTTCACACACACCTGTGAATATCTGTGATCATGTGCCCTCAGCCTAGGTGTCAGTAAGACTGTTTTTCCCCATTTATCACTTGCTTAAGACCCAGTCTCTTAAGATCAATTCTCCTTCCTCATTTGGTCTCAAGCAGCTGACTCGTATGAGCTGCATCCTTATTCCCTTGTTGGACTGGCTTCCAACTAGGCTTGACCCCCAATGGGATGCAGAAGTTAAAGCAAGAGAAAGGGGCTTGGAGTATTCTCCTACCCCCTGCGCCCCTGTTTCAGCACTGTGATTCTGGTTGGGGTTGTAGAGCTGCTCCTCCTCCACCACTACTGGGCTCTGGTGATACTATTTGCTCCCCTGGACCTCAGGCCTAGGGATGATAATGACCTTCCTCTGCTGCTAGCCTCTGAGAACTTCATCATCCTTTGCTTATTTCCTTAACCTTACCTTCACCTCTTAAATAATATCTGAATGTAAGTCTCTTCAATTGAACTATCTGAATGGAATTATTTTTCCTGCCAGGAATCTTTTATACTTTAAAGTATTCAATAGATCCTTTCATTTCAGTGAAGGATCATTAAATAAAATTACATTGTGGACCAAGCAGGAATTACAGTTATGTGAAATAACCAAGGATAATGTAAAAGGATGGTAGGTTTTATGAAAATAGTAGAGTATATTCCCTTTAATCCATTCATATTCAGTTTTTTTTAAAAAGAATATAAAGCTGAGGGGAGCCAGCTTGAGATCACAGAATCAGGATATGTGAAAGCTACATTAAGAGATTTGCTCTCATATTAATATGGAGTTTTAGAAGCCCAAGATTATTTAAAACATGGAGTGAGTTAAGGATAGTTTACCATTGAAACCAAATTCTAGCTTAATATTGGCACTTTTTGCACTGTAATTCTTGGTATAAAAACATCAGTTAATTTTATACTAGGGAAGGAAGACTAGAAAGAAAAATAATGCACTTAGAAGGGATTGAAGTACCAGTTTTTTATAAGGTGGCCATCAGTATTGTTTTACCTACTCCATCACCATAGATTGTTTCCGGTTTCCAGGAAAAGGGAGACCATTGTTGATAAATTGTAGCTAAATTCACCAAACTAAAAATAATTACTTTTCCAGCAGTAGCATGTATTAAGGAGACATGAAATAATAGAGCACAGCTAATAAATATATTAAAGTTAACTCTTCAAGTCTATGCAGATGGCTATACTTAATTGGTTACATAACAACATGAGGCTCAGTCATAAAATAAATTAGTAGGATATCAAATCTAATTGTAATCCATTCTAGGTGATATCCATCTTTTATTCAGTCAGTTGAACCAAAGGAAGAGCTTCATATAATACAAATATAGTTATGGTATTGAATGAGTTGGACTTCAAAGCTACAGGCAGAAAGAAACTTTATTCTATCTTTATTCTATCTCACCACTGCTACCTTCAGTTTACTCTATGAATCATTCTTCCCTGCCCCCCCTGCAAGAAAACAGAAATAGATCTCATGGATTTTCTGGTCATTTTTCGATATTAAAAAGCTCAACCCAATCTAATATTAAAATTCGTATATCACCTCTAAGTTAACGTTTCTCTCTGCTCTTGCTTAGAATTGACTCAGACTTGAAAACCTGTTCTAGGTTGTGGGTAGGGAGTTGGTTGGCTTCTTCTGTCTTCCTAGTTTCCCTTCCTCTCTAGTCTCTTAGCTGCTGTTCCTCTGGAATCAGGTCCAGAAGTAAAGAAGAATTAGTGGGAAAGAGAAGAGTCTTGAGATTTCAATCTGACTTTGAAGGTCCTGGGTACCTCTTTCTCTCATAGGGTTTTTTCTGGGTTCTTTGATGATCTGACCTCTCAGGGGACCTATCCCCAGCATAGGAAGTACTTATAAACTTCTTCTCAGGTCCTGGATTCCAGTGGTCCAGCTATCCACATGGGCCTCTGTATTAGTCAGTGTTCTCCAGAGAAACAAAACTAATAGGATACATAGAAAAAGATGATACATAGATTCATAGATACATAGACATATAGATATCTGTATGTCTTATAAGGAATTGGCTTGTGCAATTATGAAGGCTGAGAAGTCCCAGGATCTACAGTCAGCAAGCTGGAGGCCCAGGAGAGCTGAAGGTTTAGTTCCAATCTGAGTGTGAAGGCCTGAGAACTAGGAGATGCTATGGTATAACTTCCAGTCTGGACTCTAGCATTCTTGAGACCCAAGAAGAGCCAATTTTTCAATTCAAGTCCAAAGGCAGGAAAACAGCAATGTCCAGCTCAGTCAGTCTTACTCGGTTTTTTTTTGATATTGTTGTTCTATTTAGGTCTTCAATTAATTTGGATGAGGCCCACTCACGTTGGGTAGAGCAATCTGCTTTACTTCATCTGTTGATTCAAATGGTGATCTCACCCAGAAACACCCAGAATAATGTTTGACCAAATGTCTAAGCACCCCATGACACAGTCAAGTTGACACACAAAATTAACCTTCACTGCCTCTTAGGCTGAGACTCCTTTACCATGACAAACGTCTTGCTCTTATCATTGGCCTTTGTGTTTTAAGGAAAACTACTGTCCTTGATTTGCCATTGATGAATGTGTAACTTGCACCCACTGAACCCCTTTCCATATGCCCTGTTTTTGGATCAGTTCCAGACAGCCTCTCATGCTGATGTCTCCAGGAGAGATCAGGCACCTGTGCCTGCATCTACCCTTGGGGACACATGCTTTTCCAAGTAGTTCCACAAATGTAACTTTCCTCTGGGGAAGAGAAAAAAACGCACAGCACTTCAATAAGAACTCTCTTCAAAGGTGTTTCCACCATCAATTTTCTTGAAATAAATCTTCCACTTACAAAAATGTCCTGAAGATGGGCTAATGGTTGCAGAACTAGTTTTAGGTGACCCCCTTGACAAGTGTTTCACTGATGACCTAGTATCTTATTTTAGGATGTAAGTATTAGCTGTTATTGTTATTCTCAGCTTTGGGTCCACAGCTGAACTCTAAGACCAAAAGAGTCTCATTTTAGAATCCTGTTACAGACATGGCTTTTCCTTTGGGTAAGGTGTGCCATTCTTATAGAAAGAGAATTGTGAGTTGGAAATTCACCCTAAAAATTTTCTTCTACACATTTCTACTTACATTTCAGGGTTCTTGTGAAGATCTAATGGAATAAATATTGTGAAGAGTGTATAACAGAATACACGTTTTAATCTGTTTCAAAACTAGCTTCCAAGTTTTAAAAGGTAAAACTAAGTGACATTGTTCTCTCTGAGCTCTTATACAGAATGCATAGATAGCAGATAAGAGAATAAAAGAGAACAATCTCAAAGTCTACTTCCATCACTCCAGAATCCAGGGAGAGGCAGAATTAAAGTTCTCACCACTCCAGACAGGAAAGACATGGGGTAATGAGGAAGAGTGGATGCTACTAAGTATCATCCCTGAAGCCTATGGTTTCAACAGAGGCAAGGGCAAGTCAAAGACTGCAACATTAGTTCTATAACTCTGGGTTGCTGCTTGAGTGAGAAGCCAATTTTTCTGTTGTTTCTGGGGTAACTGAGTTTAGCTTTCCCTCTTATCAAGGGCAATTATACCTGCAGGAGCCAAGAAATGCAGCCCTTTTATTTTATATCACTGTAATCAATTATACCCTTACAATCCAATTATGACATTTTCATCTATATACCAGTTACTGCACTATAACAAAGTCTTATCTTATTCCTGATAATATGAAGTTTACATGTTTCATGGAAGTTAGGGGACAACCTGGTAACTAAAGGAAGAAAGTCTCATTCCAAAGTAGTATTTTCTTAGAGATCTAGAATTCAAAAAAGGAAGATTGTCCAGAGAACCCTGCCAAACCAAGATGTAGGTAGTTAAAATTCCTGCAGTACATTTTTAGAGACTAGGTCATTTTTTCTGTGAGTAGCTAATCCTACTTCCTCAGAGTCAGTAGTTCACTGTTTTCAGTGTTTTCCCTCCCTAGGGATAGTAATGGTACTTAATATGAACATTACTTCATCAGATACATCCATTTACAATCTCTAAAATGGTCCTAATTTATCTAATCAAAAAATATAGTTTGAGCAGTGAAAGTGATAGTTCTAGGTGATGAGGATACAAAACTGACAAAGACATGGTCCCTGCTTTCAAAGAACTCATGATCATTTGAGGAAACAAATACTCCATGTACTATAACATGATATGCAGGTATATTCATGGGGCACTAGGTTTAAAGTGTGGTGAGGATTCTGAGAGTAGGCATGTTGTGGCCTTCAAATCTGACATTTGAAGAAAAGCAGAATTTCTGCAAACAGCTGAGGGAAAGGATATCCTGGGAGAGATAACATATATACTCAATGGTAAAATTGCTTAGAAATCCAACACTTAAAATGTTGATGTCATGAGATAGGATTTCAACTGCCTCTTTGTCAGGCACACATTTTGCTAATGAGAATTCTCATTTTCACATAATTCAGGAAACTTTATCATCTTCGATTATTGTTGCTCTCTGCCAGAAAAAATGAATACATTACTTATTCTCCCTGCTTTACTTGCAGGAAACCTCACTTTATTTCAGCCAGATCTTTTATGTTCCATAGGTTTAACAGTTTAGTAGGTACTTTCCATATTTCCATGTCTTCAAATGTGTTATTCATTTTTCTTGAAATACCCTTTCTTTCACTCATCACATACTTCCTGTTCTTTGTACATTTTGCTTCTATTTATCGTTGTAGATTTCCCATAAAGATTCCTATTCTAAGAAGCTTTCCTTTACCACTTCCCTTCCATAAGAATTTGATGCTTCTCCTGGGTACCACAGACCACCTTGTACATATAAATTTCATAGCACTTATCACTCTTTACTATTACCAATGGTTTGTCTAACTCCTTTATGCTTGTTCTGCTCAGGTATAATCATCTTCATCTCTGATTCCATAGTGATTATCACAGGGTCCAGCACACAAAAGGTAACTCATGTTTGTTGATGAATAAATGATGTGAAAGAAATGAAATCTAAATCCAACACTTCCCACAGATCCAATGCTCTTTTAGTTCCTTTATGATAAACTATCTCAAAAATTACTTGTTTTCTTAAGTACCAGTGTAATCAAAGTATACCTTGATTATTGAAAGTGTTGTATTTTTTAGTTCTTAGGAATATATGCCCATGATCTTCAAGTGCTCTCTCTGTAGACTGAACATAGAATCATAATCCAAAAATATCTCAACGGGCTGGAGTAAAGACTGAATGTATGATGTTGAAACCTGACGGAGATAAATTTAAACTTCTGTACAGCTACATGATTTGGGAGGGACAAAACTCAGCAGGAGAATAGCTGAAAAAGACTTAAAAGTTAATTTAAAGGTAACTGTGGGCTTTGTATAAATCTGGAGTATGATTTGTCCCATGAAAAAGCTAACACGATCTTCAGTTATATTAATAAAAATATTGTTTCTAAAATGAGGAAGATAAAAATCCTATTCTATTGTATTCTGATTAGACTACACTCTGAAGTAATGGTCCTTAGACTGGAATATAAATTACCTCTGGGAATATACAAAGACTTGAAAGGGAACAAGCACATGAATATTTTAAGTGGAATCAATTTCCAGATCATCACCATCCATATTTATTCTTTTCACAACTAATCTTTCTGAGAAAGTGACTATGGTCAAGATTCCTCTCTACCCCCACCCCCTCTCATCATTTTCCTATGTTATAAAAGAAGGATATAGCTCTCACTCACCCACAGTCTTGTGTTGCTCAAAGGTTTAAAACACTTCAGAGAAAGAAAAAAGAAAGAAAGAAAAAGGACAACTAGTTAGGTCCCATTTGTTTATTTTTGTTTTTATTTTCGTTACTCTAGGAGGTGGATCAAAAAACATCTTGCTGTGATTTATGTCAAAGAGTGTTTTGCTTATGTTTTCCTCTAAGAGTTTTATAGTGTCTGGCCCTACATTTAGGTCTTTAATCCATTTCAAGGTTTCTTTTTTGTATGGTGTTAGAGAGTGTTCTAATTTCATTCTTTTACATGTAGCTGACCAGTTTTCCCAGCAACACTTATTGAAGAGACTGTCTTTTATCCATTGTACATTCTTGCCTCCTTTGTTGTAGATTAGTTGACCATAGGTGAGTTTATTTCTGGGCTTTCTCTCCTATTCCATTGATCTGTATTTCTGTTTTTGTGTCAGTACCATACTGTTTTGATGACTGTAGCTTTGTACTATAGTCTGAAGTCAGGGAGTCTGATTACTCCAGCTCTGTTTATCTTTCTCAGGTTTGCTTTAGCTATTTAGGATCTTTTGTGTTTCCATATAAATTTTATGATCTCTTGTTCTAGTTCTGTGAAAAATGCCATTGGTAATTTGATAGAGATTGCATTGAATTTGTAGGTTGCCTTGGGCAGTATAGTCATTTTAACAATATTGATTCTTCAGGTCCAAGAACATGGTATATCCTTCCATCTGTTTGTGTCATCTCCAATTTCTTTTTTTTTAAACATCTTTATTGCAGTATAATTGCTTTACAATGGTGTGTTAGTTTCTGCTTTATAACAAAGTGAATCAATTATACATATACATATGCTCCCATATCTCTTCCCTCTTGCGTCTCCCTCCCTCCCACCCTCCCTATCCCACCCCTCTAGGTGGTCACAAAACACCGAGCTGATCTCCCTGTGCTATGCAGCTGTTTCCCACTAGCTATCTAGTTTACGTTTGGTAGTGTATATATGTCCATGCCACTCTCTCACTTTGTCACAGCTTACCCTTCCTCCTCCCCATATCCTCAAGTCCATTCTCTAGTAGGTCTGTGTCTTTATTCCTGTCTTACCCCTAGGTTCATCTTCAGTTTCTTTCACCAGCATCTCAATTTTCAGAGTAGAGGTCTTTTGTCTCCTTAGGTAGGTTTATTCCTAGGCATTTTATTTGTTTTGATGCCATGGTAAATGGGTTTGTTTTCTTAATCTCTCTTTGTGATCTTTTGCTGTTAGTGTATAGAAATGCAAGAAATTTCTGTGCATTAATTTTGTATCCCTCAACTTTACTGAATTCATTAAGGAGCTCTAGTAGTTTTCTGGTAACATCTTTAGGATTTTCTATGTATAATATCATGTCATCTGCAAACAGTGACAGTTTTACTTCTTCTTTTCCTATTTGGATTCCTTTCTGGTGAGAATGTAAATTAGTACAACCACTGTGGAGAACAGTATGGAGGTTCCTTAAAAAACTAAAAATAGAACTACCATATGATTCAGGAACCCCACTCCTGGGCATATATCGGGAGAAAGCCATAATCTGAAAGGATACATGCACCCCAGTGTTCATTGCTGCACTATTTACAATAACCAAGACATGGAAGCAACCTAGATGTCCATCAACAGAGGAATGGGTAAAGAAGATGTGGTATATATATACAATGGAATATTACTCAGCCATAAAAAAGAATGAAATAATGCCATTTGCATAACATGGATGGACCTAGAGTCTATCACACTAAGTGAAGTAAGCCAGACAAAGATAAATATCATATGATATCACTCATATGTGGGATCTAATTTTTAAAAAAAAAGAAAAGAAAAGAAACAAATGAACTTATTTACAAAACAGAAACAGACTTACAGTTACCAAAGGAGAAATGTGGGTGGGGGTGGGGGAAGGGATAAATCAGAACCTTGGGATGAACAAATACACTACTGTATATTGATATAAGATAGATAACCAACAAAGACCTATTGTATAGCACAGGGAACTCTACTCATTATTCTGTGATAACCTATATGAGAAAATAATCTAAAAAAGAATGAATATATGTATGTGTATAACTAAATCACTTTGCTGTACACCTGAAACTAACACAACATTGTAAATCAACTGTACTCCAATTTAAAAAAATAATTTAAAAAATACAATTAAAAATAAAAAAGAATTAGACAAATCCTTCAACGGTAAGTAATTCATTAAAATATCATCCCCATCTATCTTTAAAAAGTACTTACAATAGGGCTTCCCTGGTGGTGCAGTGGTTGAGAGTTCGCCTGACAATGCAGGGGACACAGGTTCGTGCCCTGGTCTGGGAAGATCCCACATGTCATGGAACGGCTGGGCCCATGAGCCATGGCCACTGAACCTGCCCGTCCAGAGCCTGTGCTCTGCAATGGGAGAGGCCACAACAGTGACAGGCCTACATACTGCAAAAAAAAAAAAAAAAAAAAAAAAAAGTACTTAAATATTTACCTTTTTGTTTACTAATCATGTATTAAAATTTGTAGTACGTTTATGCTTTTATAAGTGGTATATTGACATTATTGTGTTATATACTCATATAAATTTTTAATACATAAATCCTTATCACAAGAAATAAATAATTAAATATATTTTATTATTGCAGAGTAGAATTCGTGTCATTAATATATGACATTAAGTAAAAAAGTATATTACATTAGGATAAAATTCTGTAGAGGAAATAAAATAAAATTATGACTTCAAGGAGAAATAAGAGTGAGTCTAAATCGTCAACAAAATACAAATGTATGTGTGTATGTTCAAAATGAATAATGGTGGGTATTAAATCACCTTGATGTTTACATTCCTTTTGATGCATTAAAAAGAATGATGTAACAATTTTATCTTGAAAATCAATGCCTCTAATATACTGGAAATTACATCCACTACAGCTATTTATACTTATGATGAAAAAGTTTCAAATGCCTACCTAAAAATGTTCAAAGGAGTACATACTTTTTCAAAGTTCTTTTAGGGAGCACATGAGCAAAACTATCCTTTGCCCTGGTGAATCACATTTAATACTGAGCATAACACTTCAAAGGGATGTAGAAATATACTAAAAGGTGTTCAACAATCACAGCGTGGAAAAAGGACTTGAAATCATCGCATATGAGAATTCTTTAAAAAAAAAAAAAGGGTCAAAACAATGAGTACTTATCTAGGAGAGGAAAAGAATTTATAGGCACATAACAGTGATCTTTAACTTCTTGAGGATCTGTGTTTAAGGCTTACAGGGCAGGTGAAGGACTAATGGGTGAAAAATATTTCAGATATTTCAGCTCTTATTTTAATTTCCTTCAGGGTAGAGGGCCTTTCATTTACCACTATATACACAGTGCTGTGGTGCAATCCTTGGCAAATAATAAGCACACAAGTATTTGTTAAAAGAATGAGTGAACGTAGTATGAGAAACAATTTCCTATGATTAAATTTTCCCAAAGATTAAATGGACTGCCACAAGAGTCCACTTCAGGGGAGGTGTTCAATTTTAAGTTTAAAGGGGATTAACACAATAGAGTGCTGTTGGCTGAGATAGATTTATAGGATCACCTCCAACTTTCCTCTTCTGGGATTCATGATATGATTTCTTTTACATCAGGAAGAACTCTATATTAGGACACAAAATCATTACCAGAAAAAAAGAATTGTATTTTTTACATACATACTTTTAAGAGGTAGAGATTATTTTCTTTGCCCAACATTAACAAGAATAGTTTTTGTGTTAAATAAAAGTCACTCTAATATTGTTAGGGAATGTTGAGTTTGAGGTGGACATCACTAACTTAATTGGGACAACTTCAATAATTAGAATAAATTATAACCTTAACAAGAGTTGGACAGCTGTGTTAATGGCTTTCTAATCATGTCTGTGACTCACTAATTCAATAATTATGGCCAATATACTGAATTTTCCATCAGGGTTTTCTTAACTGGATCCAATTAAGGAAGGCATCTGGATGCCTCTTGAAATAAGCAGCAGAAATTAAATAGAAAGAGGACTGTCTATGCCATTTATTTCCAGAGGACTTAGAAATTCTTTTTTCATTTTTATACTGGAGAATTCTCTTGAACATTTTTGGTAAGAAATTTTTATGTTTTCTCTAGTAAACAACAAAGTGAGATAAATATCTAGATGCTATAATTCAAGGCGATAGAAGTCCACACAGAAACCGTGATCCTTTGAAACTTCAGATGCCTCTAATCCATCCTGGCCTTTCCATTCTGATTTCTTCCCATCTGTTTTAACCTTGGCTTACTGGGTTCCTGGACTCCTATAACCTGGGGTGGAGAACCTGCATGCTAGTGAAGAGATGCTTATGCATCTGATACCATGGACAGCTCCTCCTCCTTTTGCCAAGTAAAGAATTAACAATAAAATTCATTTTGTTTCTCTCTCCTCTAAAAAGCTTCTAAAAAGTAAGGTTAGGTTTTCAACCAAGCCAAGGTGTAAACCCAAACTTCAAGAGTTCTATATCTTTAGTGAACTTTTCTATAGGGAAATACAAGAATTCTATAAAAAGCTTTGACAGCTGCAGACCAGTTGGCCAGGTAACCATCTTTCCAGGTATCTCTCTGAAGACTCCATTTTGAAAGTCAGTACTTCTCACCAGAGTAATACATATCATAATCTCCCTCATTCTATACCATATTATCATTATTTTTTCTTTTAATAAAGAGATGTTATTGGAGCTTTTTCCCAATCTACCTCTGTAAAAAGAAATGTAAGTGAATCTGGAAGTCTGGGCCCATGCCCTAGTTTTACTGCTGACAAACTGTGTTTCCCTGACTTTTCTGAACTTTAGTTTTATACATTTTTCATAATAAGAGGATAGCAGCTGCTAGGTACTGGCTACACGTGAATATTACATCCCTGATACCTATAATAATATGAATAATATAAGACAAAGTCACAGATAAAGAATGGCCAACTAATTTTATTTTTTTAATTTATTTATTTATTTATTTATTTATTTATTTATTTATTTATTTATTTATTTATGGTTGTGTTGGGTCTTCCCTGCTGCACGCAGGCTTTCTCTAGTTGGGACGAGTGGGGGCTACTCCTCGTTGAGGTGCGTGGGCTTCTCAATGCGGTGGCTGCTCTTGTTGCAGAGCAAGGGCTCTAGGAGTGCAGGCTTCAGTAGTTGTGGCACACGGACTTAGTTGTTCTGCGGCATGTGGGATCTTCCCGGACCAGGGATCAAACCTGTGTCCCTTGCATTGGCAGGCAGATTTTTAACCACTGCACCATCAAGGGTATCCTTAATTTTATTTTCTTGACCTCTCCTCTACTTTTTCCTTTCCACTCTTTTCAGGACATCCTACCATTTCATGTTTATATTTAAAATTGTCTCTTCATTTTTTTCTCCACCGGGAATATTAAGTATTCAGGGAATAAAAATCTTCATTTTTTTTCTCCACAGTGGTCTGTAAACTAGTCAATTTTCCCTTCCTTGTAACAGAAAAAAATCTATAGAATTCTTTTGTTTTATCCCTTCAAACCAGTGATAATTCCTCTGCCAAAATAATCATCTGTTCTGAGTATCTGCTTTTTCACCTGTCTTAGAGCTCCTGTTGGTACATTGTACTCCTTTTTGAACTTTTCTCCTACATAAGCACAAAATAAGGCAGGGAACAAAAATCCTGGTGCCCGGGTCTCCATGGCCGCACTTATCAATCTCTGAGAGCACAGAGACGTTACTCTCCCCTTGAAGATTGTCTGGTCTATTTGTCGTTCTCTAATTATTTCATTGGCTTACGTGGACCAAAGTCAAGTTGTTGGAATGAGTGGTCGTTTTTCTATCACAATACTGGCTTTATTCTCATCTCTATTCCTTCCCCGTCCCATATCCCGTAATTCTTTCTTAAAAGGGAGCATGTTGAAGATTAAAGGACACAGATCCTGAAGCCAGAACAACAGTGTTTGAATTCTATCTCTACTGCTTGCCTGATAAGTGACCTTGGACAAGCTATTTACCCTTCCTGAGCTATTTCCTCATCTGTATAATGATGATAAAACCAGCTAACCAGGGACTTCCCTGGCAGCACAGTGGTTAAGAATCTGCCTGCCAGTGCAAGGGGCACAGTTCAATCCCTGGGCTGGGAAGTTCCCACATGCTGCGGAGCAACTAAGCCCATGTGTCACAACTACTGAGCCTGCGCTCTAGAGCCCACGTGCTACTGAGACCACGTGCCACAACTACTGAAGCCTGTGCACCTAGAGTCCATGCTCCACAACAAGAGATGCCACTGCAACGAAGACCCAATGCAGCCAAAAATAAATAAATAAATATTTTTTAAAAAACTTAAAATAACATAGGTAAATACATCTTTAGAAACCACAATAAATGACAGTTGACTTTGTACCAAGTATGATTCTGAGTGTTTTCTGGTAAGTGGAGTGTTATTGAAAAATATAATCTATAGTAAAGATAATCATCTGTATTACAGAGGTTATATGATTATAATGTCTCCAAACACTTTCCTTATAAGCAGTGTCTTATAAGTAAAACATGAAAGAATGGTACATAATAAGACTAGAGAGTAAATCTGATAAAAACATTTGATGCTATATTATATAATTATGTAATTATATAACTATGTATTCAATAATGTCCTAAAAAAAGGACAAAACTATTTTAAAGTAAAATAATTTTGAAATTCACAGTGAACAATGTCAATGATTTACCCATAGTTTTTTTTTAAATTTATTTATTTATTTATTTATTTATGGCTGCGTTGAGTCTTCGTTGCTGTGCACGGGCTTCTCATTGCAGTGGCTTCTCTTGTTGCAGAACATGGGCTCTAGGCACGTGGGCTTCAGTAGCTGTGGCTTGAAGGCTCTAGAGCTCAGGCTCAGTAGTTGTGGCGCATGGGCTTAGATGCTCCACGGCATGTGGGATCTTCCCGGACCAGGGCTCAAACCCATGTCCCCTGCATTGGCAGGCGGATTCTTAACCACTGCGCCACCAGGGAAGCCCTACCCATAGTTTAAAAAGATATTAATCCTCAGGATTTTTTTCTTTTTTTGTTAGCACTTACAAAAATAGATTATCATAGAAGATGTTTTGCATATATTACTACTTAACTATTCTAAGTTAATTGTTAGTATTATCCTTTGAGAAACAAAACAGGATGTATATAATCAGACTGCAATGCTATCAGTTAATTAAATTTCCCCTTTATAGACTAGTCAACATTAATAGTATTCAATGATCATTTGCACTGTCACACATTTGTCAATAACACACATTTGTGCATTTTTACAATCAGTATTTTGAGACATCTGAACATGAGGTATTTAGTATTCACTCACTCCCAAGAACATATACAAAATATTTCTATAGAATGGAGCTTTTTGAAAATTTGCTCCTTTTCAGTAAACCAATTTTCACCATTTAATGTTACTTAACTACAGCTTGAAGTACACCTACAATTCATACACATTTTACAAATAATTGGAATATTAGTATGTAAATATTATATGCAATTCTGGGTGAGGGCAAAATCAGTTACCCATTTGTCACAAGTAAGACAGCATGTTTATGCATGGTTTGAGGATGAATAATGCAGAAAGCAAGTAGATAGATGGGGAAAGAAAACATCTCAAATGGAAGGAGATACAATGTTGAATTTGGATGTCTATATAAACCTATTCTACCTGTCTATGTCAAAATTATACATCCTTATAAAGAGGGTTAATATTACCTTAGAGTAACTTGAAGAGAGAGGAATGAGTTCATTCATCCACAGTGGTATTTGTCATAGACAACTGAGACACACAACCTTTCAGCAATATCATTCGGTCCTCACAATACCATGCTGTGATAAGTGGCAAAAGCATTACAACCTCCAGTTAAATAAATGTACAAAGTAAGAAAATAATTCATCAACATTACTGATAAAAACTTTAACAATAGAGCAGGGAAATTTGCCCACCATATCATGCATCCTGAGTTTCCTCCAAGATAGGTATTTCAGAATTATACAACTCAACATTTTTCAAGAATAAGGAAAAATTATGGGAAATATTCTGTTCCTCTATTTTTAGTTTAGTTATAGACACTCAGGAAAGTATTTAATAATTTCACTTGGGATTGCTTAGAAAAAATTATTAAAAAATAAAAAAATCAATGAGAAATGAGTCAAATCAAAAAAAAGTGAAAAAGGTGATAGATAGATAGATAGATAGATAGATAGATAGATAGATAGATAGACAGATATTCTCAACTTGGAAAAAAAGTAGAGGAAACTGGTTCCACAAACGCCATCAGCTCCCTTGTGGATGAAATGAGACTTTTCACTCACAGAATAAATAGGTGTAATAATCTGCCTAGAGAAAAATGACACAGTACATCCACCACTGTCTATTAGGAGTCTCCCATAAAAATCTAATGGGATTCCTTCAGCTCTAATAGAGGAGTCCCACTGAATATTCCCTTCTCTGAAACAGACACAATTTTAAAAACAATAAGAAAATATCTACACCCCCCAAATTGTCCTCAGTTCTCACTTTGTCTCAGCTGCATATACATACTTTCAGAATCATTTTTTCAAGCTCATGTTTTCCTATAAACATTTTAGCCAGAGTAAAGCACCCCAATTATTCAACTTGATATTTTACTTTTTCTTCTTACAAAAACAACACATATTAATTATGTAGAATGTAGAAATTAGGAAAAGGTACAAAGGATAAATAAAAATCACCCATAATCCTACCATATACTACTAACAATTGATGAGTTTAACATTATATTTTTCAACCACCTTAGAAGGCAGCCATGATATAACGTAAAAAGCTTGACTTGGACTCCAAATTTGTCTCATTTCTCCATACAATAAGATACTTTCAGAAAGTGGATAAATAAATGAGTCTAATCTACAAGTATAATCAGAGATATATCAAAAACATTGTGTTGTGGGGAATAAAACAAGTTCAAAAAATATATTTGGTCTGAGGCCATTTCTGTACCATTTAAAGCAGGATATTAATGTCTCTGTATGTCATCTGTGAATACCTAATAGGTAAAAAAAAAAAGACAACCACATAGGAAAGATACTTCAAGATAGTGAGGATCTTTGGGAAAGAGGAGATGAGAATGGAGGGTTGAGGTGTGAACTGTATTGGGAAAATTTCACCTCTTTAAAAAATGATACAGGCATGTGTTGGAAATACTCACTATCTTGGTAGTGGTAAATAGTTCACTGGTGTCTGTGTATACCAAAACTTAACAAATGATACATTTTAAATACACACAGTTATATGTAATATATGTCAACTGTAACACAATAAAGCTGTTAAAAAGGAAAAGCAAAAAGTGATATAAAGAAAACATGGTAAAAGATAATATAATAGATCTGAATTGTGGTACATGGTTGTCTGTAATATCTTTTTCAATACTTCCTGGTATGCCTTAAATAGTTTATAAATAAATAGAAAGAAAATGCTATTTTGTCTGGAAAGCAGATATAAATATAAAATGATAAAAGCTTATTCTTTATTTTTTTAATCTAAAAGAAGTACCACTTTACAAAATTTGTATGTGGTGGGTGATGGCAAGTGCAGTTTCTAGAATTAAAACTGAGACACAACTTCAGGGGAGACTCAAGAAATGTGGTGTTTGTGCTTCGTTATTTGAAGTTTCAATGAGTTTCTATTTTACTCTACAGAGGAGAATCTTTGCTTCTTTTTGTCAAGGGCCGGAGGTACATTATATGTTTCTATATACTTTATTTAGCTTGGAAATTTCCCTTGACAGTCAATAAAACTTGTCAATACCACAGTCTTCATCTAAACTCAGTGGCTTTCTGCCTTTAGCTGTCTTACAGTCTCCTGCCTCAGTATCCTTTCCTCGACATCTTTACCTCATCTGATCTTTTATGTGTATCCCCATCAGAGAAATCTCCCTGCAGGTTCCTATTTCCCATCCATGAAACTGCATATTGCAAGTAACTATTACTAGAACTTTTATATGATTAAATAAATGAACACACGTGAAGCAGTGAAAGGAATGCCCAGGACATAGTAGGCACATGAGAAACGCTATTTACATATTATTACTTTGTTTAAAAATATTATGTATAAAATGTATCTAAACATATAAAAATATTATTATTTTGTTAAATTAGTAGCACTCTTCCTCACTCTGAAGAAACATCTAGAAGTTGTTCATGGTTTCCAACATCAAGCCTAACCTTCTGATTCCTCCATCCAAAGCTCCATTAAAGCTCCATCACTGCTTTAATGATTTTTACCACATTTTGGGGCAAAAATTGCTATAGCCAAGTCTATACTATTTTCATTCTGATTAGCTGTGCATTTTTTAAAATTTTTCCTCATCTAACTTTTCTGAAACCTCCTCCAAAAAATTCTCAGGCCTGAAAATCACTTTATTCTCTACTTTAAAATCTACTTGCTTCTAGTATCTGAACATGTTGACCTTTGGAACACACACATAAAAGAGAGAAGCAAAATAAGGTGGTATAATGTGTTTTCCCAGTTACAATGTAAGCTCTTTAAGAGAAAACACTCTCTTTCTGCATTTTAGGATTCCATGTTTGACAAAAAACTCAACAGGTAGTGGGGACTAATTATGGCTAAAAATCCTGCTGGAGAAATAAATGATTGTTTGAAAAGTGAGGATTATCTCATTCAAACTAGTTAAGGTTACATTTGGAGTCACTATTTAGCTCATCATTTCTAATCCTGTTTACTTCTTTATTTCAAGATCAAGTTTCTGAACTTTTTTCCAAGTTAAGTAACTTGCCCAGGGATTGACCTCTATGATACATCATAGAGCCAGGGTTCAAAGCCAGAATTGTTTCACTATAGAACTCACTGTGCAACTGCCTCTTCTTGCAGCCCCCTGTGTGGAGCATTGTACACGTTTCCTAAGGGAATTGTGGATCCTGTAAATGCTCATCATTTTCAGTCCTCTGCTTTCTCATTTCAAGGTCAAGATTCTGAATTTTTCTCTAAGACTGCCTCGTGGTCTGGAGTGAAATCAGCCAGTCTTACTGGTCTGGGTGAAGCCAAGTTGCTTACACTCCCAAGAGAATATGTGAAGGGGAAGCTGAGAGATGGAATGTATTAGAACATGTTTGAGTTCAGTCTTCACCTCTACAGACTGTTTCAGTCCAGTCCCCAGAACCCTCACTATAGGCAGACAGACACATAGATACCTAAAATACTTAAAAAGATAATCAAGCCAAACTATGTCCTCTACACAGCAATTCTAAATTCAGTCTTAGAAAATTATCATTTTTCAGTGTTGTTCTCAAAAGTTTGCATATTGCCATGAGTGGAAATTATCTTTTTCTAAAACAATTTGTCTAATTCTTTGGGCTTAGATATGTCACTGCTATGTATGCAATGGAAGCCCTGAGTTCCTGACAGCTAGCAGAAGAGGAAGCTGAAGTGATTATCTTCTCCTTACACCTCTGAGGCCTATGAAGTGAGCTTCTGGGATTAGGTTCACAAACCTAAAGAGGCTATGGATTCTCTATTGCCTCCTGGTTGTTTACGTGCAATTAAACAGCTGTGCTTCCAAAACGGGGTGCATTTTGCCAAATCCTCTTAGCGCCCAGCAGAGGGGTTCTGTGGTGTTGAGAAGAGTATACTTTCCATCTCAACTATGTTTTAAAAAAACAAATGCTGAACCTAAACAAATATGCCTAAATATTTAACAGTGGCACTGAGGATGCTTAAGAAGGCGATCTAGATCCATGGTTCTCAAAACCACAATAATAGCCACAAAAAATAAAATTATACTGCACAATAGAATCATCTGGAAGTTTTATAAAAACTTCAGTGCTTGGGACCCATATGTACACGTTCTCTGATCTAGATACTATAAGAAAAATAAATTAAACCCTGAGCTTACCTACAGAAACTTTACTACCAGTCTTGTCAGTTAAAAGTCATAGGTTAAAAGACCCCTGGCTTTTACTTGAATGATGTAGAATTAACCACACCCAGAATTTCTTAATCTGGAATTGTAATGGCTGCAGAGTGTGCCAGTACTTCTGGCCATTTTGGCAACACAAGCATTGCCCATGGTCTCTCTGACCAGCATCTTCTTAGCTACTGAGGTTTTATCTATTAATCATGCAAGACTTAGAAGAAAAATTGGTGTGCTAGAACAAAGGTGTCACTTCTCTATAAGCTCCGAGAGTGAAAGAGTGTTTGTGATGGACAAAGTAAAAAGAAGAATAGGTTATACTTACACATTCTGGACATGTCACAAGTCTGAAACAATAAGACACTTTTTTCCCAATTATTAGGAAACTAATAACCACCAAATGTTTAGCATGTGCCATGCAATGACATATATATAAAATCTCAAATAATCCTCAAAAAAGCTATGTGAGGGTTATATATTAATTAATTAATTAATATTATATATTAAGAATGTAATACATTCTTTTTTTAAACATCTTTATTGCAGTATAACAGCTTTACAGTTGTGTGTTAGTTTCTGCTTTATAACAAAGTGAATCAGTTACACATATACATATATCCCCATATCCCCTCCCTCTTGCATCTCCCTCCCACACTCTCTATCTCACCCCTCTACGTGGTCACAAAGCACCAAGCTGATCTCCCTGTGCTATGCGGCTGCTTCCCACTAGCTATCTGTTTTACATTTGGTACTGTATATATGTTCATGCCACTGTCTCACTTTGTCCCATCTTACCCTTACCCTTCCCTGTGTCCTCAAGTCCATTCTCTAGTAGGTCTACGTCTTTATTCCCGTCTTCCCATAGGTTCTTCATGACAATGTTCTTTTTGCTTTTCAGATTCCATATGTATGTGTTAGCATACAGTATTTTTCTTTCTCTTTCTGACTTACTTCACCCTGTATGACAGACTCTAGGTCCATCCAACTCATTACAAATAACTCAATTTCCTTTCTTTTTATGGCAGAGTAATATTCCATTGTATATATGTGTCACAACTTCTTTATCCATTCATCTGTTGATGGACACTTTGGTTGCTTCCATGTCCTGGCTATTGTAAATAGAGCTGCAATGAACACTGTGGTACATGACTCTTTTTGAATTATGGTTTTCTCAGGGTATATGCCCAGTAGTGGGATTGCTGGGTCATATGGTAGTTCTATTTTTAGTTTTTTAAGGAACCTCCATACTGTGCTCCATAGTGGCTGTATCAACTTACATTCCCACCAACAGTGCAAGAGGGTTCCCTTTTCTCTGCATCCTCTCCATTTATTGTTTGTAGATTTTTTGATGATGGCCATTCTGGCTAGTGTGAGGTGATACCTCATTGTAGTTTTGATTTGCATTTCTCTAATAATTAATGATGTTGAGCATTCTTTCATGTGTTTGTGGACAATCTGTATACCTTCTTTGGAGAAATGTGTATTTAAGTCTTCTGTTCATTTTTGGATTGGGTTGTTTGGTGTTTTGTTTTTGTTTTTGTTTTTGTTTTTTTGATATTGAGCCGTATGAGCTGCTTGTAAATTTTGGAGATTAATCCTTTGTCAGTCGCTTCGTTTGCAAATATTTTCTCCCATTCTGAGGGTTGTCTTTTCATCTTGTTTATGTTTTCCTTTGCTGTGCAAAAGCTTTTAAGTTTCATTAGGTCCCATTTGTTTATTTTTGTTTTTATTTCCATTTCTCTAGGAAGTGGGTCAAAACGGATATTGCTGTGATTTATGTCATAGAGTGCCTGCCTATGCTTTCCTCTAAGAGTTTGATAGTGTGTGACCTTACATTTAGGTCTTTAATCCATTTTGAGTTTATTTTTGTGTATGGTGTTAGGGAGTATTCTAATTTCATTCTTTTACATGTAGCTGTCCAGTTTTCCCAGCACCACTTATTGAAGAGGCTGTCTTTTCTCCATTGTATAAAGAATATAATATATTCTTAATTCCTACTTTATGACTGAAAGAAAATTGAAAATCAGAGAAGTTATCACTCCTTCAAGGTTCCATACTTAGAGATTGGTAGAGTAAGAAAGCAAAGAGTACTGCTTGATTTAGATATTTCTTCTTTTTCTGTAACACAGTTTTCTCCCCAAACAAGAAATGTTTTTTCCCCTTAATTATTCCCTGGAAGCCTAGGCTTACATCTAGGATTGATTTTACACTTAGTATTTTCTGTGTACCATCCATTCTTTATGAAATCCAGAAAGCAGTTACCACCTGCAATACCATGGACATGTGAAGCTTAGACATTTCAAGAGACCCTACCGTTGGGAGGGCGTGTTGTTAACTGATCCCCAGCTGCCACTCAACTGTATCCACCAGTTGCTTTGCACCAAGGCCATGCTTCCCCCAAGCTGCACCCAGCCAATGACTGAACGTGATGGGGATATTAGTGTCGGCCCATTCCTGCCTGAAGTAGGACTCTTCCAGTGGGCAATGTTTGCTCAGGGACCAAATGTCAGCGTGACCAAAACTTCTCCAAACCTGTGCTGCAGTCTGGAGCTCCTCCCACCTCATCCTCTCTTCTCCCGTTTCACAGAACTTCACCACCGTCTGCCTATTCCTGCTCCTTCACCCTCTATCCCATTTGTTAGTCACTTCTCTCAACAAATCCCTTGGCATTTAATCCCATCATAGAGGCTGCTTCTCAGAGTACCTGGACCAATACTTTTTCTCTCTCAATATCTGTCTCTCGATCTCTCTCTCTTCCTCAACCCCCGTTTTGACCTCCCTTTCCCCCTCTCCCTGTCCCATTCCCTGCCCTTCCCCATTGCCCTCCCCCCTCTTCATTTCTTCGGCTGATTGAGCTCTAAGTCTTTCAATTCAACTGTGTTCTTCTTTATAACTCCATTTCAATTGCTCGTGTTGAGACTGCACGATCATAATAGACCTGCCCAGCCTTCGGCCACTGTGTCCCTCCTTTGTAGCCAGTTACCCTTTTCAAATGAAAGACTGATTCTATTGCAATAATTTGTAAGCCCCTTTGGTGACTTCTCATCTTCTGCAGGATAAGAATAAAGACCTTGAATGACATCCTAGTCCCCTTTTCACCTGTCCCTGTCCCCCTCACCACCATTGACATCTAAACTCCAGTCTGAACTCCAGACTGAAGTACTGTTTCCTGTCATTTCATGCCTCTGGACATGGAATGTGGGTTTTCTCCTACCTAAAATCCCCACATCCATCCACCTGTCAGAGAATATAAGAACATTTTTAATTAGTGAGTGTAAGTGATTTTGTCATAACCTTCCGTGAGTTTGTTTTTGTAAAGCTTGCATAGTAAGTCTTCATATGATTTGATCCAATGATCCTTTAAGAAATTTATCCCATAGACACAATAAAAAATGTACAAGAAGATTTGTACACAAGGCCCACTCATCACAGTGTTAATTGTAATAACAAAATTGTGGAATAATCTAAAGGTTCAATAAAAGTAGATTGATTAAATAAATAAATAACTGGCCAATGACAAAGTGAAAATATATGTAGCCAACAAATATGAAATTTAAAAAGGATAATGTCTTAGAAAACTGTTTATATTAAATTAAAAAAATAAATTTTAAACACTCCATCCCTTAGGTGGCTCAATTTTAAAGTACCTAGGTATCCATACCTATGAATATACATATATATACAACAACTGAAAACATTTACCTCTTCCAGGGAAAGTAGAAAGCATGGGTGTCCCTGCTTTATTTTTTCTATTTTTTTCTATTTTCCAGTTTTTCTCCCATAAACTTATTCTAGTTTATAATCAGAAAAAATAGCCAAGCTAAATATTATTTTCAAAACCTCTTAATAAAACTTTCTGCTAGTGATCACAACAACATGCCAGTAATAGCATTCACCATAAACCTTAGCAAAATTCATTTTTATAGAGAGGAGAATGTTCTCTTCAATAAGAAAAGGAAAAAATATCGAAAAACATTCTCAGACTAAAGAATAGACTATGATAGCACCTAAAGTTTTGAAAGTGTGGAGTAGAGGAAGAGACCTTTGTTAGGTTTTATAACACCAGTAAATTCAAAAAAGACTCACAGACTAAAAAAAAAAGTGTTTAATCATGCCTGAAGAATGACAAAAATATTGCCTTATAAATTAAAAGCAAGTCTTTTAGTTTAAGCTTATACAACAGTTTGACATTAATAATACATAATAAATCATTATTCACAGGTAAGCACATTTAATTTTTAAGTGTGTATGTATTGAGAAAATTAGAATTTGCTCATATGACCAATTGCTAGTCTTTCTCCTTTTGAGAAAAAAAGAACAACAACAAAACACATTGCTAACTGATAAAAAAACTTACTTTAAAAGTTATTTTCATTTTCTCTTCATTGTGGGTTATTTTCCTTACTCTGAGCAAACTAAAGCAACTGTTTGGATTTTGTTTTCCTTTCTTTCACATGATTGACAAAAGCATGATTTTCCATTTTAAAAGTAATAAAACAGGATCAATAAAGTAAACCTTCTCACAGCCCAGTAATCTCTCTAAGACGTGATGAGCTTTTTTACCTGTCTGGATCCAATTTAATTCCAACAATTAGCCAAAATGCATTTTGCAGAATCTCAAAAATAAAGGTATGGTTAAAAAGAAGTGGAGACAAGAATATACAGTGGAGAAAAGACAGCCTCTTCAATAAGTGGTGCTGGGAAAACTGGACAGTTACATATAAAAGAATGAAATTAGAACACTCCCTAACACCATACAAAAAAATAAACTCAAAATGCATTAAAAACCCAAATGTAAGGCCAGACACTATCAAACTCTTAGAGGAAAACATAGGCAGAACACTCTATGACATAAATCACAGCAAGATCCTTTTTGACCCATCTCCTAGAGAAATGGAATTAAAATTAAAAATAAACAAATGGGACCTAATGAAACTTAAAAGCTTTTGCACAGCAAAAGAAACCATAAACAAGATGAAAAGATAACCCTCAGAATGAGAGAAAATATTTGCAAATGAAGCAACTGACAAAGGATTAATCTCCAAAATATACAAGCATCTCATACAGCTCAATATCGAAAAAACAAACAACCCAATCCAAAAATGGGCACAAGACCTAAATAGACATTTCCCCAAAGAGGATATACAGATTGCCAACAAACACATGAAATGATGCTCAACATTACTAATCATTAGAAAATGCAAATCAAAACTACAATGAGGTATCACCTCACACCAGTCAGAATGGCCATCATCAAAAAATCTACAAACAATAAATGCTGGAGAGGGTGTGGAGAAAAGGGAACCCTCTTGCACTGTTGGTGGGAATGTAAGTTGATACAGCCACTATGGAGCACAGTATAGAGGTTCTTCAAAAAACTAAAAATAGAACTACCATATGACCCAGCAATCCCACTACTGGGCATATACCCTGAGAAAACCATAATTCAAAAAGAGTCATGTACCACAGTGTTCATTGCAGCTCTATTTACAATAGCCAGGACATGGAAGCAACCAAAGTGTCCATCAACAGATGAATGGATAAAGAAGTTGTGACACATATATACAATGGAATATTACTCTGCCATAAAAAGAAAGGAAATTGAGTTATTTGTAATGAGTTGGATGGACCTAGAGTCTGTCATACAGGGTGAAGTAAGTCAGAAGGAGAAAAACAAATACTGTATGCTTACACGTGTATATGGAATTAAAAAAAATAAAATGTTTTGAAGAACCTAGGGCCAGAACATGGATAAAGACACAGGCGTAAAGAATGCACTTGAGGACACGTGGAGGGGGAAGGATAAGCTGGGATGAAGTGAGAGTGGCATTGACATATATACACTGCCAAATGTAAGATAGATAGCTAGTAGGAAGCAGCCGCATATTAAAGGGAGATCAGCTCGGTGCCTTGTGACCACCTAGAGGGGTGGGATAGGGAGGGTGGGAGAGAGACACAAGAGGGAGGGATATGGGGATATATATACCCCCTGATTTCACATTTGCTTGCAGTTTGTCAACTCTTCAAAATAGGAGCAGAAGATGGAAAGAGTGGACAGAGGAATTTTATATGCTCTGGAGTTCCGGGATTTCAGAGGAATATTGAAGGACATTTCACACTTTTCTTTGGAAAATAAAGAATTTCCTACTTCACTGAAAATAAATAAAGAAGTAAAGACAATTAAATGGGTGGTATTTGAAAACTTGGAGTCTCCTAGGCTATTATTTAAAAGTAATATAACATTATTGACAAGTCTTTATCAGTGAGGTATTTATATCAATCCTTTTAATAAAATAAAGACAAAAACATGTGTAGATATATTTACAAAGTGTATATACAAAGTTATGTATATATATATATATTTATATATATATTTACATACACACACACACACACACACATCATTTTACTAAACCTGATCATAGTTTGCAAAGAGAAAACTTCAGATGTTCAGTGTTCTCAGTTATCCTCCTATAATGTTATATCAGGATGGTTTCAGATATCTGTTATTATATAGTAAAGCACCCCCAGAATTCAGCAGCACAAAATTATAGCTGTATTATTTGGTGATGATCATCTGGATCAGACATTTGGGCAGGGCTCTGTAGGGAAGCTACGTGTATTACACAATCCCTGGCCTCCCTCAGTATGCCTATGATGGCTAAGAGCTGGCGGGGACAGCTGCACCTCTCTTTTCTTGTGGTACTGGCTGGGGTGACTTAACTGGTGCTGGAGGACCCACGACAGTTGCCCTCACAGATGCACATGGTACCTAGGTGTTGACCGTCACATGAGATAATTCAGTTCTGTTCCACATGCTCTCTCCTTTTGTGGACAGTCGTCATTCAATAATCTAGCCTAAAGTTTTGTACATGGTGACTGGCTTCTAAGAGGACAAAATGGAAGTTTGCACAAGGTCTCTGAAGGCCTAGATCTGGAACTGGTAGTATATCATAGGCATCATAATCTATTGGCCAAATTATTCACAAGATCAACCAAGTTTGAGGGATGCAAGGCCTTGTTGGTGGTCGTCTTTGGAGACTACCCACCCCAAGATCTTACTAGCATGACATTTTTCTCCCAAGGAGCTAAAATTTATCTGCCATATCAGGGTTGATAATTCTAAGGAAAATACAAAATGATTCAAGAAATTTTCTAGTAGCATAAATCCTCAATGAATTTGGGGAATGATATTTTCTATTCAGTTGACCTTTCTTGTTAACTGAAAGCTGACTGAATTTATTTTTGTTATCTGTTGTTCAGGTTGGTATTATTAGCTTCTCTGTCCTCTTCCATTCACCATTATTCATATACTCATGCAACAAAAGTTTATTGAACATCTTTTGAGTGCTATGTAGGAATTGTTCCAAATGCTGGAAATGCAACAGTAAAAAAAACAGACAAACACTCTACCCTCAAGGGTCTTATATTCTGGAGGAGAAGTAAAATAATAAGCCAGTAATTTTATATATATATATATATATATATATATATATATATATATATATATATATATATATATATATATATATGAATGATATGTCAAGTAGCAATAAGTACCATGAAGAAAGATATATGGGGTAAGAGGATAGGAAAAGACTATTTTTAGGAAGAATGATTAAGGAAAATCTCTCCTGAAAAGCTGCGTCTGAGCAGAAACCATAAAGAAGTGAGAGAATGATCCCTGTGTGTTTCTTGAGAGATTGGAATAAATTGGGGCACATGAAATAGCAGGTGTAAAGGTCTTAAGGCAGGAGCCTGCAAGGAAGCTAGTGTGGCTGGAGCAGTGTATGAAGGGAGAGGGATGGGGCCAAAGAGGTAGCAGAGGGCCAGACCATGTAGGTCTTGAAGGACAGGGCAAAGACACGATTTTACTCTCAGTGAAGTAGGGAGCCACTGCAGGTCTTGAGAAGAGGTGTATAATGATCTGACTTACATTTTAAAAGGATCGTGTTGGTTGCTGTGTGGAGAATAGCAGGTCAAGGGGGGAGTGGGGGATCTGTTGGGAGGATACTGCAGCAGTACAAGTGAGACATGATATGGACTGGTGTAGGGATTTACTATTACAGGTAATAAGACATGGTTAGATTCCAAGTCTATTTTGAAGGTAGATCCAATGGGATAGACTAATGGATTGAATGTGGAGTGCATAAAAAAGAAAGTAAGCATGTCTCCAGAGTTGTCAGTCTGAGAAACGGAGCAGGTGATGTGCAATTTACTGAGATGGGCACCATCTTTAATTTCACTTTTTTTGAAAAGTACCTCCCTAAAATGTACTACACTTCATTACTACTTTATTAACTATGAGTACAGAGAAAATATCCATCTCTGCTGTTTACCTGATGCTACAAGAGACTCAGGACCATTATTTTAAATACATATCACCAATGTATACAGAATGTGATGTCTTGTGAGTTATTCTTGAGTTTGTACTGACAACATAGCAGACCGCAAGAGTGGCTTTAAAGAGAATTCTAAAAAATAATAAGCGTTTGCAAGCTTGTTTGGAGGTCATTATTTTTTCGCCTTGAAATAGAGAACAGAGAAAAAACATTAATGTGTGGTTCTGTTGAGTTATAATTTGTTGTTTTATTTAATGATACTTAGCTTATCACTGACCAATTCATTAATGTGTAAAATAAATCTGATATATGACCAGGATAAAACAAAGGGGACTCTAATCTAGAAGTCACTAGGGTAACACTCTTCTGCAAATTAACATTGCTTCTTTAAGGTCAGTGATTTCAACCACCTCGTTTTTTTTTGTTTGTTTGTTTGTTTTGTTTTGTTTTTGTTTTTGTTTTTGTTTTGCGTTATGCAGGCCTCTCACTGTTGTGGCCTCTCCCGTTGCGGAGCACAGGCTCCAGACGTGCAGGCTCAGCGGCCATGGCTCACGGGCCCAGCCGCTCTGCAGCATGCATGTGGGATCTTCCCGGACCGGGGCACGAACCCGTGTCCCCTGCATCGGCAGGCGGACTCCCAACCACTGCGCCACCAGGGAGACCCCCACCTCGTTTTTTATTTTGTGAGATTTGCATTCCTTCACCAAATTTAATATGATAAGATGAAATTAAAATAACAGGAGACAAAAATTATTAGCAGGAGAAAAGACCAGGAAAGTAGTACTAAAAGCACCTGATCACCTTGGTCTCATTTCATAAGGCTACAACATATTACCTGTGATCCTTGAAAAAGAATTGAGGGAGGAAAATTGGCAAGAGTTCCTATAAGGCTCTCACGGAGATAATAACATATTATCCCTTTCTTCCAGTATTCCTCAGCTGCTGAGAAATACCCTGGTAAACCTTGGCGAAGGCTCAGCTCTGTCATTTTCACAGTGGGAACAATATTGCTTGCTTTCTTGGATATCAGCAGTGGTCACTCCCCCGAGGAGATGCTGGCTACTACACAGATCTGCTTTTAAGCCCTGTACTCTCTTATTGTAGAAAGTTCTCCCATTATAATTTTTACCACCTGCTTCTAATATTCAGGCTGAGGCTGTCTCAGTGGGGAGCCTGGCACAGTATTTGAACAGAACAGCCAAACTGCCCCCACATGCCTTGCTGACCCCGACATGCCTTGCTTCCATCCTCAAAACAAAATGTATTCTCCCAGTTCAGCCCTCAGGGAGTGAAGTGCCCAGGACATAAGGATAACTATGAAATTTGACTAGCTGAACAGAAATACATTTTCTCTAAGGTCAGACATGTATATATTTATTGATAGCATTAATTCAAACAAAATGGAGAACCAGGCAATTCATTTAGAAGAAAGGTAGGATTTAAATTCAGACTTCCAAACATGTTTATTTTATTTTGAGACCTGCCAATGCACAAAAACATAGATTGGTAGAATTTCTATTTTACTAAAACAGCTTTAAGATCCATACTTTGCAATATTATAAAATCATTTATACAGCAAATGCTTTGCACAGAGAGATGTACCTGACATTATGTGGGTAGATTTATGCAGTTTAGTGAGGGAGTGTATTAATTTTCTATTGCTGCTATAACAAATTACCATAAATATAGTGGCTCAAAACAATTTGAATTTATTATTCTACAACTCTGGAAATCAGAACACAGGTCTTGCTGGGCTAAAATAAAAGTGTCATAAGGAGGACTATGCTGCTTTCTGGAAGCTCTAGAAAAAATCTGTTCTCTTGCTTTTTCCAGCTCCTAGAGGCTGCCTACACTCCATGGCTCTGAGCCCTCTTCCTTTATCTTCAAAGTCAGCAATATTGCATATCCCTCTTCCTTAGTTATATATCCCTTTGACCTCAGCTAGAAAAGGTTTTCCACTTTTAAGGATTTATGTGATTAGGTTGAACTCACCTGAATAATCCAAGGTACTCTCCCCATTTCAAGGTCCTTAACCTTAATCACATCTACAAACTCCCTTTTGCTACATAAGATACCTTATTCTCAGGTTCCCATAATTAGGGTGTAGACATCTTTAGAGGGTCACTATTCTGTTTTCCACAGAGAAGCATGATAGATTGAGACAAGAGGTTAAGCTTCATATGAAGTAGTGTTAAGTCCTCAAGTTTCTTTGAAATTATTAACATTTAATGGGAATGAAAAAGAAAATGCATATTTTCTTGCCACAATTTGGTTAGAATTTTGAAACCTGGAAGAAATGGACAAATTCTTAGAAAAGCACAACCTTCCGAGACTGAACCAGGAAGAAATAGAAAATATAAACAGACCAATCAAAAGCACTGAAATTGAAACTGTGATTAAAAATCTTCCAACAAACAAAAGCCAGGACCGGATGGCTTCACAGGCAAGTTCTATCAAATATTTAGAGAACAGCTAACACATACTCTTCTCAAAATCTTCCAAAATATAGCAGAGGGAGGAACACTCCCAAACTCACTCTACGAGGCCACCATCACCCTGACACCAAAACCAGACAAAGACGTTACAAAAAAAAAGAAAACTATAGGTCAATATCTCTGATGAACATAGATGCAAAAATCCTCAACAAAATACTAGCAAACAGAATTCAGCAGCACATTAAAAGGATCATACACCATGATCAAGTGGGGTTTATTCCAAGAATGCAAGGATTCTTCAATATATGCAAATCAATCAATGTGATACACCATATTAACAAACTGAAGAAGAAAAACCATATGATCATCTCAATAGATGCAGAAAAAGCTTCTGACAAAATTCAACACCCATTTATGATAAAAACTCTTCAGAAAGTAGGCAAAGAGGGAACCTACCTCAATATAATAAAGGCCATATACGACAAATCCATAGCAAACATCATTATCAATGGTGAAAGACTGAAAGCATTTCCCCTAAGATCAGGAACAAGACAAGGTTGTCCACTCTCACCAATATTATTCAACATAGTTTTGGAAGTTTTAGCCACAGCAATCAGAGAAGAAGAAGAAATTAAAGGAATCCAAATCAGAAAAGAAGTAAAGCTGTCACTGTTTTCAGATAACATGATACTATACATAGAGAATCTTAAAGATACTACCAGAAAACTACTGGAACTAATCAATGAACTTGGTAAAGTAGCAGGGTACAAAATTAATGCACAGAAATCTCTTGCATTCCTATACACTAATGATGAAAAATCTGAAAGAGAAGTTAAGGAAGCACTCTCATTTACCACTGCAACAAAAAGAATAAAATACCTTGGAATAAACCTACCTAAGGAGACAAAAGACCTGCATGCCAAAAACTATAAGACACTGATGAAAGAAATTAAAGATGATACAAACAGATGGAGAGATATACCATGTTCTTGGATTGGAAAATCAACATTGTGAAAATGACTCTACTACCCAAAGCAATCTACAGATTCAATGCAATCCCTATCAAACTGCCAATGGCATTTTTCACAGAACTAGAACAAAAAATTTCACAGTTTGTATGGAAACAAAAAAGACCCCAAATAGCCAAAGCAATCTTGAGAAAGAAAAACGGAGCTTGAGGAATCAGGCTCCCTGACTTCAGACTATACTACAAAGCTACAGTAATCAAGACAATATGGTACTGGCACAAAAACAGAAATATAGATCAACAGAGCAGGATAGAAAGCCCAGAGATAAACCCACGCACATATGGTCACCTTATTTTTGATAAAGGAGGCAAGAATATATAATGGAGTAAAGACAGCCTCTTCAATATGTGGTGCTGGGAAAACTGGACAGCTACATGTAAAAGAATGAAATTAGAACACTTCCTAACACCATACACAAAAATAAACTCAAAATGGATTAAGGACCTAAATGTAAGGCCAGACATTATGAAACTCTTAGAGGAAAACATAGGCAGACACTCTATGACATAAATCACAGCAAGATCCTTTTTGACCCACCTCCTAGAGAAATGGAAATAAAAACAAAAATAAACAAATGGGACCTAATGAAACTTAAAAGCTTTTGTACAGTAAAGGAAACTATAAGCAAGAAGAAAAGACAACCTTCAGAATGGGAGAAAATATTTGCAAATGAAGCAACTGACAAAGGGGTAATCTCCACAATATACAAGCAGCTCATGCAGCTCAATATCAAAAAACCAAACAACCCAATCCAAAAATGGGCAGATGACCTAAATAGACATTTCTCCAAAGACATACAGATTGCCAACAAACACATGAAAGGATGCTCAATATCACTAATCATTGGAGAAATGCAAATCAAAACTACAATGAGATATCACCTCACACCAGTCAGAATGGCCATCATCAAAAACTCTTCAAACAATAAATGGAGAGGATGCAGAGAAAAGGGAACCCTCTTGCACTGTTGTTGAGAATGTAAATTCATACGGTCACTATGGAGAACAGTATGGAGGTTCCTTAAACAACTAAAAATAGAACTACCATTTGACCCAGCAATCCCACTACTGGGCATATACACTGAGAAAACCATAATTCAAAAAGAGTCATGTACCACAATGTTCATTGAGGCACTATTTACAATAACCAGGACATGGCAACAACCTAAGTGTCCATCAACAGATGAATGGGTAAAGAAGATGTGGCACATATATACAATGGAATATTACTCAGGCATAAAAAGAAATGATACTGATTTATTTGTAGCGAGGTGGACGGACCAAAGGCTGTCATACAGAGTGAAGTAAGTCAGAAAGAGAAAAACAAATATTGTATGCTAACATATATATACGGAATCTAAAAAAAAAAAAAAAGTTCTGAAGAACCTAGGGGCAGGACAGGAATAAAGATGCAGACATAGAGAACGGACTTGAGGACATGGGGAGGGGGACGGGTAAGCTGAGAGGAAGTGAGAGAGTGGCATGGACATATATCCACTACCAAATGTAAAATAGATAGCTAGTGGGAAGCAGCTGCATTGCCCGGAGAGATCAGCTCGGTGCTTTGTGACCACCTAGAAGGATGGGATAGGGAGTGTTGGAAGGAGACGCAAGAGGGAGGGGATATGGGGATATCTGTATATGTATAGCTGATTCACTTTGTTATACAGCAACAACTAACACAACAATGTAAAGCAATTATACTCCAATAAAGATGTTAAAAAAAGAAACTTGGGAAGAATATAAAAAGATATCTACAATACATTTGAAATTCATGGACAATAAGTGCTAGAAAAGAACTCTGAGGAAAGAGAAATAATTGAAGGCTAATGGGACTTACAAAGGTGGATAGATCTAGATTTTAAAAGACAGATAGCATGAAGTCAGAGAAAATGAAAGGATAGTAGAATGAAAGCATGAAGGTGGAAATGCACATGGCAGGTTCAGTGACAATGAGAAATCAGACTGTCTGCAGCAGTGAGTTTGGGGAAAGAAAAGGCATTAGGACAGTATTGGACAAAAGACTGGGCTGAAACCTGTTATTCAAGCACAAGATGTTTAAATTTTATCTATAGGGCTAGGGAGATCCTAAAGACTTTCAGCCTTGTTTAGTGGTAGAAAGAAAAAAATAATCAGATGTTTTATTAAAAAAATTTGATATATCTGACAAATGAGGAAAATCTGGAGTTAAATAGCCTATGTAAGTGTCCTCAACACTTAAGCTCATGGTGATAAGCATGTTTTAATGGAGGGTATAGGCATGAAAATGAATTGGTGAATGAGTAGCAGCTTGAGGAAGAAAACTGCTTGGAATACTCTGGGTGAACAAAACAAATTCAAGAAGAAAAAAATTTTTAATGAGCCCATGGTTTAGAGCCTGTAAGGCTGAGAGATTAAGAACACCACTGACAGAAGAAAAGAAAGACAGAGAGGAAAACTGATGGAGAATAGAGAAAGTTTATTTTTAGATACAGTTAATGACAAAGCACTCAAATGAAAATGCCCACCAGAGACACAGGTCTGTGGGAACAGATGTCAAGAGAGGTTGGGATTAGAGATGTCATTCTTAGAGAGCAGGAGGAACAGATGCTATGAAGAGGGGGGAGAAGGTCAGTCTCTGAGTAGGGGGAAAACCATGGAATAACCAAGAGGAGAAAGTACAAGTTTGAAATGTGCTGAGAAATCAAGGCTGAGGGTCCTCAGTTGAGCCATCCATATGTCTGGTATGCTTTGCAAAGACAGCTTTAATAGGGGGTGTAGCCGTCAGAGCAAAACAGGGAGGAATGGGGTGATGGAGGGAGGGCAGAGGGGAGCTGACGTCTCCTCTAGCTCCCAGCCTTGTAAAAATTTTTAATGTCATTGAAGTAAAAGAAATAGAGCAAAGATCAGACCTGCTACATTTTAACTGGGTCAGCTTAATTGCCAACAAAAACTTTAAAAGCAAATGAAAACTGCGTAAGAGAATAGTGGTGAAGTTGAGTCACAAATGGAGAATCCTAGAGAGATGGAAAGGTCTTTTTATCTTTTCTTTTGGCTGTTCTGATTATTTTTTAGATACAGCATATGCGGATTGATTTAAATAGTCATCTGTAAACCCACTATGTTAAAATGACTTTTTAATTCCTTTAGAATAATATTCAATTACTGATAAATTCTCAAACAAGTTATAAAGAAGCTATAGAGAGCATGTCTGATTTTTTGTGATGTATTAAAAGTAAGTATTAACAAACAAGTCTCATGGTACAGTCTGAGCTGCCCTTTCATTCCATAAATAATTACTGAGAGCTTGCTGTGTACCAGGCACTGGGGTTATAATACTGCACTACTGAATAAAACACAGCTCTTACTCTAGTGAGATTTGGACTCAAGGCAGGGGTGGAGGCAGCTGTGGATAAATAACAACAAACAATAAACAAATAGCATGCCAAGACATGATTACTACTATGAAAAAGACAGAGTGAAGGAGACAGAGAGTGAAAGGGGCTATTTTTATAGGGGAATACGGAAAGCCTCAGGTGACATTTCAGCAAAGACAGGAGGAGAGTGAAGAGGTGGGCAAACCAAGCAAATCATTCCAGGCAGAAGACATATCTGGTACAAAAGCCCTGAGATGATGAGCAGAGACACTGGTCTAGCTGTATGTGTGGGAATCAGGGCAGAGGTGGGGTCAGGGGAATGGTAGAGAAGGAGCTGAGTGACACTGACAGGTGGGAGATCATGGGGAAGTTGGCAGAATCTTTGGATTTAACACTCAGTGAGACAGACATCCAACCCATAAAGAATTTTGAGTGGAGGAGTGGCTTGACTCAACTTTAAAAGGATAACCCTGGCTGCTACATGAAGAATCCACTCTGTAAAAGGGAGGGCCAAAGGTGGAACTAGGAAGACCAGCTAGCAGGCTGCTGCTGAGATGGGCAAAGGATGAAGGTGTCCTGGACCAGGGCTATAGTAGTGGTGGTGGTGAGAAGTAGTTGAATTTCAGTTACAGTTGGAAGGTAAAACCAACAGGATTAGCTAATAAACTGGATTTTAAATGTCAGACAAAAAGACAAGTCATGGATGCCTTCAACATTTTGAGAATGGAGTTGTCATTGACTTGAATTTGGAAGACTGAGGAATAACAGGTTTTGGAAGAGGTGGTGTATTAGTTTCCTGTGATGACCATAACAAATTGTCACAAACTAGGTGTCTTTTTAAACATCAGAAATTTATTCTTTCACAGCTTTGGGGGCCAGAAGTCTGAAATCAAAGAGTTGGTAGGGCCACATTCCCTCCAAAGACTCTAGGGGAAAATACATCTTGGCTTCTTCCAGCTTCTGATGGCTCCTGATGGTCCTTGACTTGTGGCAGCACAATTCTGATGTCTTCTCTCATCTTCCCATGGCCTTTTTCCTTGTGTCTCTGTATTCTTCTTTTCTGTCTCCAAGGACATTTGTCATTGGCTGCAGGGCCCACCCTAATCCAGGGTGATCTCGTCTTGAAGTCTTTACCTTAACTATATTTTCAAAGTCTTTTATTTCAAATGAGGTCACTTTCTGAGATGCTAGATAGATGTAACTTTAGGGGAAACATCATTAAACTCCTACAGGTAGGAAACAAAGAGTTCTACTTGGGCATGCAGCATTTAAGATACCTCTTAGTCTAGTAGAGATGCCAGGTGGGCTGTTGAATTTCATTTCCAGTTCAAGAGAAATGTCTAGAATGGGAAAAAATATTAGGAGTCACCAGCGTATAAGGGGTATGTTTCTTTTATGATAGTTACCAAAATATCTAAAACATCTATTTTTCAGACTGAAACATAAGTCAGAAATCCATTTTTCTAACTTCTCAATATAAAAATATTTTCTTAGAAAGGGCCTGAAGAATAGAAGCAAAGCAAATTCATAATAAATAAGATACACAATATTTTAAAACCTCTGCACTGGGCTTCCCTGGTGGCGCAGTGGTTGGGAGTCTGCCTGCCAATGCAGGGGACACGGGTTCGAGCCCTGGCCCGGGAGGATCCCGCATGCCACGGAGCGGCTGGGCCCGTGCGCCACAACTACTGAGCCTGCACACCAGAGCCCACGAGCCACAGCTGCTGAAGCCCGTGTGCCTCAGTAGAGCCTGTGCTCCGCAACAAGAGAGGCCGCCGCAGTGAGAAGCCCATGCACCACAACGGAGAGTGGCCCCCGCTCGCTGCAATTAAAGAAAAGCCCGCATGCCGCAATGAAGATCCAACGCAGCCAAAAATAAATAAATAAAATAAATAAATTAAAAAAAAAAAAAAAAAAAAAAAACCTCTGTACTTGAGGATAACACTTTGTGAAACTAGAATCTTTGTCTTTTCTGGAGCCATTAAACAAGGAAAAGGACAATGTAAAATCAGCAGTGTACACACTCTTGTGCCAAGAATTGCATATTACATAGCACAATAAATTCTCTGATATTCCACTGCCATAAAGTTTTGTTCTAGATTCATATTGTTCACATTTTATCTCCTGTACACTGATCTCTAAAGAGAAACAAATTAAAGCTGAGGGAGTCTCAAATCTCAGCCCTTCAGGCATGAAAATTGTCTCTACTAGGAATATCTAAGAAGTTGAAAAACAAGACCCCTCTTCAATAGGAAAACAGTCACAGAATAAAAGAGGAAAAACAAAATTTTATGAGAAGTAAAATAAACACAATTATTATCAGCTTGAAGTATAACATGCTGAATTTTGCAAAATGTGAAACATTTATAATGTTATTCATAAAAATACTTTAAAATATATTCTATGCTATTATATAAGGTTTAGAATAACTCCACTTGACCTAACATAGAAATAACCAGTAAACTCTTTCAACTAGTCTTGTCAACTATTCTGATTAATAGAATAATCTGTTTTTTTATAATGTTACTATGGAAATCATTCATGAGTTTACATTTCAAAGTATCTGAATAGAATAAAGACAGACAACACTAAAGCTTAGGCTGAGTGTAATTTGACTTTCTTTAGTAATGTTTCATTCCTTTAGTATCTTATAGTGGTTCAAGTGTTACCACTGTGAATATGTTATTGCATTAATAAAATATGGAAACAGATAACGATTATAATTCAGAGGATGCCAACCCAACAGAGCTTTCTGCATATTGTGTAAGATATACATCATGATCTTAAAATGAATCCTCTCACTGAAAGAGGTTTGCTTTTTGTTTTCGTTTTTGTTTCTTTCCTAAAACAGATTCTAGAAAGAGCAGATGACTACTTCCCATGCTTCTTTAGCCTAACGCCAGCTCCAACCCATCCACCTCTCCTGCAGGAGCCAACAAATAGATGGGGTCTAAGGGTACCAGTAATAGAGCTATTGCAGGAGTCTTTCCTTTGTGGGCTAGGTGGGAACCTGATGGAAGAAAGTGAAGAGACTCCAAGGATCTGAATGCCATGGTATTTAAAGAACTTGGTTCCAGAAGATCCCTGTACTCTGCAGAAGAGGTGAACATTCACAGGATAAGGGTACCAGGTCTTTCTATCTATTAAAAAACCGGTCTGAATTTTCTATATTCCCAGTAGTGAGAAAGGGAGAGGAGTCTGGGAAACAGAGAAAATAGGCTCCCTTTGGTGCCTCTACAGGGACAGCTGGCTGCCACTCTAGAGATATCTCTTTTCTTATACATGATACATGGAGTCTTTTTAATTAGAAGTGAACCTGGATGACCAAGTAAGAGTAATTCACATAAGGGAGGTTGGCAGCTGTGAAGAAGAACAAAGAGAATGCCTGGATTTGATGCTAAAGAAACAGAGTTGCTGGTGGAGGCAGAAAATAACTTGAATAACAACATAATAAGAATGCTCAATGCAAATCAAGATAAGAAAAAGAGGTTTTCTGGAATAAAAAAATATATATATGATTTTGAAATTTGGAATTTTTTAAAAATATTAGTAAATAAATTAAGGTAGATGGTAACTGTTAAGATCTGAATTTTTTTCCTCAAAAATCAGCAATCCCATTACTGGGCATATACCCTGAGAAAACCATAATTCAAAAAGAGACATGTACCACAATGTTCATTACAGCACTATTTACAATAGCCAGGACATGGAAGCAACCTAAGTGTCCATCGACAGATGAATGGATAAAGAAGATGTGGCACATATATACCATGGAATATTACTCAGTGATAAGAAGAAACAAAATTGAGTTACTTATAGTGAGGTAGATGGACCTAGAGTCTGTCATACAGAGTGAAGTAAGTCAGAAAAAGAAAAAAAATTCATATGCTAACACACATATATGGAATCTAAAAAAAAAAAAAATTAGTTCTGCTGAACTAATTCAGGCAGGACAGGAATAAAGATGCAGACATAGAGAACGGACTTGAGGACACAGGGAGGGGAAAGGGTAAGCTGGGAGGAAGTGAGAGAGTAGCATTGACATATATACACTACCAAATGTAAAATCGATAGGTAGTGGGAAACAGCTGCACAGCACAGGAAGATCAGCTCGGTGCTCTGTGATCACCTAGAGGGGTGGGATTAGGACAGTGGGAGGGAGATGCAAGAGGGAGGGGATATGGGGATATATGTATACGTATAGCTGATTCACTTTGTTATACAGCAGAAACTAACACACCATTGTAAAGCAATTATACTCCAATAAAGATGTTAAAAAGAAAATCAAGTGGGGTATAACCCTGGGGAAAATAAAATATCAACATTTCTGGGAGGGTGGGAAGATAAACAAGCATAGCACAGAGGATTTTTAAGGCAATGCAAATATGCTGTATAACTTTATAATTATGGATATATGCCATTATACAGTGGTCCGACCCATAGAATGTATAACACCAAGAGAAAACCAACCGTAGGGTAAACTATGGGCTTTGGGTGATTATGATGCATCAGTGTAGGTTCATCCTTGCTTACAAAATATAACGTTCTGAAGAGTGACGCTGGTAATGGGGAAGGCTCTTCCCATGGGAGGCAAGGCAGTGGATATGGTGGAAATATGTGTACCGTCCTCTCAATTTTGTTTTAAACCTAAAATTGCTTTCAAAAACTGTTGTAAAAAAAAATCAAATGAAAGAAAGACACAGGTAGAAATAATTAAGGAAGATTTAAGAGAACTGAAGGAGAGATCCAAGACACCTAAGCAACACAAATATCAGAAGGAGAAAAAGAAACAGAGGAAGCACAATAATTAAGAATATAAGCACATTCTCACATCTGAAGAAAGACACAATTTCTTTCATTTTCTCATACATGAAATGATCCTGGTCTTCAGCACAACTTGAAGGTTTTAAAACAGGAGCTCTTAAATGGAAACTAGCAGTGCAGGTGCTAAGTTCTGGACATACATTAATTATTTATGGGACACAGTGGAGCCATCTTCCACAGAGGTAACTCATACACAATACACAGACCACATGTACAATTCCTAAAACTTCTGGGAAATTAAGAATTCTACATAGATAACCTGCTTCTGAGCAACTCTATATGGAATTCTTTATCTGGATATGGTCTCAGATGGCTGGAAAGTTGCCCACTCTCTGATTCACCAAAAAATTAAAAAATTTTAAAACCTCAAAAATCAAGGCAGTGATTTTAGTTCTGAGTTAACCTCTAAGGAGGCTATGGCCAATATTCTTCCCCCAAGAAACTACTGAAGTCAGGATGTTGATAATATGGATTCATTAGATTTGGTGAAAATCCAAGGGCACCTGATCTGAAGATCAGAAAGAAGCTCAGGCCCCATCCTAACAATGACCTCAAAGTTTCTCAATGGTCCAAAAAAGGCAAAGCCAATGAGAGCCAACTTCTTATAAGGATTCTGCAGTATTAAGTTAGCCAAATTTGAAAGAAAAAGTGTGGTATTCACTTTCAAAGTTTATGAAGTTCTCTGTGTTCACTCTTCCAGTGTTTGGGTACTACACAGCTGCAACTGATTATGATGTTAAATTTATAAAAGCAATGTATTTTAGCTATTTTGTATTGTTTACAGCACATATGTCTTATCTAATATAGATTTTTTAAAATAAAATTGTTGAAATACATAGAGAAAATAGAGTTTATCTTTTTTTAAAAAGCAGTTTAAAGTATATTAAGTTTGACCTGGTTACATCTAAAAAAACCTTAGTGTATTGGTGCTGCATAAAGATTCAACAAGTGGATTATTTTTCTTGAGTGAACACTGCTCTGGTTTTTGAGGGAGTGTTTCTTTTCTCTGTGTTCTGTATTATAGTGGAAAGAGACTTTTTCAAGATAAACAGGGTTTCATGAAACTTTCCATCTATGGAAAGAAAAAGACTTCCAAAATGCTTTTGGAAACTAATGTTATGGAAACTAAACCACATGTTTCAACAAAATAAATCTTTACTAACCCTTTAAACAGGAAGAAAATATAGACATTTTTTAAAATTTAAAAACTGCCCTATGAATCAGAGCTTAGAATTAGGACTAGTTAAAGTTTCCCAGACCTAGTGAATTTTTCAGCAAAATTAGTGTTTCCTTATCTGGTTTTGAAAGGCAACTATTCTAGATTACCTCTATACTTTTCCTTTTCACCCAAGGAAAACATTCCAAAGCTCCACTTTCAGTCAAACTAGGTATACTAGAGACCACGGTAGTTTCTTCTGCATCCCCAGGGAGGCACCCCACGACACAATTCAGCACTAAAGCTGCAGAATTCATGATGGAGAATCTGGGGGCCAGGGATCTTATCACCATGGCTGGACTACAAGTAAGAAAGCCCTCTCCAACTCCCCAATTTATTTTTGGAGGAAATACTTATCATCAAAATTTCACTTCTGTTTTAACTTTTTTTTTAAATTACAACATTTAAACCACTCCTTTCAGAAGATTTGAAAATACTTAAAAGCACAAAGAAGAAAATGTATATGATTTATAATCCTATTCTCCAAAGACAATCACTTTTAACATGTTACTAATATATACCTCTAGTATTTTTATACAGACTTCTACAGTTTTATTAACAAAATTGAGTTCACACTGTATATATTGTCCTATAATCTTGTTTTTCTTATTTGGCAATAAATCTTAAACATTCTTCCATGTCATTAATTTTTCAAGAACACAGCATTGTAATTTCCTATAAGAACTTAAAGGACCATAATTTTTGGTTAAATTTTTAAAGCAACTCTCTACAGAGCATATTTTTTAAGCAACTCTTTATTTTGCTATTATAAATAAGACTAAAATGAACATCCTTATAGGTACCTTTCATGGTATATTTATGAATAACCCTTTGTTATTTGACAAAACCACTTCCCCTTTCAGTCCCTCTACATGGTCTTCACATCACACATTCCGCAGTTTCTTTGATGTTCATGCCATCAGACTGTACCACACCACTGTCAGTCAGGACTCTTAGCTGAAAGAGAGGGAGTAAATTCTGGCTAACTTATGCCAAAAAGTGAACTTACAGGTAGTTTACAGAACCCCTAGGAAGACTAGAGGATTCACGGGAGGCACAATTCTGGCCCCATAAACCTACTTCTGTCCCCACTGCTATACAGATAATCCACAGCTTCCGTCCCGGTCTCACTGAGACTGGATACTGGAGACTGGATAATGGTGCTGCTGGAGACCAAAAGGAGCTGCTGTCATCATCATTTCTAGAATGGATACAGCAGTCCCACATTTCTTCATTTCCCCAACTTATACTGCAAACTCTAGCAGGTGTGTCTGATTATCAGAGCACAGGCTATGGTGTCATATTCATAGCCATGGTGTATCTTGGAGATAGACCTACCTTATAAGGTCAGAGAACCCTCAGGAAAACAAGGGGCTCATATTTCACACAGTCTTCTTTTCCATTTCTTTTCCTGTCAGTAGTTTGATGTTATCAGCATCCATGCTGATCTAACACCTTGACGTCTAGGTTTCCTCGTCTTCTAACTTCCAAAGATCTATTCCTTCACCTCACCTTAGCCACCATCTCTGTAGTCATCTCCTTGACCTTGTCATTATTGTTATCTGCACCATCCCTGAAATCTTGACTTCAAGTACCATGAGCACAATTTCCTGTTTTTATCTGCTCTAGTATAACCATTCTACCTGTTCTTTAACTCTCCTCAAGTCCTCTGACTCATCCATTATGTCATGTACCAGTTATCTGATGCTGCATAACAAATCACTCCAAAATTTAATGGCTTAAAACAGAAAAGGTTTGTTATGTCATAGCTTCTGTGAGTAAGGAACCTGGACGTGGCTTAGCTGGGACCTCCAGGTTAGGGTTTTTCACAAAGGCTTCAATCAAGAGGTTGGTCACAGCCGTGGTGTCATCTAAAGGCTTGACTGGTGGAGGATCTTCTTCTAAATTGTTGGCAGGATTCACTCCCTTGAAGGCTGTTGGAATGAGGACCTCAGTTTCTCACTGGCTGTTGGTGAGAGGCCAGTCTAAGTTCCTGGCCATGTGGACCTCTCCACAGGGGATCTCACAACAGGGCAGCTTACCTTATCAGAGCAGGAAAATGAGAAGAGAGACGATACTACTAAGATAGAAATCACAGTCTTCTGTAACCTAATCTCAGAAATGACTCAATCTTCTTAGCTATACTCTATTTACAGGGAGAAAGTCCCTAGGTTTAGTCTACACACAAGGTAAGGGAATTGCACAAGGGTGTAAATACCAGGAAGTTTGTATAATTAGAAGCCATTACAGAAGGTGCTTACCACATACAATCATCAGCCATTTCTTCTGAGGCTTCACACAGATAAGATTGCACTGCTCCATCCTTCTTGCCATTGCCTGCCCTTTTCTTCCAGTACTGGCATGCTAAGGAAAGCCCCAATCTTGTTTAGACCCACCTATATATCTGTGATGCACCCAAGTAGCTGATCATTGGTGAGAAAATTACACAACAGTGCTGTTATTCCTTATAATTTATGATCATAAACCTCAAAAGATCAACCAACACAGTCCAACAATCATATTATACTGCTTTAATTCATTTGCTTTCTCACTCACTCAAACTATTTCACATCTTACACTCCCTTCTCCAACACCTGCACTCTGTCCAACCATCTCACTCACAGCCAATAGCCTTGCCTCATACTCTATTGATTTAAAGAAAAATAAAAAAGCAGTGCCTTCATCTTCCCACCAGCAAAATTCATCATCTCACATCTTTTCTCATAATTTCTCCTGTTACATCGAACAAAATGTCACTGCTCTCAACAACGGCCCACACTTCCGGTAATGTTCGGAATATCATCTTTCTCCACGTTTCCAAAAATTCACCGTCTGTAATTACTCCTTCTCTCTCTTATATCTTCAATGGCTGCCCCACTACTGAATCATTACTATCAACATAAAAATTGGCTGCTGTCTTAGTCAGTTTAGTTTGCTATAACAAATTACCATAGATTGGTGGCTTAAACAGCAAACATTTCTCAGTTTGGAAGGCTGGGAAGTTCAAGATCAAGGTGCTAGCAGATTCAATGTCTGGTTAGAGCCCTCTTCATTGTTCATAGATGGCCCTCTTCTCTCTGTATCTTCACATGGTGGAAGAGATGATGGAGATCTCTGGAGTCTCTTACAAAAGCACTAATCCCAACTGTGAGGGCTTGGCCTTATGACCTAATCACCTTCCAATGGCCCTACCTCCAGATACCATCACATTAGGGATTAGGTTTCAACATATGAATGTTGAGTGCTCAACACAAACATTTAGTCTATAGAACCAATTAACTCAAAAAAATAAAACCTGTCTCCAAGGATCTGACCCTGTCACTTTCTTTTCTTCTATCTACATATTATACATTTCTTTGTAGATATGTAAAAAAGAGATACTTTGTTAATATCTTTAACATTTATATAGCAATGATTTCCAACTTTTTATCTTCGGGCCTGGTTTCTTCCTATAATTCTTGTGTCATACATTGAACTGTCTCTTCAATGCATGTATGTCTAATAGGCATCGCAATGTAACAGGGCCAAAGTAAAATTCTTAAGACCCTCCCTGCTGCCCCTGCAACCCACTCTTCTGGAATTGCCAGCATACAGCTGCTCAAGTTAAATATTTAAGTGTTGTCCTAAATTCCTTTAAGCTTCCTCATGTCAAATCCATCAGCATGTCATGTCTACCCAACTTTTTAGGGTTAGGGTTAGGGTTAGGGTTAGGGTATCCATTTTTTCTCTATTTTCATCACCCCCCACACTTGTCTAGGTCATCATCACCTCTCCACTTGACTCTGTAATAGCTTCATAATTGGTGTCTCTACTGCCTCTCTTGCTCCCTGTATAATGCATTCTTCACACCAACATGAAAAATAGAACTTTAAAAGTGAAAGCCAGATAATGTCATTTCCATGTTTAAAAATTACCAATGGGGCTTCCCTGGTGGCACAGTGGTTGGGAGTCTGCCTGCCGATGCAGGGGATGTGGGTTCATGTCCCGGTCTGGGAAGATCCCACATGCCGTGGAGCGGCTGGGCCCGTGAGCCATGGCTGCTGAGCCTGCGCGTCCGGAGCCTGTGCTCCACAACGGGAGAGGCCACAACAGTGAGAGGCCCACGTACCGCAAAAAAAAAAAAAAAAAAAAATTACCAATGGTTTTCTAATGTATTTGTAATAAACTTCAGGCTTCTGACCCTGGTTTATAAAGCCTTACATGATCCGGGCCCTACCTACCTCCCCACACTCATTTAACGACGCTCTTCTCCTTGTTCACCACACGTTGACCATTCTTATTCCTACATTTGAGCCTTTTTATTAGCTGTTCCTCCTCCTGAATTGCTCCTTCCATATGTGCAAAAGGCCAGTGCCCTCTGTTCATTCAGATCTCTGCTTTCAGCTGAGGCATTTTGGATGTGATCTCATCCAAAAGGATTCCCTGATACATCCCATCTAAAGTAGCCTCTTAGCAGCCCTTTCCAACCAAACTATTTACATTACTGCATAGCATGGATCATTATCTGATTTTTTTTATTTTTTCCTGATTTATTTTGCCTTATTTTTTGTCCCTAGAATATAAGCACCATGAGAGGAAGCCCTTGCTTGTCTTGCTTACCACTCTGTCCCCAGTGCCCAGAGCAGTATCTGGCACAGAAAAAGGATTCAATAAACATCTACTGAATAAATGATCATCTTTGCAAGAAACTTTCTCAAGAAAGAGAATTACAAGGTCAAATAACACAACAATACCTCTTTAGAAACCTTTATTTCAGAGAATCTGGTCACTTTCAGCAAACCAGAACTTTGTCTGAACTTCCAACTGCAGTGTTGGGCAACACAAAGCAGGAAGATGATGATGCCTATCCCTGACACACAAAATACTACCATGGCATCCCGTTACCTGAGCACAAGCTCTTTCACTGCTAATCCCTAAACCTGACTTTTGTCTAGATTGATGGGACCCAAAACACTTGCTTTAAAATGTCTAGAGAAGATTCCTTCCATCTTGCTCTTCAGTATCCTTTTCCATGGCCCTTCAGTTCCTGCATTAAACTCAATGTTTTGCTCCCTCGTAAGCACAGAAAATGAAAGTAAACATAAGAAGTTAGAAGTACTCTTACATTTTTTTTTTAATTTTGAAAGGAAAGGAGAAAAATTCTACCACATTCTTTCATTCATTCAACTAACATTTTTGAGAAACTACTCTGTGTCAGGCACTGGTCTATAACTTGACAGTGAAGAAAACTGGATTTTGACAAATCATTCCCTTTCAACTTAAATTATGTAGTTCCTTCCAACAGAAAAGAACTTCCTCTTCTCATAGTTGATAACACTTGTCCTACGGAGTCAACAAGATGTAAAGTTGTCATTGACTCCCTACTTTACTCATTAGACATACACTGTAGGTTAAGAAATGAGAACGAAAGATTTAATTACTTTAAAAAGGCTTTTGTTTTATTTCCTGAGGACAAGGATACTTCTCATACTCTACTATATTCTGTACAGCAGAGCCTAGTGTCATGTGGAGTCACTTAACCCATTTGTGCTGAATTGTTAGATGCATATTTTAAAAACACATTAGTATCATTATTAGGAATATATCTCTTCAAATTGATGGTGTCTTACAACTATAAATTGTGTTTTTCCTTTCTTAGTGGCACATGAAAGAAATAGTGCATCTTACAACCAATAATGTCTTAGATTCAACAAAATGCTATAATAATGCTGAGTGATTTGCATTTCAAAAGTATAACCCAGACGCTAATAGAGTGAGTAGATGATACCCTTGGGGTAAGGAGAAGGAAAGTGTGCATGAGACTTCTCTCTCGGTATGGTTAGTTCTGCTCTCTTCACCTGAATGTGGACATAAAGTATTCTAACAGGCTTCCTTAGCTTTTCTGCTTTCTTCTGTGAAACAACACATCTGTATGAGTCCAAGCTCTGGATCGATACTAGCACCATGACCTTAGAAAGTTTTTTAACTTTATCGTTCTTTTTTTTTTCCTGTTATATAAATAATGGAAACTCCTTCACAGAGTTGTACTTAAAGTTAAATGAATTAAACCATGTAAAGTACTTTGAACAGTTCCTGGCAGAGGAAACCATCAATAAGTATTTTTTTCCTCCCTTTTTCTTTCTGGATTAAAAATAATGTTGTCATTTAAAAATGAATCCCCATATTGTGTGTGTGTGTGTGTGTGTGTGTGTGTGTGTGTGTGTGAATTCAGAGATAAGAGTTAATCATAACTCTGGTAATGGTGTAGCACTTTCAGGAGGAAAGTGCTTCTAAAATCACACCATTATCTACCCAACAGAAAAAAAGCTTTTCTTATATAGTTTGCTCCATAGTGGAAAGGCAATCACTTTGAAAAATCAAAAGAGCTGGATTTACCAATATTTTTTTCTGATTCTTGTGTTTACTCTGTAAAGCTTCTTCTGGTGCAAAGGTGAGTTCTTCCCTCACCTTTTCCACTTCCCAGGACCCTTGGAAATAGAAGATATACTGGGAGGAACCATCTTTTCCACACCATAGAGTGGGAAGGCTGGGCTCCAAAGTCGGAAAAACTGTATCCTGGTAAAGGCTCTAGTGTAGGGTTTCTCATCCTTGGCAATATTGACATTTGGGGCCAGTTAATTTTTTGCTGTGGGGGGGACTATCTTGACATTGTAGAATTTTTAGCAGCATCCCTGGCCTCTACCCACAAGATGCCAGTAGCACCACCCCTGAAGCTGTGACAATCAACTATGTCTCCATAATTCCCAAATGTCTCTTGGGAGCAAAATTGCTCCCTTCCCCCATTGGCAACCACTGAGCTGGTGTTTGCCAGCTGGTCACTTGGGCATTTTCTCTATCTTTAGAATAAGAATAATGGGGGCTTCCCTGGTGGCGCAGTGGTTGAGAATCCGCCTGCCAATGCAGGGGATACAGGTTCGAGCCCTGGTCTGGGAAGATCCCACTTGCCTTGGAGCAACTAAGCCCGTGCACCCCAACTACTGAGCCTGCGCTCTAGAGCCTGTGAGCCACAACTACTGAGTCTGCGAGCCACAACTACAGAAGCCCATGCACCTACAGCCCATACCCTGCAACAAGAGAAGACACCGTAATGAGAAGCCTGTGCACCGCAACAAAGAGTAGCACCCGCTCGCCACGACTAGAGAAAGCCCGCGGACAGCAACGAAGACCCAACACAGCCATAAAATAAAAATAAATTAATTAATTAAATAAGAATGATAATGTTACATCAAACAGTTCTGAGGATGAGCCACTGTGCGGGGAAATCTATTTCCATACTCTAAGGTCTCTTTGATCCAAGTGGAGATTCTGTTTCTCATTTTCTAACTACAAGTGTAGCTTTACTGTGTATGTTGAGGGGTAGTTGGTGCTCCCATGAAGCTGAAATGGGGCATAGCTAAAAAGAATTATCACACTACAGAGAGCTAGAAACAAGTTGTCGTTAATGAGGAGTGTGGAGTTTTCTAACAGATATAGAGTAATCCAGTCAACAAAGCCAATGCCTCCTGAAGGTCAGGCTCAGAGCCACACCAGCATGGGATTATGTTGAGGGCAGATCTTAAAATCTATAAGCCCGAAATAAGCCACCTCCAAGGTTACAAAATGGAAGTACTGAAGAACAATTATAGAAGGGTAATCTTTTTCATATTTACCTCTTTATGTATACAATGTGTGTGTGTGTGTGCGTATATATATATATATATATATATATATATATATATATATATATATATAATGTATAAAGAGGTGCAAACAGGACTGATTTGGGCAAAAAGGTTGTCATCAACTTTCTCCTATCACCCCTCCCAGTATCCTTCTCCCCACTGGGATGCTTCATCCTTACCTCTGGAACCCAGTGTCCCTGCCCACCCTAACTCAGAAGCCCTCTCTCTCTCTCCATACTTCATCACAGCACTTCCTTGCAGTAATCCCATTAAATCAACTTCCTACCTCAAACGGGTCTGATGAGAACTCAGTAAGTTATACTCCTCCTTTCCCGAAGTAGTACATTCCTTCTAAAATCACACCATTATCTACCCAACAGAAAAAAGCTTTTCTTATATAATTTGCTCCATACTGGAAAGGCAATCACTTTGAAAAATCAAAAGAGCTGGATTTACCAATATTTTTTTCTGATTCTTGTGTTTACTCTGTAAAGGTTCTTCTGGGGCAAAAAAGTCAAATTCCTCCTGAAAGTGCTACGCCATTACCAGAGTTATGATTAACTCTTATCTCTGAATTCACACATACACACACACACACACACATACACACACACACACACAATATGGGGATTCATTTTTAAATGACAACATTATTTTTAATCCAGCTATGTTGTCTGGTTAAAGTAGAGGAATGTCAGTAAATCTATGTCTTCTAGACCAAATGGCTGAAAGGATGAACATTTCCAGTATTTCTCTGGATGTTATTGACATCAGAACAACTCTGACTTCATATGTAATAATACTCATTGGACTCATTCACCAAGCACTCACCTCTATCACAGACTAAGTGCTTAAAATGTGTTGTCTCACTTAATTATCTTTTGACTCCAAATGCTACTGACTGACATCCTTTACAAAGAAGCTACTGTACTTATATTTGTATCTAAATTTTAAAGTTTGTTTTTGCGCTGACGTTACTTTTATCAAATCATTCATTTATTGTACTGTATAAAAACAAAGAGTAGGTAATTTGATGAACACCGATTAGTTTAAAGAATGCTTTGATAATATCTTCCCATAAACTTTTCTCTTGCTGATGTTTTGTGACACACAGCCTTTGCAAATATTGCAATCACCATGTACTGCTTTTCACTGAGAGTTGTTTTGGGAAAAAAGAAGAATTTAACAGGATATATTTTTGCTAGAATTAGAAAATAAAAGATTGAGACAAATCTGGCTTTGTCACATTTCTTTAAGTGCTTTTGCTCCAAGGTGTTTAAAGGGTTTGACAATCTGTCAATGTCCTAAGATAGTAAATGAGTAATGTACCCCCAGATCAGTCTTAGAAGAAATGAAAGTGGGAGAGAACAGATGAGGAAAAGCAAAAAGAAGTTTCCCCACCCCACATGAAAATATTCTCATATACCCATCAGGGGCTTAAATTCCCACATTAAAATGCAATTTCCCTAACAGGAGCAACAACATATTTTATCCATTCTAGGATACTTTTATATTTTCCCATTTCTAAAATCTGAATGTATTTTACAATCAATGTCAATGTGTACATTTAACTTAGGAATAATCCCTCTGCCCCCAGTGAAAAGCTATAAAATTGGGGACATTGTTTATAATTAATGACATCTTAGTATCAAGGAAATATAAAATTTTAAATAGTTTGGAAATTAGTTTAACAGAGAGAGAGGAGGAGCTTCCAGAAGGTTTATGAACCAAGAAACACTCATAAATAGGTTTTTAAATTTTTTCTTTCTATTATTTTGGAAATTATCTTCATAGGCGAGAAACTTACTGTCACTTTTTGCAATTATGTTATTATTTCCTAATAAGTGAAATGTGATATATGATGCTACTGTACAGAATGAGGAAATGTAGAGTTTCCATCAGTTCCATAATAGCATTGATCAGAGTAGGAATTGAAAGAATTTTTTTAAAACCTCCTCATTTTGATTATAGCATGTGTCTGTTTGCCTTAAGATTCTTATGCTAGAAAATGTAAAAGAAAAAGAAATACTACAAAGCTTGTGCATACTATGGTTCTATTTTCATTCTGAAAAGTCATGAGTGTTTTCTCTTTGTGGAAAGGCTCTTACCTTCCTAGAATACATAAAGCCAGCAAAGCCAAAGCAATACCATGTGTCTTCCAACCTGGAAATACATCCGACAATGTGGCTCCTTCTTGAGAGAAGACACTTGAAAAAGGCAAGGACTTCAGCAAAACTTGGAGATGTCCCAGCACAAGAGCTTTGTATATTCAGCATGGAAGAAGGGGCTGGTGGTGAAAGCCAGACTGTCCTTCTGTCCAAGTGCCCACTCAGGGAGAGAAGTTTGGAGACAAAAAACTTTCTAATGATAGAGAAAGAGCCTGTGCAGTCTGCAGTCAAAGGGCTGTAGAGAGGTGCAGACACGCAGGAAACCAAAGGTTCTTGAAAGTCCTGTAGTTCAGACCTCAGTAAATGTGACATAAGGATTTACAATCTTTTCCCAGCTGACATGGATTCAAGAATGAGGACTCTGCAGAAATAACCTCACAGACTTATGGAGAAAGGAAATCTATTCATTTATTCAAATGTTTAATGACTATTTCTTGTGTGCCAGGTACCAGTCTAAGGACTGGGGATACAGCACTGAACAAAGCAGTTAGGATGCCTGTCTATGGCACTTGCATTTACTAGGAAAAGTGATGTGATGAAGAATCTTTACATTTGTATAGTTCTTTCCTCTCTGCTCTCTCCTGACAAGGCAGACTCTGGGGGATTCAATTCCTTTTCTTTATTTTCATAGAAATGGAACCATTTAGTACATACTCTAGCATCTTTCATTCATCATTTGACAGTCATCTGATGAATGTTACAATAGTTTGCTCTTTCTAATGCTGTGTAGTTTCTTATTGTGTGAATATACAATAATTTATCTAGTGTACTATTATGGACATTTGGGTTGTTTCCAATTTTCTTCTTTAATGAATTAGGCTATGATGAACATTTTTTTGCATCTCACTAGAATTTAATAATAATGTTGTGGTTTCATTTTATTCTTTATCGTTACTTTTTATTAAGGAAAGTAATACAAGTTTTCTGTTTGAAATAGTAATAAACTTTTCCTGTTAAATTTAATTAATCTGAAAAAACATTTAATCTATAGAAAAATATTACATAAATATTTATAGATTAAGGAATATATTTGTTCATGTTCACAAAGGAAACAGCCAAAAGACCAACGTTTGAAGAAATGTTCCAGGACAATAACAACTGGGAGCTAGAAATGGAAAGGTTTAGAGAATAAATACTATGGGAATTTAGCAAACCAAAGGATTACAAGGGGCTCGAGCAAATGCAAAGCTTTTGGATTTCATTGGATTGTGAATACCTAGAAGGAGAGAATGATATCTCATTCACATTGACACATCCATCACCTGAAAAAAGTACCTGGCCCCAAAACTCGTTCCATGAACATGGGCTATGTCTGTACCTGAGGAACAGAATTCTCTAAGGAGAAATCACAGGGTAGACTCCTGGCAGGGGAAACAATGTGATAAAGAGAAAAGACAGGCAAGAAGAAGTAATGTTCACAAAATAAAGAGAACAAACTGACTCAAGAAGTTCCTTATAGGGTAGCAGCAAAGGATAAAAGTGAGAAGGGAGGGGTGAGTCCAGACATGGGGCTAGAGAGGCGTCAAGTTGAGCTACAGATCCCATCTTCATGGACTGTAGTCAGACAGTTAATTTTGTAGACTACACACTTGAATGTTTTCCTCACTATGGGAACTCGAAAAACACGAAGTAGTTTATCAGTGGACAGCAGCTCAAAGGAAGCCTCTGAAAGTTCCATAGCAAGCGGGGGCCTAGTCAGCTTATCACCTTCCTCTTTTTCGGAAGGTCTTTCTGCAAAGTCTCAGACGTTGATTGCAGTTTGCACTCTTGTTCTTCATGAGCGGGAATGTTTTCAAAATGAAGTACAAACTGCCACTGCCTGACTCACATGTTCCAGGAACTTTGCTTCCAGACAAGAAATTTAGTCTTTGTGTTCCCTTTTTTTACAGTCCATGAACATCTCATATTTCATCCTAATGGGGAAGTTCTCCAAGAAGAGTCCCCCTCCCGTAACGCAGCTGACATTGATTTAGAAGGGACTAATTAAGTTTAAAGCTAGTCAGAAATATATGAGGCTTTAGACCGTGAAATATCTTCTCATCAAATGTGCATTTTGCAAAAGCAGACATACTGCAAAATTCGGCATCTCTCCTTAGGAGTGTGCTTCATGGTGTAAACAGAAATCTTAATCTCCCCGCAATAATTATTCTTATGGGCTCTACGAGTCATAATCAGCTTTGTCATCTCCATGAAGTGCAAACTTAAAAATATAACAAATAAGGACAGCACTAAACCCTGTGTGCTGGCGAGAACACATCTCATCAGTGCATCCATGTTGAGGAGCAGTACAGTGTAGCACTGATTTGGGGTACACACAGAGCAAGCTGCTGCCTCACACACAGGCTGGGGATTAGAACCAGGGCCCAGAGCAGCCCCAGGTAATGACTAGAAGGCAGTGCCTGCAGAATTTAGACTTAGGAACTCTGGGTTTTTCCCACTCTGAATTATATGACCTGAGGCAAGATGTTTCACTTACCTGCAACCTTCGTTGTACAGGTAAGGAACTGAGACGCTCCAAAGGACGTTTCAACTCTAGTATTTCAGTCTAGACCTTCTGGTACAGTGTGGAAGTGGACATCTCGTGGGTCGCCCCTTGTACTCAGAAAGCATAAATCTTGCTGAGATATGTTTTTGAGTCATCATAATTATCAACCTCATCTCATATTTCATGTAGGATGATGATGTTTCTGACACGTTAGCAAGACATGCATTTGGAGCTGCTTTTTCCAACATTGCATAAAAGGTTTGCATGGTCCAGCCTTATTCTTTGTCACCATTCACCTGGGAATAAATGTAAGGAGGTGAAAAGATGACCCTGTGATAAAAATGCTTGGGGAATCGTGTATTATTTTCTGCTTCTTATTATTCATATAGTAAAAGCTCTCAAAAATGCTACAGTAAAGAAATCCTCAAATTCCACTTCCCTCAATTTCTTTCACCAGAAGACTTCCCTGTCTTCTGTCATAGCCCTGCCCCACCCTCAGAACATTATTGTTTTGTCACATTTTGAGAGATGCTACTGCTTTGTGCTCTATTAAAAGACTGAAAGAGAAGAGGTCAATGCAGGTTGGAAAAATTAACAGCATATAAAAGAATTTGTTTTGGTGGCTTTTAGAATCCCAGTCATTTTTCTAAGGATTAGACAAGAAAGAAAAGGTTTAAATGAGATGAAAAGATGAGAGTTGGGGAAAACTCCAGATTGAATCACATAGCCAAAAGTAGTCTGGATTCTCCCCTAGAATTGGGAAGTAACTAAATGGGGAAGTCGCAAGAGAACAAATGCAAAACACTGATAATTGTATGAAAATGTATTCTCCCTCACTTGTACTCTGAGTAGCGCATATTAACATAATATTGAGACACCATTATTTATTCTCTCAGATTGGCAAAGGTTTAAAAGAGTGCTAAGGATCATGATTAAGGAGAGTGTAAATAGGTAGTACCTCAATGAACGGGAACTTGGACATACAAATAAATGCCTCCAAAAATGCATGTTTCATTTAATGTAGAAATTCCACTTTGGGGGAATGTATCCTAAGGAATTAATCAGGCAAACGCACAAAGATGTGTATAAAGTTGTTGACCGCAGTATAATTTATGAGTGAAAAACGGAAATGGTGAAAAATGGAAAGCCATTTAAATGTTCATTTAAAGGTGACTGATGACATGGACCTTATTTCCATTAAAAGTTACTGTGGAAAGATATATTTACTCGATGGAAAGTGTTTAGGATGCATTATTAAATAACAGGAAGCGGATTTACAATATAATGAGTGTTTTGATAAGATATTTGTAAATGTGTGTGATGATATACAGTCTACTGTTAACAGTGATTATTTCTGGGGGCTAGAGTTACAGCCACCTCTTGTTTAAATTATATGACTCTTCTCATTTTTCTAAACCAAAACGTATTACTTATATAATAAAATAAATTCCGTTTTTTAAAAAGAAAGCAAATTCCGATTTGGAAGTAGGAGCAGCACAAAAGATTCTATAACAATTTTTCAGCTCCCAAATGTTGAGGATTTTCTGAAACCCCCTCAAATGTACCACACAGAATATAAGCAGCAAAAATAAATCCTCATTTTTCATTACAAGCCTCATGAGATTTCTTTTGAAAATTAATCTCATTAAAAAATAAATTAAAGAAGCTTTTTAAAAACTAGCTAGAGCTTAAATTTTTTTTAGCCTGACTCTGATTTTTCAGATGTGAGGAGAAGGCTCCATGACCTTGAAACAATCACAGAGCTAGTTAAATAATCACAAACCTGAAGCTGGCTCCAGTCTTGACTGGAGTCGAAACTGTCCAAGTTCTTTCAACCATAGCCCTACAGACCAAAGCAGTTCATGTATATATTTAATAAAATATACCCAATGTTAAAAGAAATATTCATATGAGAACTATTCAGAACAATTGAATAGGTATGCAACGAAAAAGCAGTTGTCATTAACAACATCAGTTTCTGCTCACCTGTATGTCATTTTATCTATATATATAGTTTTTGTTTTATTTTTAAAAATAACTTTTTTTCAGGAATAAAAGGTAAGTTACAAAAGGAATATATGCTCGCTGTATAGGGTTTAGAAAATACAGCTAAACCCCAAAATGAACTTGCCCCTCCACTGACAGCAGTGATACCCAGAAAGCCCCTGTCACAGCTCTTCCCTCCAAGTCAAAGGAGAAAACAGCAACCCTTGGGGAGAGGACCTTCACCTGCTGCAGTCCAGGTGACCACTTTAAAACTGTTCATGGGGCTTCTCTGTTGGCGCAGTGGTTGAGAGTCCGCCTGCCGATGCAGGGGACATGGGTTCGTGCCCCGGTCCGGGAAGATCCCACATGTTGCGGAGCGGCTGTGCCCGTGAGCCATAGCCGCTGAGCCTGCGCGTCCGGAGCCTGTACTCCGCAACAGGAGAGGCCACAACAGTGAGAGGCCCGCGTACCACAAAAAAAAAAAAAAAAAAAAAAAAAAAAACTCTTCATGGCATGAAAGATTTGGAATGCCATCTAAGAATCCATACAGAAGCTGGAGAGGGCGTAGATTAGGCTGTGATGACAGTGTCCATCTCAGTGGCCACTGAAGCCTGCTCTGCTCACCCCTGTGTCCCCAGAGTCAGTGGCAGCTCCGCTCCTTGTGGCCTCCTCTCTAGGACCCGGCTGGTGGCGCGGCCTGTCTGGAATACACCAGATAAAGGCATTGTTGACCTTTTTTCCTGCTGTGGACTCCTGGCAATTTTGTGAAGCTTACGGACCTTTCCCAGAGCAATATTTTTAAACATAATGAAATCACATTCATTTTCTCTGATTCAGGATCAGTGGTCAGTGGCCCTCTGTCAGCACGGGGTTTCAGCTCTAACCAAGTGAATTTCATTTCCCCAAATGTAACTATTTTGCTGCCCCATCTGGACCTGATTCTTGGACTTCAGACAAATATCAGTCAAGGCCATGCCTGCCTTGTGAGGCGGTGTGACAATTGATGACAGAACTGGCCAGAGAGAAGACGCTTTTCTCCCAAAACACGGGGGATAACTGGGTGGGGAGTGCTATGGGGACGAGCTGGCATATTAGGGGGGCACTCACTTGCTTATGACACGTTCTTGTTGAAAATAATGTAGCTGCCTTAATGTTATAAAAACAAAACAAAAATGTAAAACAAACAAACATGAAAATCACCCGAGATCCCATTTGAGCTTTTTGTTCTATAAAAGTATACATATTTATTTTAGAAAAACAGGATTATGTCCCATCTCCTTTTTTTTTTTTTTTTTTTTTTTTTCTGTATGCGGGCCTCTCACTGTTGTAGCCTCTCCCATTGCGGAGCACAGGCTCCAGACACGCAGGTTCAGTGGCCATGGCTCACGGGCCCAGCCGCTCTGCAGCATGTGGGGTCTTCCCAGACCAGGGCACAAACCCATGTCCCCTGCTTCGGCAGGCGGACTCTCAACCACTACATCACCAGGGAAGCCCTCCATCTACTTTTAACTTTGGCAATTCTACTATTGAGAAGTTCACCTTTTTTGGTTTTAATTTATAAGAGCTCTTTACATCTAATGAGAGTCACTCTTGTTCTTGCTGCAAATGTTTTTCCCAGTTTGCTGTTTAACTTCTTATTTTGTTTATGGTCTTTGTTTTATTTTTATGTAGTAAAATATCTCATTATTTTCCTTTAAGGTTTCTTCCTGTTTTCTCAGGGCCATTTACTCTTAGAAAAAGTGTCAATCTACTTCACATTCAACTCTATGCTTCTTTTTATTTTCTGATATTATTGTTAATGCCAATCAGAATCCCTCAGACAGTCTGAAGTTCAGATGTAGCAATGGCCTTGATCTTAAATGGGAATGATCAATAGTTTTGCAACTATAAAGTAAAAACTTGCCAGTCTAGTGATTGTGGGGGGATTGGAGACTGAAAACCAGGAATGAAGTAAGCTGGAGTTAAGAAATACAATCAAAGGCCAGAAAATGAGTGATAAATAACTGGTGTACAATTACACGCTGCATCACGTGTGATACCAAGCATCAAGAGTGATGGTAAAACATTTCGTTAAAAACCTTAATATTTTCAACTATTTGAATGTTATTTTCAATATATTTAGATGTTTAATTGTTTTCTATTTTATTTCTATTTATTTTATTTTATTTCTATTTTATTTCTATTTATTATTTTCTATTCTATTTTATTATTCTATTTCTATTCTATTCTGCCTCTTGGCACTTTATCAACATTGTAGGTTATGTCCACTAACTTCAAAATATTTATCTGTGATCCACATGTAAATTGGGCCTGAGTTTATTTATCAATCCTCAACTCACAGTTAGACTGAGCTATATGTGTGCCACAGGAAGTTTAACTGAAATGTTTAAAATATATGTTCAGCATTTAGGGAAGGAGATTGAGTGATGTTTCAGGTAAGGCCAGAGAAAGAGAATCACAGGAGGCAGCCCTGCTTTTTCCACCCTCCTCTACTATCCAGAACAATTCCAATCTAGCCCCATGCTTGCACAAACCAGTGCAGTTAACTGTATCCAGCCTCTCTGGATGGCAATTTATTCCATTTGCCCTCTGGGGAGTCAAGTAGGTAAACTACTGTGTCTCAGAGAAGTTCTCCTAAACACTATTTTCTCTGGAGGCTTTCGAACCCCTTTATAAATCAGAGCTATTTGATTGACCCACCATTTAATTTAGTTCTGTTTCAAGCTTAAACAGTATTTCAATTTGTTATTTATGGAAAATGATAGTACAGCCATTAGGAACGGTTTGCATTTCATGGCTTGTTTTCTGTTTCCAAGGGGGGCAGTGGGTAACAGGTTTTAGAGACTCTTTTGTTCCTAACACTTTAAACACCTTCTGAGTTGTACCAAGTCCTAAAAGAGTCAGTTAACTAGATGCATATGTTTAAAAAGGGGAAGGAAAAAACATTTTTAGGGACACTCATTTGCTGAACGTTGATAGGCATTTATTGGGTTGGCCAAAAAGTTCGTTCAGGTTTCTCTGTAATATCTTATATAATATTTTTCAGGCTTGGTTGCTTCCCTTGTATATTTATGTCTCCTATGGAAGGGAAATGAGGGGTAAGTGTGGGGCTCTTTCCTCTTTGCCTCCATTTAGTATCCAGAGCTGCTTTCTGATTCAGTTTTCTCCAAAGACAGAAAATCATTCCTCTCGCTCAAAGTTACACAAATTTTTCTTAAACTCACTTTCTCCCTCAGCAATATTCAGACATGGTTATTCCAGCTGTGTCTTAGGTGGTTACAAAAAAAAAAAGTGCTCCCAGTGTGTTTGTAGAGAACATTTTCAATAACAAAGGAAGTGTCTCCTCTTACTCTGCATATGGTTTTCAGCATCTCATGGTGTGGCCTTTAAGGAGAAAATGAGTTTGGTGACTCAGAACCAGTGAGTGTGCCCTCCTGTGTTGGTCAAGTTTGACTCACTGATCTCACAATGGTCTGTCACCAGATCTTCATACTTATTATTCACACTTACTACATTATTCAGAGTCTCCAAAACACTATTTGCATTGCTGCAATAGCCGACCCATTGGAAAGCAATTAACATTTTCCAAATAGAGTTATGCACATGTCTGTCACTGGATTTGCCTAGCCTATGACATATCTCTGTTCCATATTAACTCCAAAAACTGAAAAAGAAAACTTATAGAGACACACAGGCATTCTAACAAAACCAAAACACAGAAGAAAAGTTAAAGTAGAGATATTCTAGGGAAGAATATCCTGGTTACTGAAACTTTCTTGCTGGTTTTCTTGAGGAAAAATTTCATAACTCTTTATTGATAAGAATAATTTAACCACATCCTGACTGATCTCTTATTTCTCAGGGCTAAGTTCAACTTTGCCCTCCCATTTATGAAGACCGTGGGATTTTCTAGAAATTTAATCCAAAAAAATAATCAGTCAAGGAAAGAGAAAACATTCAGCCAAAGGAGATAATGCCAAGGATCAGTTTTCAGGCTAGATTTGTCCAAAAAGAAAGTAATTAAAACTTGAATTAGAATAATTAATCTTTACTCAGAAAGAAAAAAGGAATTTTAAACCTTCCAAAATTAGATTTAATGTGTAACAGAAAGACTATGAGTTTGCAAGTTAGCAGAACTGTGTCCCCTCAGTTTTTTAGTTGTAGGACCTGCAGCAAGAAATTCAACCTTTCTGGGTCTCAGTTTTCTTCTTTGTAAAAGAGGAAAATTAAAAAACTACTCTACAGGGCCATTAATAACGATTCAACCTTTCTGGGTCTCAGTTTTCCTTTTTGTAAAAGAGGAAAATTAATAACTACTCCACAGGGTTAGTATAAGGATTAAATAAGAATTAGTATTTACTCCCTGTATCAGTTTTCTATCACTATATAACAAATCATCCCAACACCATTTCTCACAAGTCTTTGGGATGGCTGGATGGTCTCACATGGGTTTGCTCCTATGGCTGTATCCATCTAGTGGGTCCACTAGAGCCAGAGAGTCTGTGATGTCCTCATCCTCATGTCCAAAGCTTGATGGGGGTGGCTGGAAGGCTGGGACGTCTCTCTTCACATGGTCTCTTATCATTCAGTAGATTAGCCCATTTTTATTTACATGGCTTCTACGACCCAAGAAAGTGAAGGCAGAAGCTTCAAAGCATCTTGAAGCTTATGCTCTAGAACTTATCAGCCACATTCTATTGGTCAAAGCAAGTTACAAGGCCAACTAAGGTTCAAGGCAGAGAAAAGGATCTATCTCTAGAAGGGAAGAATGGTAGGATCACACTGCAAAGAGTGTGAACATAGGGACATGTTATTCATTTGAGCCATTATTATAATGACCTCCCTTCTGCCTTGTAGTCTAGAAGCCCTGATTTCAAATTGTGTAAAGTTTATCAGAGTCTTTTATAAGCCTGTTGACTGGAAACTGTGGTAAATTATTACAGTAATGGCACCCAATGTATCACACCTCTCTGTACCCATGCCTTTGTATATCCCCCTTCCACACTGACTCTGGACTTGGCCATGAGACTTGTTTTGGCCCATGGGACATCAGCAAGTAGAACACAGCAGAAGCTTGATAAAAGCTTGTGCATTGAGTCTTGTTCTCTTGGAACTCCACCTTGAGACTGTCATACCATAAAGAAACCTGGAATCAAAGACCAAGTAGCAAGAAGATTTCACCTGAACCCCAGCTGCAGAAGCTTCATCAGCTGGAAGCAGCTGCATGAGTAAGTCAAGATAAGACAAGCAGAAGGACCACCCAGTCAACCCATGGAATCATAAAACTAATAAAATATACTTTTTTTAAGCCACTGAGTTTGGGTATATCTTGTAACACAACAACAGGTAAATGAAACAGAGTCCACAAATATTGTAGCCAAAGGGTAACCTATAATCACTAGTAAATACCAGCCTCCCTATCAAATCACTAACTCATTTCATGATTTTAAACATATCACAGAATCACATAATTTCAGCACTTGAAAAATTTAGAGGTAATATAATCTAGTGGTCTTCAAAATATCTTTTAGCAATAGAACTCTTTTTAAAAACTTCTTACTTGTGTATTTTTAAAAAAGAGATACCTTGTTAGGATAAATTCATTTTTGGGGTCCATATTTATAGCGTTTGCCTATAAAGTCATTTAATGAAAACACAATTTCTTTTTTTAATACAAAACTGTAAACCCAGGCTCTTAGATGGCGATGAAACAACTCTTGCAGTTTAAGATTACAATTAATCAATATATTTTCTTTTGGCAAAATGACATAATGGAAATCCTTATTCAAGACAGACAAGTAGTTGTAGATATTAAAGGTTATTTCACTATTTGCCTTGAAATTTCAGGATACCAAGTGGTCAGGAGAAGTATTATAATTTATTTCTACTCAGAAAAATACGAACCCATGAGTACAAGCAAATAATTGATTGTTAGTCTCCATGAGTTTATATTTAAAATATATGACATTTGGTGATATAAAAATTACTATCTTGAAAGAGTATAAAACCTATGTAAAAATAAAATTTAAATCAAATGTTTGTGAAGTTTTTGAAGAACCTCTATGGCACTCTGCTATTCTTTGGAATTCATTTTTGGAACTACTGAACACACAGAAACTGGTTTCTCTTTGTTGTTGATTTTGTTCAAAACTGAAGGAGGCTGATTGGACATTTTTTAAAAATGATTTCTTCCATGTTTCAGGTGTCAGTGCATCCTCAAAACGATTTGTTGGGCTATTTAAAGAATGTTCCTGTTATTTCTTTTTTCATTTGTCAAGAATTTTAAAAAAATATTTTTAAAAATTGGGAAAGGAACTACTTAGCAAAAGAAACATCACTATTAAAGTTGAATGGTATTTTTTGACTCATTTGTGTAAATTAGCAACATACTTGAAGTTTCAGCAGGGTGTCTGGATTTTGTCAGCTCAGCCAGTGAGAACGTGCTCTCTTGAAAGCTTGGTTTTACCTTCACCTCTGTTTTTTCCAGGGCTAAGGGTTTAGCGACAGGAGGCTGTGTGCTCTTCATCCAGTTTTAATGAACCCTTTGCTTCCAAAGGGGAAGCCTGAAAAAAGACAAGTCTTTAAGTAAGCCAGGTAATTCAACCATTTGATTGGCTTTTAGAAGTAATGAAAGGATTCTGCTAAGGGCATGGAATAATCAATGTGGTTATTTCTGTGCTGCTACAGTGCAAGTCTCAGCAGCACAACCGGAAGAATCAATTGATTTCCATTCCAAGACATCAGAAGTGAGACACAGCAACATCAACAAAAATGTAGAAGAAATATGTATCTAGAATCTAAGAAATCTGAAATTTTTAAATTACTGTTGCCTGAGTAGAAGGGAGGGTAGAAGGAAAGTCAGAATGGGAAATGTCAGGAATTATTCATTCATTCAAAAACATTTACTGAGCTTCCATCTATGTGCAGCCACTGGGCTCAGCACTTAGGATACAGCGATATATAAGACAGACATTGTCCCTACCCTCTTTATATACACAAAAGGGCACAAGAGTGAGAAAGCAAGAGGAAAATACCTAGAAGAGAATTTTCAAAACTCTGACACTAGCTGTGGATGATATCTGGACCTGACTGTTTAGGACACATTTCCAATTCCCCTTTAATCCTTTACACATATTTACCGTGTATTGAAGGGTGAATGGAAGTAATGAGGTGAGGTCATGATGTCCTTGGGGATAGCTCTCTGGTCTTTTGGACATGAACCCCACCCAAAGACACACTCTGAGATGGAAATCTGTCTCTAAGGACAGGTCACAAGGCTGGTGTACAAACCAGGATACCAATTTATTAATTTACACTAAGAAATATAACTGTTAGATAAACCAACACAAAGTATTATCTTGCAGCAGGTAGAGCCACATGAGAAACCAAACTATGAACAAAAAGGCGATTTTAGGCAGCATTCTCCATTAAGATAGCATGCACCCAACTTCCTTACTACAAGGCCACTCTTGCCTGTGAGATTATGTGGTAGCTCTTGGTTTGGGTCATCGCTGATGCTTCTGCAATTAGCCCATCTCCACTCTTGTGACAGAAAACACTGCCCTGTCATAAGGATGGGCATAACCATGCATAGCTAATCAGGGCACTTCCATTCCCTGAGCCAAAGGAATCAGTTCAGAAGTGGGCACATGACCCAAATCTAGCCAATCAGTGTTCATTTCCAGGATGTCCTCACCAAGGCTAGGATCAAAGACCTCTCTGTCTTCTTGGGAATAATTAATTGTTGCTCTCCTCACTTCCTCCCCACACTGAGTCATCCTTAAAATCTTTTAATATAATAGCATTAAGGAATATGGTTCTTCAGAAACACTTGGTAATGTCCTCTACACCTCTGTACTGTTTTTTTGTTGTTGTTGTTGTTCTTTTTGTGAAGGATTCCTTAAGAAACAGCAGGAATCTAGTCCCTATTGCAGGATATTTTGCACAGTCATTTGAGTAAAAAAATTCTGGGGCTTCCCTGGTGGTGCAGTGGTTGAGAGTCCGCCTGCCGATGCAGGGGACACAGGTTTGTGCCCCGGTCCAGGAAGGTCCCACATGCCTCGGAGCGGCTGGGCCCGTGAGCCATGGCCGCTGAGCCTGCGTGTCCGGAGCCTGTGCTCTGCAACGGGAGAGGCCACAACAGTGAAAGGCCCGCGTACCGCAAAAAAAAAAAAAAAATTCTGAAAGCATTCTATTATGGAGTACCCGCTATACTCCAGGCAGGGTATAGACCTGCAATTTAGGGCTAAGCAAACACACACACACACACACACACACAGAGAGAGAGAGAGAAGTGCCAAAACGTCCCTGCCCTTTCTGACCATAGGTCCAGTGTAAAGATAAACTTTATTTTTTTTAATTTTATAAAAATAAATACGTACTTATAAACACTAAGGAGTACAAAGAAAAGAAAATTTATAAAGAAAAGCTTCATGGTGTAATAAAAATGTGTAAACAAAGTTGCCATGGTTTCTTGACTAAGTTACTGAACGCCCTTTGCCTTGGCTTCCTTATTTGCAAAATCGAACGCTAGAATATACCTCAGAATGTGGCTGTGGAGATTAAATATGAAGTGCTTCGAAGAGAGCCCTGGTTGGTGGCCAGTCAATTTTAGTCATGGCTAATACTATCATCAGCAAGAACAACGTCATTATTTGTGGAAGGGGACCAGGCCTGGCCTGGGGGTGGGGAAGCCTTCCCTGAGGAAGAAACTTTTGAGTTAAACTGTGAAGGACTGGCAAGAGTTTATTTAGCAGAAGGGTGGAGAAATAGCAGCGTAGCTGTAGGAAAAGCCCAACGGATAGCACATATGGAACTTAGAGAAAATGAGAGAAGGCCAGTGAGTTCCGAGCATAGTATAGGCGAGGGTATCGAGGCTGGAGAGGGGCCTGTCCATGGGTCATATAGGATAGTGAGGTGAAAAGCAAATGATATAATCCAATTTGCATTTTAAACATCACCGTTATGGACTGGATGTCTGTGACCCCCCAAAAGTCCTCTGATTCAGTTCTAACCCTCAGTGGAATAGTATTAGGAGGTGGGGGTCTTTGGAAAGTAATTAGATTTAGATGAGGTCACAAGGTGCCCCCCCCCATGATGGGGGGCTTCTTATAAGAAAAGGAAGAGACACCAGAACTCTCTCTCCACTGTGTGAGGCCACTGAGAGAAGTCACCTTGACCTTTGGCTTCTCAGCCTCCAGAACTGCGAGAAATAAATGTTGCTTAAATGATCCAGTCTGTGGTGTTTGTTATAGCAGCCTAGGTTGGGCCAGCATGGGTATGTAAAACCTTTTTTTTTTTTTTTTTGTGGTACGCGGGTGTCTCACTGCTGTGGCCTCTCCCGTTGCAGAGCACAGGCTCCGGACGTGCAGGCTCAGTGGCCATGGATCACGGGCCCAGCCGCTCCGCGGCATGTGGGATCTTCCCAGACTTGGGCATGAACCCGTGTCCCCTGCATTGGCAGGTGGACTCTCAACCACTGCGCCACCAGGGAAGCCCCCAGGAAAACCTTTTAACATGACATAATTATCACCTGCATAGGGCAGTGGCAGTGGGTATGAAAGAGAGAGATCCAAGAGCTAGTTGAGGGTCAAAACCTTGGGACTTGAGGAGGGTTGGCTATGGGAGCCAAGAGTGAGGGATGTCAGGGGCTTCTAGGTTACAGGTTTCCTGATGGAATCGGGTGGAGAGTGATGCCATTGACTGAGAGGAAACTGGAAGAGGACTAGGTGGAGGAAGGAAAGGGGAGCCAGAGAAGTGTCTGGTAAAGGGACAAGAGACTCATCGTGGTTGAGAGTACAGACTCCAAAAGACAGTAATAATGGAGTTTCCCAAGGTCACTGAAACCCTGCTCCTGATAAAACATCACAGATGAACTCAAGGTTTGTCATGACCCTTCCTAGAGACCAGCTTTGGGTCCTCAAAGTAACCGCCTGTGAAGAATGCTTCCTGTCTCTGCCTCCCTGTGGTTTCCCTTACATAACAAGGCATTCCTTCAAGAAAACTGGTGTCCCAGATTCCATGGAGCAGCGGGAGGCTGTGTGAAATGTCCTGCCCCCAGGAAAATAATATCAGAACAAGAAGCTATTGACCCCAGGGGAGCTTTCACTGGCCAAGCCCACAGTTGACCCATCCACGTTCTCCCAGCAGCCTTTATCACCCAATGCCTCTGAAAGTAGAGTCCAACACCCCTACTTCTGACTCGTGGGCAAAACTGACACCACCCTGGATTACTAAGATGCCTGAACATAAAATATTCCTTGAAGAAATGCCATGTTATTGTGTTTAAGTATAAAGCATTTATTGTTTTACAAGAATAAGTTAACAAAATATTTCATGGTGGAGTCCCAGAAAGAAAGTTTTAAGGAGTGGAAAAAGAAGCATTTGAAATCAGCATGTCAAGGTTTTAATGAAATGAAAATTATATATGGCATCAGTCTCAAACTGGCATCCTTAGATAATTTTGCCCCCAAAGTGTTTTTTTTTTAATTTGAATTAGTTGCCAACATTTAAAAATTCATAAATTCCAGGTGAATATCAGGGCTTTCAGCTTTTCTTTAAAATGGAAAGTCCTGGCAAAGCTGGGCCCACTCTCACGCATGACAATGAGCTGAAGCTCCTAAGCATAGATGTGAGTTCCCTGGTCCATCCCAGTGCTCAGCACTCCTTGGGGTGTCCCACATACTAAGGCTGAGTAGCTCTGCTCTTTTTATCATGTTAGCACTGTTATTTTTCTTAAACAACATGAAAGTGTATATTTCTTCTACCTATGTCTCTACCAAAAGTGGAACAATTAAAACTACTGAAAGCTCAACATGACCAATTTGGCCTCAAATACTTTTATGGTCTATTTATCACTATCAGTTTGGGAAATCAAAAGTTCCAAGGAACCAGTATCCCTAGAAAGAAGTCAAAGTCAGGCACTGCCATGAAAAGAAAAACTTGGATTCAGGCATCTTTTCCTTTCAAGTCTCCTGACTTGAGTTTCCAATCAAAGACCTAAACAGTCATGGATCACCTCCCCCCACCACCATGAGACCCACCCCACTGATCCCTCTGGATTAAGATGATCTAAGAAAATAGCTGAAGATTCAGTTTTTTTCTACATATGCCCTGGTAAGAGAAATGCCCTGTGAAAGTTTGGCTAAATAATTTTTTCTATTTTTTTATTATAGAATTGGCTCTGTAGCAAAGAAAGTAAGTTTTCTGACTTCATGAGGAAACAAATAATATCGGTTTTCAGGGAAGAAAAAAAGCTTGTTTGGTTGTCTTTAATGATAAACACATATATATTATAAGTAAGATATTGTTTTAATGAGTTCTACCACAGTGGGCTGGTTCAGAAGTGATTGGCAATAAAGAAATAAGTGTAAATAGAGAAAATGAGCTTTTATTTGTCTATAACTTATAGAATATTATTAGAAAAAATAAGCAAAGAATATCCGAAAGAAAAAAAAATCTGGGATAATTATTAAATCTCAAAACTACAGATGGTGGCAAAAATTCAAATTCTACACCTCTCCTTCTCATCCCCAATGCTGAGTGTGAGAAAAAATTCGGGGGAACTAGGTAGTTAAATTTTGACAATTCTCAGGGTGCTTCAAAATAAATCTTCCCCTGGGAAATTGATAATCTCTTAAATTTTAAAAAGTAAACTATAACATACATTCAGAAAAAATACACAGGTCATAAGTCTACAACTCAATAAATTACTACACAGTCAACATACCCATGTAACCACCACAAGGACCAAGAAGTAGAACACTGACTCCTTCCTGCTCCCCAAAAGTAACTATTTACCTGACTTGTAACTCCTTAGATTTCTCTTGCCTGGTTTTTGAAGTTCAAATGAAGTCACATAGAGTGTGTTCCTTTGTGAATTGCTTCTTTTGCTTAATATCATCTTTGACAGATTTATCTGTATTGTTATGTGTACCCGTGTATTAATTTTCACTACTGTATAGTACACCATTGTGTGAATATACCACAGCTTTGTTATTCATTTTAATATTGATGGACCTTTGGACTTTTCCCAGTTTGGGGATTTTATGAAATAATACTATAACGAACATCCTCAAGCAACTCTCCTGCTTCACATGTACATGAGTATGTATCTCTTGAGAGTAGATTTGCTTTGTCATAACGTGTATTTGTTCAGCAACAATAGACAATGCTCAGTTTTCCAGTGTGGTTCTACAAGAAGTATGAGAGTGTTCCATTTTTTCACACTTGGTATAGTCATTCTGATTAATTTTACCTATTCTGGTAGTTATACAAAGGTATCTCATCATGGTTGCCATTGTATTTTCATGATTATTTGTGAGATTGAGCACCTTTTCACATGGGTTTTGGCCATTTTGACATCCCCCTTTGTGAAGTAACTTTTCACATCTGTCACCAGGCCCCCCTTTTTAAACTCAGGTTGTCTCATTTTTATGAATTCGTAGGAAGTCTTTACACATTCTCTATAAAAGCCCATTGTCAGTTTTATGGGTAGCAATTATCTTTTCCCACACTGTAGTTTACCTTCTCACTCTCTCAGTTTTTAAAAGAACAAAAATCATCTTAATTTTAAATTAATTTATTAAATTTTTCTTTATATTAGTGGTTTTATATCCTGTTTAAGAAATATTTTCCTCTCTAAAAACTATGAAAATATTCTCCTATATTATCCTTTACAATATTTATTGTTTTTTCTTTCATAATTAGATTTAAATGCATCTGGAATTGATTTCGTATGTGATGCAGAGTTCAAATTTTCTTTTTTTACGTAAGTATATCCAATTAACGCGGTACAATTTATTGAAAAGACCATCTTTTTCCCACCATTCTGCAGTGCCACATTTGTCATAAATTAAATGTGGATTAGTCTTAGTTATTCTAGCTTATATTAAGTCACGTTCAGTAGAATATGTCCTCTCAATTTTTTCTTCTTCTTCACGTTTATCTTATATTCTTGGTTCTTTCAATTTCCATGTAGGTATATAAACATATATGCACACGTTACAAACATACATACATACCATCTGTTTGGATTTTGATTCTGATTGCACTGGCTATATAGATTTAGAGAGAATTGACATTTTTATGATTGATGTTTATATTCTATTGCACATAGTTTTTAAAATTTTACTTTCTTTTTGTGACTAGTATATATGAATATAACATTGTATTATTCTTATATCCAAAAAATTGTTAAAATCACTTATTAACTCTAATAATTTATCTGTAGAGTCTTTTAGATGTTCTACTTACACAATCATTCAGTATGCAAACTCTAATGGTCATATTTCTTTTTTTCCACTTCTTATGACTTTTGTTTCATTTTCTTGCCTTATTGCCCTGTCTTGGACCTTCAGGACAATGTTAAATAGAAGTGTTGATAGTGATCATCTATTCCTCATTACTGTCTCAGAATGAAAGTTATCAATATTTCAACAGTAAATATGATGTCTGCTTTTTTTTTTTTTGGTAGATATTCTTTATCAGAATAGGGAATATTCTTTCATTACTGGTTCTCTGAGGGTGTTTTTAAAAATAACAAATGGGTGTTGGATTTTTTTCAAATGCTTTTTCTATAATTATTGAACAAAGATAGTTATGATAGTTATTTTATTCTGCAAATGTAGTGAAATACATTGATTAATGTGCAAATGATAAAATAATTTGTGTTCTTGGAATAAACAACACTTGGTTGCAATGTAATTTTTTATATCATGGAATTTGGATGGCTAAATTATGGGATCATTATAATCTATATTCATGAGAGATATTGGTTTATAATTTTCCTCTCTTAACCATGTCTTTATCACATACTAGTATCAGTTATATTGGTCTCACAAAACACGTTGAGAAGTATTTGTTTTCTGTTCTCTATAAGAGTTCATGTAAAATCGATGTTATTTGTTTTTGTACCTGGAGTTTTCTTTGTGGGAAAGTTTCTAAGTACAAATGCTATAATAAATTGAGTTTCCTTTTCGCCTGTGTCAGCTTTGGTTAAGTGGCGTTTTCTAGGATTTATCAATTTCATCTAAAATTTTGATATACTAGCATAAAGTTGGTTATAATATCCTCTTAAGTCTTTTAAATGTCTGTAGAATCTGAATTGATGCCCCCCAATTAATTCCTAAAGTTGGTTTTCTGTACCTTCTCTCATTTTACTTATCAGTCTCATGAGATATTAATCAATTTATTCTTTTGAAAGAATTGACTCAGTGCTTTGTTGATCTTCTCTCTTATATGATTGTTTTAAAATTCATTAAATTCTGATCTCATCATTATTATCTCCTTCCTTTTCTTTACTATTGGTTTAATTTGCTGGTGTTTTCTTAGTTCATGCAATGGAAGTTTTGTTTTGTTTTGTTTTCCCTTTAGCAGAAATATATCTTCATTTCCTCTGATTTCTTTTGAGATTTTCTCTTTAAATCTGGTTAAAAGCAGTTTTACTGTAAAGTGCTTATGTGAGGGTTTCTTCTTACTTCCTTTTTGGGGAGTGCCTTTTGAGTATGTCTTGATATGTTTTATCAGTTAATGCTCTCAACTATTATCTCTTCAAAAATTTATTTTACTCTATTCTCTCTCTCATCTCCTTTTTACAATTTTAGTTATGCATATATTAGATGTTTTCACTATAGCCCATATGTCTCTTCCTTGGTATTCTATATTTTCTATCCCTTTGTCTCTCTATACTGCAGTCTACGTATTATATTTTGATTTATCTTCTAGTTCACTCATTCACTTTTCAGCTGTGATTAATCTGCTATTAAATCCATCCATTGAATTATTAATTTATGTTTCGTATTTTTTGGTTCTAAGACTTTCATTTTATTCTTTTTTACAACAGTTTCCTGTCCTCTGCCAAGATTCTCTCTATCTTGTATATCTTTGACACATTAAACATAGCTATTTTAAAGTTTGTGTATATGTCCATTATCTGAATGTCCTGTGAGCCATTTTCTGCTACCTATTGTTTCCTGTGATTCCAGAGCCCATTTTATTTTCTGTTCATATGACTGGTTATTTTTACTTGTATATTTGATGTTACGTATGAAAAATTGAAGAGATTATTTGAGGCTCTAGATGTTATTGTCCACCAGAGTTAGAAATTATTAAAAATTCCAAATCTTCTTCATCTAATCAGAGGTCAGGATGATGTAAAACATACTCCAGCCACTATGAGAACTGGTTTATGTCCAGCTCATTCTTACCCTCAGCATATATCCCTTTAAAGTCCCAACAAAACTTTGGTAATTTGTTAGGGATTTTTCTCCTTGTCAGGCCCTGGACTTCAATTTTTGCCCTTCATTCTTTTGAATATTTCAAAAGTAATTCTTAGTTTCCCAATTTTTCTATCATCTTCATTGGATTTGGCAGGTACCTTTATGAAGAGAAAAATAAGCTCTTTGTCTCACCTCTCTGGGATTTCTTACTTTCTCATATCTTGGCTCTTCACTTCCTTGGACCATCTCCTGTACTTTCAATCAGATACTTTAAAGAAATATTTTGTTTTATTCTACTTGTCTAGCCAAGAGCCTGTTTGCAAATGCAAATTTAACATTTTATATAAATATATATGTCCAATCCACTATTGCTTAAAAGTAGGTCCTCAATGATCTCCTTTATCAATCAGACCTTAAACTCCTCTCTTAATATTAATAAGGCATGGAGGCTTGGGGTAAGTGGTGGGGCATATAGATTCAGATGATTACATTATGGCTATAAAAATTCATATTCGGACTATTACATAGGTAGCATGTCATGATGTAATTACAAGATAAAACAATGCATTTAGATATTATTTATGTGTTTACATATTCTTCATCTATGTTTTCCTACATGGATAGAACATGTACCTTATCAGTCTTGTTTACCACTCTATTCCCAGCACCCTTTAGGTACACAACAAATATTTGTTTAATTAATGAATTTAAAAAATAGCCTATATGTCTTCTATAATGTTACATAGCCAAGAATTAAGTATAATCTTTTTAAGACATGTATTGATAATGCTTTCTATGAGATATCAAAGATGGTCAGCAATGAGAAATATAGCTGTTGCTACCTAATAGCAAATTAGCTATGGTAAGGAAAACAAACCAACCCCATCTTTCTGTTTTCACAGCCGCTGCATTATTTCCAACTCTCTTTATCTTTTACCTGGATTATTGCAATATTCTCCAATTAACTTGTCTCTATGCCTATAGTCTTGCTTCTCTCCAAGCCTATCCACCAGAGTTCTTCCGAGTCCATTTTCTATTACACAGATAGGATCGGGTCACTGTTTTTAGACTTTAACTTGACAGCAATGGGAATATCCTTCAAATGCTCAGCAGGGCACTCAAGACCCTCATAAACTGTGATAGGAATGTGGCTGATAAGAGAAATTTGATACATATTTGTTGAACGACTAGCTTCAGCTCGCCTTCCTAATCTCTCCTACTACACCCTGCCAAGTACCATCACTGCAAGAAAACTCATTCTTCTCTAAACAATTCATGCATTTTCATGTATGTTTTTGTTGCTCATACCCAGAAAGTCCTAACCTAACCTAGCATTTCCAACTACTCAGTCTTCAAGTCTACACTGTATGGTCCACCAATTCATCCCCAGTCCCCCTGTAGAGATTAACCATTGCTTTACTATTTAAACTCTCTTTGGGCTTTTAAACTAACCTATGTTATTATATCATGTCTTATGTTACCCTTATTTGTTCAATATTTCTCCATTTTATTTCCAAGCTATTTCAGAATTTTTACCTTAGAATTGCTAGAATATTTAGAATTTATGTATCCATTCCTTATGTTACTAACTGTGTATACTCATAGTAGGCACTTAATGAATGGTCACTGAATAGATAAATCAAAGGAAGACTTACAATTATGATAAACTGAAATTATTAGCTTGAGATCCATGAGTAAAAGAAGCAGAGATATTTAAAGGGGAAAATTATGATAGAAAATGTTAATGGAGAAAATTTTTTCCAGTAACTTCATCGTTCTCTGGTCAGGAAGTGGCTCCAATTCTTAGTGTCAAAAATAGGATACCGAGGATCCATGTTCCAAGGGGCCATAGATTGAGAGTCACAGGTCTCACCTGTATGACTTCTGTGACTGCTGCCATTCTGAAGTGAGGGAAAATGTTGGTAAGTTGAGAGATTTAGCATCCACACCAACCTACAAGATAAATAAATCTCAGGGAATGGCCACACTCTCAGAAGAGTTGTCTTTTTTTTTTTTTCTTTACTGGTCTTTAGGCTTCAAACACTTTAATGCCACTACACATCACCATGAACAACCTATCAGATCATATCAAATCAACACGGGCCAGTAAAGGTCTTTGAAAACTGATGTATTTAACATTTTTAATAAATCATTTTTAACTCTGAAGACAAAAGGAAAGTGGCCCTGACATAGACCAGAGAAGCACAAATACTGTAAATCTGCTTCAAATATCTGCTCATCTTCACTTTCACCAATATAAAAGTGACTTCCAGAAATAGCCAGTTCAGTTGAGCATCATGGGAATGAAAGCTTAATAGTGTCAGGTCAAACAACTACCTTAGGATGCTCTCTTCATTTCTAGGGCCTTTCCTTCAGGATGTACTATGAGACTCGAGTCCAAACTCAGAGCCCAGAGGGTCACAGATCCACACATACATTGGGCATTTAGTTGGAGGCAGGACCACAGGAATAAATAGACTCAAAGTTGGAACTGATTTTAGAGAATTTCCAATCAACTCTTATCAGATGTATCAAAATTCAACCTCTATTTGAATAGTCCCAATAAGGACATCAGCATATCCTGAAACCTGCATTTTTGAAGGACTCAAAATGGCAGGATATTCTTTAATTTTACACCAATATTTGTCCACATTAACCTCCAATGGTTAGTCTCTGTACTTATGCAGATGATCCCATCAGCCTCTCTTTCTGATGACTGGCTGGTGGCTTGACTCATTCATCTTGGTCTGGGTCAGTGCCTGATTTATTAGCAATCACTTACTAAATGTTCCTGAATGAATGAAGAGACAAATAAATGAATTTCAAAGACCTTTTCTCCCTTGGATAATTAGTCCATCTCCTTACCAAAGCCTTTAGCTGTCATCCATCTGGGCATGAAGCAAGTTAGGATCTTTAATTTTCAAAACATAGACCCATGAGGGCAGGAATCTTTGTCTATTTTGTTCACTGATGTATCCCAAATATCTAGAATGGTATCAGACATCTTATAGGTACTCAGTAAACACTTTACATAAATAAATAACAAAATGCCCTTTGTCCCCATGCCTATCCTTTGTTTACTAATAGCACAATATACAAAACTCTCCATACTTTGCAGAGACTTTAATCTAAACTTGTTATTCAGTTCCTTCCAAAAACCTCATTGAGATAATTTATTTTTGAATGCTAAAGGACGTAATAACCATTTATTTCTTCTCTGAAATTGCTTAGTTCTCTCCCAGTATAAATTGAACATCAGAAAGCTACTAGAATACATTATTTTTTACATACCATATAAATGTCTTCCAGAACAAAAATTAACCTAATACCATATGCTTCTAAGTAGATTTAGAATATGAAGTAGTCATAGGAAAAATGCATGTAAAACTTGTGTAAAATTGCCATTGAAGAGATTTTCAATTAAGTTGCTAATTGTAAACAAATCCGCAAAATAAATTTCTCTCAGAATAATGTGCTAAAATTTTTTTGACTTGCCTAGAAAATGTCATGCTTCATTTATCAGACAATAAAAGTTATACAAGCCATTATGTTTTGTTTTGTTTGCTTGCTTCTTATTTCATTAAGGAAACAGATGATCTCAGAAAAGAATGACAACTTTGACCACAAAATCTAGCCATCCACTGCATCAGCACCCTCGCTCTTGGCTCTCCTTCCTGTTAAAGTTATGAAATGATCGCCTTCTGCTCTAAGACACCCACTTACTTTACCTTGAACACCACCCTCTTGTTTACTCAAAGACTTTTTGTCTGTCATTATTACTTTCTCTTATGCATTACCACTGTTTTTCTCTCTCTTTCCACTGGATACTTCCATATCCATACAAACAAGCTGAAATATCTCCCATGTTAAATATATATATTTTTTAAACCCTTCACAATTCTCCTTCAATCCTGCTCCATTTCTCTGATTTTTCTATCAGAACTCCTTAAAGTTATCTACACTTGATTTATCTATTTTTTTTTTACCTTTTACTCTCCTTAATCCTGTTCAATCAGACTTTTGTCCCAATTACTCCCGACCATCAGATTCAATGAATCTCATCTTTCTAGATCTCCTAGCAGCATTTATATATCTGATATCCTCTTTTTTGAAACAAGTTAGTCCTTTGGCTTTAGGAAGGCTATACTCTCTTGATGTGTTCCTATAATTTGACCATTCCTTCTCCATCTCCTCTTTTGGATCTTCCTTCTTCTCTCAGTTGTAAAGGGCCCCTAGACTCAGCCCCAGTCTTCTTTATCCCTCATCTACATGCTCTCCTTAAATGATCTCATCCTGCCCCACAGTTTTATATATTATCTACATGCTGATGACTCCAGAACTTTATACCTGAGCTACCACTTCTCTAAACTTCAGAGTAACATATTCTACTGACCACTAACCATCTCTTCTTGGATGTCTAATAGACAATCTTAACATGTCAACCAAACTCTCGTTAGATATATGATTCATAACCAAAGATGATTTTCCGGTATCCAAAGACTAAGCTTGTTCACAATGTCACTGGAGTTAAGGAAACACAGGAGTTTCAGAAACAGTGAAGTCTCTTAAGCCAACACAGATTCCAGTATTTATTCTTTATATGCCAACATTAAAACATGATTTGCTTCACAGAGCAACTGAGACTTAAAATGGACTTTTACAAATAACAGAGCTGTTGTGAGCTGTTGGCTTAATACAAAAATGCCCTCAAACAAAGCTTGGAAAACATGCTTAAAATCAGAGCTGGCTAGAGGTCCAGAGGCTTTATAATCCAGTAATCCAATTTGTAATTTTGTTTCAGGCAAAGTGGTGTAGTACATGTAGTGACTTTCTTGTTCCTCCTTCAACTTTCCTTTGGGACATTGTACCATCACACCCGCCATCCCTAAAGCGCGGCTGACCTTGAGCCTATGTTCCAGTTGTCTCTCTATGGAAAATACCACCATGGAACACCCTCCTCAGGGTCGGTCTACACAGGTGGCCAGGAGGTCACCAAAGGCTGCTTGTCTCTTGCTTTCCTGCCCCATCACTGACTCCTATCACTGTGGTGCATCTCTGTGCCTCTCCAGGCCATAAACAAGGTGATCATCTCAGTAGGGTTCATGGGAAAAAACAGATTCCTGAAATTTTCTCTGTGCTTCCAGATGGCATTTGTACTTTTGACCATGGCCTTCTGGAGACAATGTTCCTCACCTTTCCTGCCTAACTCAGGGAAAGGCAATGAGAGTGGGCAGCCACGGGGTCAGGCACATAACACCAGTTAGGATAATCACTCAGTCTGGCAGGGTATCATTAACTCTCTCAGTCAAAGAGAGTCTACATAGGCCTCCAGCCTGATGTTTAAAGAAAACAGAAATGCCAAGAATGATTTTAATCCATGACCACAATCAAAAGTGAAGACTAAGATAGACATATTGGCATCAAGTCCACTGGAAACAATGTACTCTAGAAGTCACTGCAAGTACTAGGGGTTTCACTGACTTTGAAATACCTATACAACCAGAGTCTAAAGGACTTACCAGCATGGATTTAGCACACTCCAAAGAATCACTGCCTTACACCTACATAAACAGAGTCATAAAACTACAGAGTTCCTGAATCCTGAATGCCCTATCTTAATTGTTATCTGCAGAATATATCAACCACCCAAGCACAGAATAATAAACCTTAAGATTTTTCCAGAGGTCAGAGTGAGGGGAATATGAATTTAAGAGCAATTTTTTTTTTTTTTTTGCTGCTTAGAATTTCTCAAAACTACTATAAATTACATGTCTCCTATAATTAATAGGCTTTCTCAGAGTTTTATGAGCTCTCAACATGGCCTTTTCAGTTCCTGTTAAAGAAGAGTTAACTTCTGAGAGAGAATAAATTAATTAAAAGTCTTTAAAAGTGTGGTAACTTAAGGATTTCTTTGTGTTTCCATAGATTCTTGAAGAGCGATAATAGCTACTTAAAATAATCAATAGAAATTTTTGCTTCACAGATTTGATCATTATTTTAGGGAGCAAATTCTGACAATAGTTTTAACATAAAGAATAAGAAAGTTATTTAAGTGAGTCTGTTGAATTATACCTATCCTTATTATACTTGCCCCTCCCCAGTGCCAAGATTTATACTATAAGTTATTGTTATTGTTTTTTGTTGTGTTGCTCTTGTTTCATTATTACTGTTACTGTTTCTGTTGTTGTTGCTGCTTTGTCACAGCTCTGTAATTTGGGGAATTGGCTCTGGGAATAGTTGCCACCAAATCTAGAGACATACAAACGATGGGAAAAACATTTTAGGGAGTAAGTATAATCCCTTCACTCAAATGGCCTATAAAAGTTACCAGTAATTCTTGGCCCATCTAAAATATTTACACAGGAGATCCTAGTAGACATGGGAAAATGCATCATTTAATAATATCCAGAAAGTATGTAAAATGTTCATGTAGAAAGTCTTAAGAATCTGATAGGGAAATATAAGGAGACCCTTGTGTAAATAATTTTGCTCGGAAATCCAGAGGTGCTATGGATGGAAAGATATGGGTGGAATTCTAGGAATTCTCTCAGTACTACTGTACATTCAAGCTAATATTGTACATTTGTCTGGAGGATTTATATTTATATTGAATGTCAATATAAACCAAAACAATTTTTTTCCTGGCAACCCAGATATGAAAAGTTTTCTCTACTAAGGGCCCCCAGGAAGGTTAAATTCATTGAATTACAGATGTGTTCTTCTTTCAAATGCTTCATCCCTCAGCCTGAGCAAGACCCAGTCAATCCCTTGTTCCACGTGGTGTTCCAGGTGTGGTGAAGAAGCAATGGGCCAGTGATCTGTGCTTAAAGCTCAAGTAATTACTGAATTGAAAGCTAAGTTAACTCCTCACACTTTGTCCTCCAAGCAGATGATTTTAGAGTTGTGCAAATGATTCAGGGAGAGGCTAGCCAAGCAGGACTTGATTAGCTCATTTAAGGCACTGATCATTCAGGAGATATTATAAAATCCAGAGATTTGCTCATCTGTCCTTTGCCCAGAATCTCATTGCACCTGACATTTCAGTAGATTTAAAAGCCTTGAGGGAGACTGAATGCTTACTCTAGCTGATATTTACTTTCAAAAAGTCATAGCTGTGTTTATGCTCCCTTATCGCTGCACACTAAATAATAGCCTTGTGAAAAGCAGTGAAATCAGATAGGAAAATATGATAGTCAGTGTTGTATCAGGGACCCAGCAGCCCAGCAGCCCAGAGCTCCCAAAACACATCTGCTTTTCTTTGTGGTATATGGTAGGCCGAGAGGAGGTGCCAATTTTCTGGGTTAATCTCCTGGTGTTAGAGCCAAGTCCATACAGGTCTGATGATGGCCGTGACCACTTGGGATGGGTTGATGGCACTTAGGTCCTGCCACTTGCAGGAAGCTTATTACCACGGGCTCTGGAATCAAATGAACTGGGCTTTGGATCCTGACTCCAACACTTGCAGCTTTGTGACCCTGAAAAAGTGACTTAACCTTTCTAAGCCTCCATTTTTTTCATTCAAAGGAATATCAGTGCTTACCTGTAGAATTATTATGAAAACTACAAGAGAAAATATGTGCACAAAAGAAATAACAAAAATGTTTATTACTGTGTTTCAAATAAAAATGAATCTAAAAGTTTTATATAAAGTTAAAGAGGTGAAACAGTATATAAAGAGGTGAAACAGTAGCACTTCCTTCAACTTTTGAGGTCCAAGCCATAGAGATGAATCAGTTCACTTAGTCTCACAGAGACAAAACATTCTGCTTAATGGCCTGTGGGTCTGAAATGTTGCATTATAAAAATATTTTCATTTATGTTTACTTTTCCATAAGGAAAAAAATCCCACCTAAATGAATGGGAAGTATAGCACTATATTTGAGATTAATCAAGGGAACATGAGTAGGTAGCACTGCAGTCCAGAGATCAGGTCCTTGGTCAGTTGCTCTCATCATTAATGCTGGTTTACAGGCACTGCATGGAGTTGAAAGGACATCCATTGGTAATCAGTAAGCCTGGATCTGAATCATTTGGATAAGTATTAACCCCAACCTCAGTCCTTCCATCAGTGGATTGTAATAATCATGCCTTCCCTTTTCTATCTCCTAGTGACTGTGTGCGTCACTCTCAGTGAGAAATCATATAATTGAGAGCCCTTTGGGAGAAATAAGTGCTAGAAGTGTCATGTACAACATGATAAATATAATTAAAACTGCTGTACGTTATATGTGAAAGTTGTTAAAAGAGTAAATCCTAAGAGTTCTCATCACAAGGAAAAATTTGTTTTCTATTTCTTTAATTTTGTATCTATTATGAGATGATCGATGTTCATTAAACTTATTGTGATAATCACTTCATGATGCATATAAGACAAATTATTATGCTGTATACTTCAACTTATAAAGTGCTGTATGCCAGTTATATCTCAATAAAACTGGAAGAAAATAAATAAATAGGAAAGCCCTTTGGACATTGCAATGCATATTGATAATGTAAGACCTTATCATCCATGCAAAAAGAATTCAGACAAAAGAGAGATCAATTCAAGACCAAACCAATCCTTTAACTATAACATTGTCTCCCGTTTAACCCAGATCATAATAAATGTAGAATGCACTACGATTGACAACGTCTAGAGGCATACCTTGACTGTCATTAAGACTTACATTAGTTTCCTATGGCTGCCATAACAAATGGCTTAAAGCAAAAATACGTATTCTCTTACAATCTAGGAGCCCAGAAATCTAAGATCAAGGTGTCAGAAGGGTTGTACTCTCTCCAAAGGCCCTTAAGAAGAATACATGTCTCGGCTTTTCCAAATTGTGATGGTTCCAGGTGTTCTTGGCTTGTCGCCACATGACTCCAAATCACTGATTGTATGGTCACATCCCCTCTTCTTCTGACTGTCTCCTCTGAGTGTCTCTTATGAGAGCACTTGTCATTGGATTTAGGATCCACACAGATAACCCAGTATGATCTCATCTCAAAATCCTTAACTTAATTACATTTGCAAATGCCCTTTTTCCAAATAAGCTCATATTCACTTGTTCTGTGAATTAGAACTTAAACCTATCTTTTTGGAGGCCACCATTCAACCTACTACTAGGTTCAATTACATATTTAAAAGTATTAAACTGTTTAGGTATCATCATCTTAACATATCAAATAGCCACAATACACTCAGCCTTTACCCTGTTCTACTCTGTTAAGGTCGGATGTAACTATGTCTCCTTGTAAGACAAAACAAACAGGAAACAATTCTGTTATCAGAAAATGAGTGAAGAAATATTAACCACAAAGCAGGCATGGAAAAACATTGGAAAACAAAGGTCTTTCTGTGGGTTAGTGTATTGGTTTGCTAGGGATGTCATAACAAAGTACACAGACTAGGGGGCTTAAACAACATAAATTTATTTTCTCACAGTTCTGGAGGCCAGAAGTCCAGGAGAAAGGTGTCAGCACAGTCGGTCTCCTCTGAGGCCTCTCGCCTTGGCTTGTCAGTAGCCATCTTCTCCCTGTATTTTCACGTGGTCTTCCCTTAAGAATCTGTGTCCAAATTTCCTCTTCTAAAAAGGACACCAGCCATATGGGATTAGGGCCTATCCTAATGACCTCTTTTAGCTTATTTACCTCTTTAAAGTCATAGTCTGAGGTACTGAGTGTTAGTACTTCGACATACACATTATAGGGGAACACAACTCAGCCCATAACAGTCAGCAAATATTTTTCTTAAAGAGCCAGATAGTAAATATTTTCAGCTGTGCATGTCATTTGATCTTTGTTGCAACTGCTCAACTCCACCATTTAGTGTGAGAGCAGCCAGACACAATACAAACAAATGTGTATGCTTGTGTTCCAACAAAACAAGCAAAGCAAAAATGGAGAGGATGAGGTTCAAGAAAGAAAGGTAATTGAGTGACATTCTAGCTTCTGTATTCCACACCTGAGAGAGGATTTCGTAGTCTCAGGGACACTGAGTTCCCAGGCACAGGTGCTTCATGAAGACAATGATGTGAGTGCTCCAGTGTAGTCTTGGTTTGTTTTATTTTATCTTTCCTTTTTTAAAAAACTTTCTGTACTGTGTTATGAAACGCACAACATAAAATTTACCACCTTAACCATTTTTAAGTGTACAGTAAATTAGTGATAACCATATGCATATTGTTGTGCATTGGATCTCTAGAACTTTTAATCTGGCAAAACTGAAACTCTGTGCCAATTAACCAACAACCTCTCATCTTCCCCTCCCCCAGCTCCTGGCAACCACCATTCTACTTTCTGTCTCTATGAGTTTGACTACTTTAGAGACTTCACGTAAGTAGAATCATATAGCATTTTTCTTTTTATGACTGGCTTATTTCACCTAGCCTAATGTTCTCAAGGTTCATCCAGGTTGTAGTATATGATAGGATTGTCTTTTTTTTTAAGGTGGAATGATATTCCACTATACGTACATATCACTTTGCTTTATCCATTTATCTGTTGATAGACACTTGGGTTACTTCCACCTCTTGGCTACTGTGAATAATGCTGCAATGACCATGACTGTGCAAATATACCTTTCAGATCTTGTTTTCAATTATTTTGGGTATACACCAAGAAGTGGGAAAGTGTTGCTTTTCAGATATGCCTGATTATTATCAGCAAGGAAAGATGTCTTCACACTGCCATTTTGGCAATGGGCTTGTTTCTGCACACTCTTGAGTAATAGACCTTGTGGCCTTGATGACATGGGATGCTGGGAAACAGAGGGAAAATCAGGAAACAAGCAAAGAGAAATATCCTCCTAGAAACTCGTTTTTCCTCTTGACTTCTTCTAAAGGCCCATTAACATTAATAGCCCTGAGATGTGGAGAAAATTTCCCTCTTAAATAGAAAAATATTTTAGGGAAAAGAAGAGACTGTGAAGGAATTGGATTTCTAGGACCTTCTTAATTGAGCTTGAAATTTTGCATAGAGGACTCATTTAATTTTCCAAGGTCTTTGGGGAATCTTTCCAATAATTAAACTGGAACTAAGGATACATAAGTTGAAGAAAAAAATAAGAGTTTCCACTTGCTGGATGAGAAACTGAAACAAATAGCATTCCAGCCAGCAATGGTGTACAGTGTGAGGTGTACGAGAAGGCCTCCTCTAATAACTATGGAAGGCCTGTTAACCAAGAGCTTAGCTATATTACCTCTGAATCCCAGAGTGGTTAGGGAGCAATGAGAATCACTACTATTTTTGAAAAAGAGAGTAGAGACTAGAATTATACTTGCATTGACTCTTCCTATTGTGAGGGAGAGCAACCCAACTCAAACCTGTGTCATCATGGCTCCTATAACCAAAAACGTCCAAATGCACAAGAGGCTTGGGCATAGCAGGACTAAGGTCTCATGATGTCACCAGGTCTCAGTCTCTCTCATTACCTCTTAGAGAAGCTTTTCCACATGGCAAGCACTATGCCACTAAAATCTCAAAACACACTTGGCAACTCCACCAGAAAGGAAGCACCTTCCCTGACAGCTCTAGCATAAAAGCTCCAATAACAGCTCTAGTTAGTATAACTTGGGCCACGTGTTTATCGCCAAACCTACTACTGGGGTAGCCAGCAGAGGAAACAGGAGTTCTGCTTCAGAAAATGAGAGAAGAAATATTACCTACCAGAAAACAGAGAACTTGCAATGGTTTCAGCTAAGGGTAGGACGTGCTGTTCTCTGTAGCCTCTGTCAGCTCAGGCCTACCTTCCTTAGTAAAATCACTCAACGCCAAAGTTCTTGGCCACTGTAACTCTATCACTGAAAGGGAGCATCTGTGCAGCTTGGAGTTTCCACTTGGTGGGAAAGAATATAAATAAGTCCCTTGTTAGAGGGAGTGGATTTCTTTAAATGGAAGTCACTGGGTTTTTTGCTCAATACATGGATTTTCTTATTGTTGATAATGATAATTTCATAGTCTAAAGTGCAGCAAAGTAGGGGTACACTAGGGCGATGAGAAAAGGCCTCTCAGAGGAGGTGGCATTAGAGTTGAGACTTGTGTGAAGAGAAGGGCGAACCACACCATGATCTGGGGGAAGAACATTCCAAGTTCAGAAATGTCAGGTCCAAAGTCTGAGATGACCCTGGGGTATTTGGTGTCAGAAAGAAGGCACATGCCTGGGGCACCAGTCAAAGGAGACCTCACTGAGCCCTACATGGTTCTGGCTGGTGTGACCCCCCTTCACTCTCGGACTCATCACTTGCTATTCTGCCCTGCGTCTTCCATGCAGGTCTTGCCTCGTCACAGTTTTCCTATTACTTCAGGCATGCTTCAGCCTCAGGAACTTTCTGCTGGCTCTTCTCTCTGCCTGGAATGTTCTTCTGTTCATATTTGCCCGTCCACACTCCATCAGTCCTTCAAGTCTTTGCTCAAATTTCACCTGACTCCCCTGCTTAAAATTACATCATACTCTCTCTCCCACCAGCTCCCCTCCACGCCCCCAGTAGGCTTTTCCTGCTCTATTTTTTCCTTTCCATTTATCTCCTTCTAATACACAATATGACATATATTTATTGTTTATTCCCTCTTTCTCCAACAGAATAGAAGCTCCACAAGAGAAGATTTTTGTTTTGTTCACTAACGTATCCCAAGTATCCAGGACTCTACCTGGTAAATAATAACTTCTTAAATAAATAAATTTCCTAATGAAAGAGAGGAAGGAGAAGGAGAAAAAGATTTGTCTTCCCAATGTTGTTTTCTTACCATGAAACTATAGTATACATTTTCGTTCTGCAGCCCCACTTCTGCCTCCAATCCCTGAAGTCTGGTATGTATTTTAAAGCCTTATGCTCTGAATATTAGGCTTGAATATAATTGCAATAGATTTCCCTGAGAAGAGGCCAAATCCCATTATAACCACTTTCAGGAACTGTCCCATTTCTTTTACTGCCCTAGAATTGTAATATGCAGAATGCTACTGGAAAAAAGTAGGTCACAGACCAAGGACTGGAAATAGTTTAATTGTTGGTATTGTTAAGCTGGGATGTTTTATTGTGATAATATTGAATGTGAGAGAATCTTAGATAGTTTTTTTGCATTTAAAAATTTTACTTTGGGAGAGCTATTCCTAACATCCTAGCACAGATCATAGTATCTGTCAAAATTTATACAAAACCTGAACACTGAAGTCCTCAGTTTAAAAACAGGCCATAGTTGGATTCATTCCTTTTTATACGTCCATGTGGCTTCTTTCTTTGATTTTTTTGAACTTAGAGGATATGTATTTCCTAGAGGGATAAGACTTTTTTATCTGCCCATCACAACAATGGGGTAGGGTAAATCAGAAGGGTAGATGCTTCATTATTATAAGATCTAACATTAAGATCAGTCTTGATAACATTTTACCCAAAATTCCCTGAGGAAGCCAGGAAGAAATTTCTACAGATATTTTTTATGTGTACTGACGTTAGGGCAAGGGTTAGCATAAAATAAATTTATAAAAGGTTACTGCTGTGTGTATGTTGATCACAAGGGGGAAGGGGGAAAACCGATTCCCAAGATCCTTAAGAACCAGAATAAAATACAGGCATAGGGTTTCCTCATTCTCCAAATTGGAAACATCTGTGCTGTCCAAGTTCTCACTTTTTCCCAGAATCAAAGGGGCAGCTCCTGAAACAGTGGGATGTTTTGAAAACATACCAGGCTCTTTGAAACAATAATGTAGGATGTCCTGAATTTAGGATGCTCTAGGTATTTTTGACTCTTTTGGGATATAGGACTAATTATCCATCATCAGTGGCCCCAATTATTTTGATTATAGAGATTAAATCAATTAAAAAGTAGCATATTTATTTTAAAATACTACACCATAAATTATATTTTGTATACTTTTTTTTTTTTTTTTTTTTTTGCTGTGTTGGCAACTATTTACACAGCATTTATTTATTTATTTATTTTTTTTTTTTTTTTTTTTTTTTTTTTTTTTTTTTTTTTTTTTTTTTTGCGGTACGCGGGCCTCTCGCTGTTGTGGCCTCTCCCGTTGCAGAGCACAGGCTCCGGATGCGCAGGCTCAGCGGCCATGGCTCATGGGCCCAGCCGCTCCGCGGCATGTGGGATCCTTCCAGACCGGGGCACAAACCCGTGTCCCCTGCATCGGCAGGCAGACTCTCAACCACTGCGCCACCAGGGAAGCCCTATTTATTTATTTTTAACATCTTTATTGGAGTATAATTGCTTACAATGGTGTGCTAGTTTCTGCTGTATAACAAAGTGAATCAGCTATACATATACATATATCCCCATATCCCCTCCCGCTTGTGTCTCCCTCCCACCTTCCCTATCCCACCCCTCTAGGTGGTCACAAAGCACTGAGATGCTCTCCCTCTGCTATACGGCTGCTTCCCACTAGCTATTTTACATTTGGTAGTATATATATGTCCATGCCACTCTCTCACTTCATCCCAGTTTACCATTCCCCCTCCCTGTGTCCTCAAGTCCATTCTCTACGTCTGTGTCTTCATTCCTGACCTGCCCCTAGGTTCTTCAGAACCTTCATTTTTTTTTTTAGATTCCATATATATGTGTTAGCATACAGTATTTGTTTTTCTCTTTCTGACTTACTTCACTCTTTATGACAGTCTCTAGGTCCATCCGCCTCACTACAAATAACTCAATTTCATTTCTTTTTATGGCTGAGTAATATTCCATTGTATATATGTGCCACATCTTCTTTATCCATTCACCTGTTGACAGAAACTTAGGTTGCTTCCATGTGTATACTTTTAAGAAAGAAAAACTAATTAAACTCTAACCAGTGTTTTCTCATTACTTAGGATATTTATACTTCTAGGTCTAAGAATTTATCATATGTCATTCTTATGCACATATATGTATATAAGTGAAATAAAAGGTGAGCAAGATAAATTGGTTAAGATATTTCTAAAAGATCTTCTCATTCAGAGTTCAATCTTTTGAATAAATTTTCAGCATAGAGTTTTGGTGATGTGACACTCTCAAAGAGTTCACTACTGTCTCTGGATTTTCTGCTAATCCTCTGACATCTATTCTGAAAGCTTAGTTATTGTTACTTTCTTCATGTTACCAAGTTATCAACTGAAAGTCTTCAGACAAATAAAACTCAGGTCCTTTGTCAAATGGTCTACATACAGTTTGTTGATGGCAGTCTCCAGGGACTGCCATTGTTTTTTCACCCCAATAGGCATTATAACCAAGCTTGCTTACATTCAAGTAGTAAAAACTATATCTTTTGATCGACAGCAATTGTGAGATACTATCAACTATAAGATGCATCCTGTATTCAAAGATGTTGAAATGTAAAAAAAAGAAGTGTATGTTTGAATTAATGAAATACAATAATTCTTCTATCATTCTGTACTATCCTAACCATTTAAATGACAAGATGGGAAGAAAAGATCCCGGGAAAAAAATCAACATTCCAGGAAATACTTGCTGAATTTTTAAAATTTAAATAACCTAGCATGGCTATATTCACCCAAGCACATACTTCATTGTATACAAATTCAATACTAATGCTTTAGAATCTGCTTTCTCAAAACTGCAGGTCTCAAAAGCACTTTCATTCATTTTCTGAACCATCAGTGTTGATGAAAACTGTGGAAAACTATGTAAAAATGAAAGAGCAATAAAAGAACTTACAAATCCTTACCAAATAATGAGAGTCCTGGACCATTAAGCCTTCATTAACCAAATCACCTCCAGCATAGCAATAACAATGAATTTCAACTGCAGCTCAAATTTCTTAATAACTTAGTCACCTCAAATCCATTTTACAAGTAGGTGGGGATAAATTTTAAATAAATTAAAAGCCTTATCACATTTCTTCATAACATTCTTCAGAAGTTTAAGATTATACTTTGCATTACTAAAACCCAACCTGCTCTTCTGTTAAATGTGATCAGTTTTAGTAAATAAGTACCAACGTTTTTATCACAGTTATTGACCTCAACTGAATTGGCAAATGGAATTTGGGGGCAAAGGACATATAATTCAAGTGGATAATTTTCCTTGAGACCTGAAGTATTGTACCACTTATTGGAGTCCTTGGAAACAAATGGAAAATATTTACAAACCCATAATTTTTAGTATGTGCTTACTCCTTCCGCAAAGGACTAAGCACATAGTAAATGAAACAAAACCCATATTTCTTTCCACTCAGCTTGGCACAAAATATACTGGTATTTAGATGAGCAATAATATTTGAGGATTTCCTCCCTCAAACATGTTACTTATGAACAGTACCAAGTATCAAACAAAATGGTAGTACTGCATGGGATTAAAGGAGTATTCTGCCGATACAAGGCTTGTGCTTGTGCTCAAATCATTATAGGCATCTTACATTTTCTCGTTAATCTCTCCACACCCTCTCAGTGCTTGAAAATGGTTTTGTTTGTTGTTGTTCATTGGAAGCACCAATGAACCATATTACTATGTCATTAACCAAAATAGCAAAGGAATATTAGAATTGCATAGAAAATGAAACTCGGGTGATGGTAATTACCAGGCCTAATAAACCCACACATACTTTTATATATTGAATATTTCATAGTTACAGGGCACAGTATTAGATTCTGAAAACACTGTGCAGTAGTTTCCTTTTTCCTATGGATAAGAATTTTAAACTCTCCTGAACTAGAGAAGCCCAGAGGAAGCCCAGAGGAAAGCTAAGATGAGTTTGGTTATGGACTTCAAAGCTACAAGTGACTAAAAGAGCTTGTCCACTTTTCTTATATTACAGATAAGGAAACTGAAGCTCCATGAGGCTGAGTGTTGCCCATGATAGATGGAAGAACTGAAACCAAAGGCAGATTTCTGGGCTCCCAAACCAATACCCCTGCCCCTTCTCCGTATAGAATATGTGATGGGAGAACCTCAGAGATGTGTCCAGTGCTAAAGACTACAATTTCCTTAAAGGTCTAACTTGATCGACCTAGAATTGAAATTCTGAGGATATTAGATGCCTAAACACTAAGAGTCAGAATGCATCTCAATCAAACTATTCTTAACAAAAAAATTAACATCAGTTTCGGGCTCCTTAGTAGCTCTAAAGCTCATTACTGACATTAATTAGCAATCCTACACAGTATCCCTTTGAGGTAAGCTAAGCATTATTAGCTTTGCAGAACAGATGAGGGATCTAGCTATACATTTTATGTGTTTGTTGTCAAGAGCCCTAGCTACCAAAACTCAGAGATGTGTCCCAAATCCAGTCATGCCTAGGAAAGTGGTGGGAATCTAAGAGCACTAATTTCCAACTCTGGTTTTCAGTTTACCCTGATGCCACAGTGCTTGTTCACGATTAATTTTAGGCTAGCAGTCATGTCCAGCTCATTGCCTGCAAAACCAGTCAATCAACAGGTATCTATCCATCCCCTGCTGATGCCACACTCTGTAGAGGCTGGTCATCTAAGAGGGAACCAGACAAGCCGAGGGCCCTGCCTGCCTGGAGCTTCCCATGGAGCCCTGCCTCCACCATTTGTCAAACTTTTCTTAGCACTAACTTATGACTAAGAGAGATGCAAAAGTGGGAAATATGTTTTTATGATCTATTATTATCTCTAATCATGACCATAAAACTTCCAACCAAGATTTCCGACGCACCTACTAAGTGCATTACCCTATGCAATGTACTAGGAATTAAGCAGTACCTTCCAGGTGGCTGACAGCTTGGTGACCTGCCTTCTACTGGGAGTTTACTTATGGCAAGTTTGAAAACATTTTTTTAATAAAAAAAGATAACAAGGCAGGTGGTTTGCATTCATGATGGAAGCTCATAGTTACTAAATGGTTCCTGTGTCCTAGGAATTTAAATAGATATTTTTTTATTATTTTCACAATCCTATGAGGTATTATTGACACCATTTCATAAATGGGGAAACTGAGGTACATAGGTGAAATAACTTACCCTACTGCAGAGCCAGGATTCAAACCTAAGCCTGTCTACTACAAAAGTCCATGCTCTTTATCTACTGCTGCTGTGCTCCCAATAAGAAAGACAACAGAAATAAGAATAGAGATGTACTCCACCTTTACTCCCAGCTCCTGTATCAAAATCAGACTAGCTCTCTCTTAGCCAAAACCAACTAAGAGATGAACGATAATAGAAGTCAGGTCTAGTCTCACCACACTAAACAACACAGAGGAGATTAATTCTAGGAACTGTTTAGACTGAAGAGAAACTAAATGAAGATTATGATAATATGCTACTATGAAGGCTAAAAAAACATGAGAGAAGAGCTGTTGCCCATAACGACTTTCATAAACCTGCAAAATATTCTAAATGGAGCACTGAACCTCTGTGTATTAGGTCCATGTTTGTAAGTAAAAGACATAGGGATTTAAAATTAATGCCATCTTTTTCTAAGCTTTGAGTTATTAAACCACAGTTTACTGAGTGCATATTATAGTTCACATGGTGGTTAAGAGCCGTGGCTGTAGATTCCAGCTCTGCCACTTGCCATCTGTGTGGTGTGCTGTGACTTAGTTAAAAACTCTGAACCCGTTTTCTCATCTAGAATGAGTGAGTATTCAACCCTACATCTCAGGATTGCTGTGGGGATTAAAGGAATTGTTTATATAAAGCAATTGGCACTTAATCTGCATTCAATTTGTGTTATTATTGTTAGTCATTGCATGGTCATGTACGAAACGTCATAGAGTGATGCAATAAACTGTAAGGGGTGGTCCTTTCTATCAAGGAACCTATACTCTATTCGATAAGATGAGACTGACAGACAAATCAGGGTGTGAACCATATGAGACAACCCAAGGGAAGTGCTAAACAGTGTAACTACTGTGCACCAACACTTCAGAGACCTTCATGTACACACTGATCCCCAGGGATCTTGTTAAAATGCAGTTGCTGTTTCAGTGGGTCTGGGGTGGAGCCTGAACGTCCACATTTCTGATGAGTTCTCATGTGATGCTCCATGTTACTCGTTCATGGGTCACACTTTGAACAGTGAGGCTGTGGATAACCAGAGGTGGGAGGGGGCTGTCAAGTAAGGGCTGGGGTAGTACGCTTTGGAAGAGAGATGGAAATTTAGCTAAGGCTTGAAAGATAAATGTGGCATGGACACCTCAAAAAGAGATAGGTGACCTAGGCATGGGAATGCCATGATAAAAAGACGGAAAGGCAGGAAGACAAGTGGGACAATCAGGAAACACTCAGTTGGTTGACAAAGCCCGTACTCCTGAACCCTCTGTGGGGTGTAGAGCAGCAATAGTTTCCATCTCAGACAGTAGCTCTCAACGTTCATTGGGCACCAGAACCTTGTGGGCAGCTTACAGAATACAGATAGCTGAGCCCCACCCACAGAGATTCTGATTTAGCTGATCTGATTTAATCAAACTTTAGGAGTTCATATTCCAAATATGGATGAAAAAAAATATTGCACATTACCAGTAAGTAAGCATGCATCATGAAAATCTGTCGTGCTGCTACTTCACAAGTACAGTCAATATCTCAGAATCTCTTAACTAGTTGATGAGTTCTGAGCTATGGGGAAATTGAGGTAAATTGTATCCTGTGATTCACCCTTGTCTGCATGGCCCATTAGTGATGCATAAATAACTTTGGAAAGATTTATTAATGCCAAAGTTATGTTTTTTTATTTCTAATCATCTATATCTCTGAGGTGATGGCTTATTTATTATTTGATATATTCTTTCAATAACTTTCAGGGGTTGATAGTACACCATTCACTATTAACTTTTTTTTTTAAACTTAAATATAGGCTTACCATTTTCCCTTTGTTGTCTGGAAGGATGTCAGCCCCTTTCCACAATTTCTCAGAAATATTGGCTTGTTTCAAAGTTCTTGGAAAAATCCAGGAACCAGGTCACCAGACCCTGCTGATTTGAATGCCCCAGATTTTCCAGATATTCTGAAAGAAATTCATTCATTTTTCTAATTTGTCATTCTTACAAAACCAAATCAGTCCCCAAACAATAATTCATCATTGATCTTTCTGTAGAGGACAAAGAAGATATTAAGTTTGTCTGCCTTTAAATCACCTTCTATAATTAGAGTTCCCTTCCTCAATGTGAGAGATGTAAACTTTTACATAATTACTCTCTTCTATTTAACAGTCTAAATAACTTTGTGAGTCTTTGATGTCCCTTACCAAGTGATCTCCTGTTTAGCTAGAGCACTCCTAAAATAACACAGTTTCCATGACCCATGAACGACATTGAATATATATTTCCCAATACACGTTCTTGGATAATGTTTCTCTGAAGTCTTTTTGGTTCTCTAGTATGAGTGAGACAATTGGGAAAATGTAGGAAGACAGAGATTGAATATCAAGAGAAAGGGAGACAGGGAAGCAGGGAGAGCAGGAGGGAGGGAGAAAAGGAGGAAAAAAGGAAGAAAGAAAGATCAAAATCCCCATGTTAATTGTGTAAGAAGCGTGGATTTGGGGAGAAATCTTGAGTAAAATATTTCAACAGAAAAATAATGTAGACTGCCAAATTATACCTATATTCTTGCTAGAGATATTCATTTGCCTTTTTGACTTTGAACAAGGCTAATGGCTACAACATCTTTAAGTTTCTTATGAAATGAATGTGAGTGTATAAGACACTGCAACACTAGAAAAGGTATAATAGAAGCCTCTAATTGGAGGAGCTAGATTCTAAATGTGGCTTCTAATTACAAAAAAAAAAAAAACTACTCTTCTGTGAGAAAATATAGTGTTGTAGCTCTTGAATCAACATTTCCACAAAAATATGATGACTTAAATTTGACGACAGACACTAACAAATGATTTCATACTGCCTTGGTCCATTCAGGATGCTATAACAAAATATCACAGATTGGGTAGCTTATAAACGACAAAAATTAATTGTTCACCGTTCCGGAAGCTAAAATTCTGAGATCAGGGTGCCAGCATGGTCAGGTAAGGGCCATCTTCTGGGCTGAACACTTCTTGCTGTATCCTTACATGGTGGAAGGGACAAGCCAGCTCTCTGGGGTCTCTTTTATAAGAACACTGATCCCATTCATGAGCACTCTAACCTCATGACCTAATCACCTCCCAAAGGCCCCACCTCCATCTCGGGCATTAGGTTTTCAATATATGAGTTTTTTTTTTCTTTTTTTTACTAGTGGGGGGCATAAATATTCAGACCATAGCCCACATACACAAAAGTTTAGAAGGTTTGTAAACTTTTCACAATATTACATTTTTCTCCATCTCAAAGGTGAAATGATAGAAGAAAATGAGTTGCTTTAAAAACAGTAGCAATAGCTAACACATTGAGCACTTACTATGTGCTAAGTGCTGTGCCACTTGCTTTACATACATCATCCCATTTGACCTTCACAATAGCCTCATGAGCTTGGCATTATTTTACTCTCACTTTATAGATATAGAAAATGAGTCTTACTAGAGAGGTTGGACAACTTGACCAAGATCAAATATTTTGTTAGCCATGGAACCAGAATTTGATCCCAGGCATGCCAGGAGTCCATGATCTTAGCCAGTCTGTTAAATAAAATTGACATAAGTCACATACCATATATTTCAAATACTCATGCATGATACTTCTTTCTTTATATTTCTTTCAAGGAGGAAATACAAATAAAATCTATCCAAATGATAGTGCTTATCCATTTGGAAATCACTAGTCAATGACAAAGAAAAAGCTTCGTGCATATGAATTCATATCAACGCTATTAGTCAAAACAAAGACCTAAGGTCATTTTGTTTGAAGTTCACCTTTCTATTAGTGAAACACTAAAATGTCCTCTAAGACAAATTTAGAATTCCTAGAACAGCCTGACCTTTAATATTTATGTCATAACACAAATGTACTTTGGGTATCATTATCATATTATTGGTGTATTTCCGTTGTTCATCCTTCTCTGTTCATTAATCAGGCAAACATCCTGTAAACAGCTAAATTTATACAGAAATATAAATAAGATGGAGTTCATTGGTTATTCACCAAAATATCGAGATCCGTGGGGAGAAAATTAGGTTACAAAAACTGTGGCTTGAGGAGTAAACTTTCTCAGTTGCTATCATTTTATCTCAAGTTTAATTTTCTTTTTAGGTAGACCATGAAATTAAGAGATTAAAAAGAAAAATAAAGAGCTTAAAAGAAGAGTGAATTGCTTCATGATTTCAACAACTAGGAACTTTTGAGATGAAATAGAAGTAAGAGGTTATCTAATAGTAATAATTTTTGCTGGTTTTGTTTTATTTTTGAGAGTTTGCCATGTACTAAACCCTTTACATGAGTTATTATTAATTTGGGTTTCCCAGAAGCAGACTCTAAAACAAAGACTCAGATGTATGTGGTTCATTTGCAAGGTGTAGAAAAAACCGGAAAGGGGGGAGAGCAATGAGAAGGGAAAGGAAAGCAGACAATAAAGTGTGCATTATCAAGCCAGTTACCATAGCAGAGATGGAAGTTTAATCCTGCAGGAAAAGCATTATAAAACACATGCCTCGCAGTTATCCTGCCTGAAGGGTGAGGGAGCTGAGATATTTACACACCAATTCCCTTCAGTCATTATTTGTGAGATGCTCCTTGGGCATGAATTCCCTAGCACCTCAGAGCTGCATGCTTCCACAGCTTCAGAGAAAGCTTCAGGCAAAGAGAGGCAGAGACCATTGGAAGGTGACCTGCAAGCATGAAATTAGGAGCCTCAAGAACTTTAGGCAATAAACATACACGTTTGCTAAAGATGATCTAATTTAACTTCTTACAATAATCTCAATAACTATGAGTTTGATAGTATCATTATCCCCATTTTAAAGGTGAGGACATTGGGGCTCAGAGACATTGAGTGACTTACCTGTGGCCACACAGCAAATAAAAGGCAGAGCTTGCTTCAAAGTAGGTAATCTGACTCCACAGTCTGTAATCTTAGACATTACTCTGTACACTCTTCCAAAAGTTACTGCCTAAAAAGCTAACTCCACAAATTCCCCAAGGAAAAATATGCCTATATCCTGTTTTCACCAGCCAAGAAGATCTGATAGAGATTTACTTTCAACACCTTCCGCTAGGAAAATACTAAGTTTTTTTCCTAGCACAATTTTCTGGCCCTTAGTAAGTACTGAATTAATGATGAATAAGTCTATAAGGTTAGCCATAAATACATGTGTTCATACACTTATTTTCAAAGAATCCTCCTAGCTTCCCATTGAAAAAGAGGTCACCTAAATTCCATTATTTAGCCATATTATGCTGACCATTCCTCCCATTTGCAGGTCCACAGCTTTCTATGAAGAACCCTCAAGCATTACTAAAAAGCTCAAGGAAATTTCTTACATGGACTCCCAGACCATCCCATCCACAGACTGTTTTTCCTTCTGCCCATATCTTCATCTGTGTGTGGATCCTCCACACCCACTGGGCACCATTACTTCTTGCAGGCATTTCCCATATTTCCACCAGGCACCACCACTAATGCGTGGCAACCCCACAGTACCAAGCTGCATGGTGTTTGTGTGGAAACAGGAGAGGACAGAAATAGCACTGCCCTGTTTGCCAATATCTTGTATGGAGTAGTTACTAGAAATACTTCTCTGGGTATTTACTCTCAGTTTTCTCATTCCCCAGGACCCAGACGGGAGTCCACAGGGTACTGAGCCAAAGGGAAAGCTACTAGGCTGGTTCTATGATGACTAGAGTTGTTCTAGGGCTGAGCTTGTGCTACTTGACTCCCTGAGCATGAGTCCTTTCCTGTCCTTCCAGGTTTGGGGATGCTCAGCAGTCAGTTTGCCCTTGTCTAACCCCAATGTTACAATAGTATCCAGCTGAGCCCACCTGCACCCACCATGCCTCAATTTATACTTGGTTGAATGCATTGGGTTAATATTTTATGTACGATTTACATATGCCACATTGTATATGAAATTAGAAATATAACCTAATAATGTTGTTTCTGGCTGACATTTGTCTCAATCTCTCTCTAACCTTCTAATTTGTCATTCACTGTATCTACAAACACACTCGGAATATGTGCATAACCAAGAATAAATTTTTTAAGTTTAAAAATATTTTTTCAAGATTTTCCTAAAACCTGTATTATGAGATCTGGAAAACCCACAAAATTTGCTTTCTTGACCTAATCATCTGATACCAAGAACATTCTAATGAAAGATACAAAAGAGGGATTATACTTTAGCTCAAAGGAATGAGTCTAATGATGAAATTTCAGGCTTGAAGCAAATACATGGCAGTGACATTTGGAGCAGAAGAACTTTCTCTGACATTTCTCAAATGTGTAGCTAAACTCCAGCTCCAACTATAAGTGAAGCTTAACATGAATGAAGAGTTCTATCTTAAATGTTGAACTTTCAAGCCAAATGATAATTTGCTCTTTTAAAATGATGATCTTTAAGTTCCAAAAATTAAAGAACAAATCACCAAAAAGTTTCTACTTTCAGAAAGATTAGTCTCCCAAACTCAAAAGTCCAGAAGAAGTCCTGGGCTTCTACCAAGGTTTAGTCCAGCAGTTATTGTAATTCAAAGATCTGATTTCCTCCCATCATTCTACTGTATCAGCTGTGGGGTGAGTTTCATCCTCACAGTAATGAAATGGATGAATTAATTCCAGACTTTACATCTTCATAGGCACTAATCAAAGTGTTATGGGGTGAACGGTGTCCCTCCAAAATTCATATTTCAAAACCCCTAACTCCCAGTACTTCACAGTGTGAGATAGGTCCTTTAAAGAGGTAATTAGATTAAAATAAAGCTGTTTATGGTGAGCCCTTATCCAAACTGACTGTTGTCCTTAAAAGAAGAGGAAAGTTGGACACACAAGAGATACCAGGGGTTAGTGTGCAAAGAGGAAAGACCATGTGGGGACATAGCAAGAAGGCGGCCATCTGCAAGCCAAGGTAAGAGGCCTCAGGAGAAACCAAACCTGCTGACACATGATCTGGAACTTCTAGCCTCCATAGCTGTGAGAAAATAAATTCCTGTTGCTTAAGCCACCTGGGCTGTGGTATTGTGTTATGGCATCCCTAGCAATCTAATACACAAAGAAAGAGAGAGACTTTTCTTGTAGTTGCTGCAAAAGAAAAGAAATATCTTTTCCCAAGAACAACAGCAAACATCTCCATTATATTATATTAGTTCTGATTAGATTTAAGGGATGGAATAGATCCATTTGCCTTGGCTACTCAAGGCCCACTTCTAGAGCACAGGTAAAGTCAATTTCACCCAAATCAAGGCATAAGAATAGTTTCCCCTGAGTGGTTACCCAGTGAAATTTATACGGGGTACAGTTCCCAGAAAGAGGAGACACAGATGCTGAGCACTGCAGCTCATCAAGACTGAGTATCTTTCCCAGACCCATATGAGTCAGCAACAGTTTTTCAACAGGTTTGCTTCACTCCATAGTCTAGTGTCCTCCACACATTGCACCACCTCTCCAGTGTGGAGAAGCATCTTCTACTTCTTTTTCCAGTTTCAGAAAGCTCGGAAAGAAACGGGCTTATGAATGGAGAGAGGAGGACTGTTTACCCCAGCAGCACCAAAAAAAAATTTTTAAAGCCATATAAAATGTTAGAAGAAAAAAAGTAACCTCACCCATAAAGCACAATTAAGGGAAATTTTTCCCCTTTTTTTTTTTTTTTTTTAAAAAAGCTCTATACTCTGCAACAAGACATGAAGCATCTTTTAAACTGTCATCTGAGGAAGTAATGTTCATGAGTGGTTCTGAGATCAATACAGCATTTTCTTTGTGTTTTCTCCATCTTCCTTTCTTTCCACTAACATGAGGGAGAATAAAGTGCTTTGGTCAGTTATGTATGGGAGAAAATACATTTCTTTGACCCACACAGCTCATAAAACCTTTGCAGAACAACTCTTGAGTCAAGTGGAACTTCTCTTCTAACCTTGGCTCTGGTCCACTTACCAGGAAACTCTTTCATTTCTACATTAACAAAGGATGCTACTGAGGACTGCCTGGAGTTCTTGTTGGACTTAAAAACATGAGGAATTATAAAAAGTTTTTCATCCCTTTCCTGAATGCTTGCATTATCCAAATGCTGACTCAGAATGAGATCCCAGAACGGAAGGACACTGAGGCTTGTCAGTTCCTCATCCTTAGGAGGGCAAGCGTGTTGTCTCGCTTTCATGGGAAGTGACAACCCCCGACCCTGTGTGAGTCCCACTGTGCCACAGCTGCTTTTAGATTTCAAGGTGTATATAATTCAATCTGTTCATCCTTAATGAATACAAGTTTTCTTACCCCTGACCACAAAGCTTGGAAACAAGGCTTTGGTTTGTTCAGTTCTATTTTCAATAACACAAATTTTTCTTTGAACACAGCCACTAACTGGTCATCAAGCAGGTATCAATAACGGGCATTTTTCTCAGTCTCTCTGCAACCTCTAACCTTCCCTCAGATCTTTATGAGACAAGTGATAAATCCTTTTTACTGCTATGGGGGAGAAAATAGTAGTCATGGAGGAAAGGTGAGCAGAGACATGCTGGAAACGCCCCATCTGTATGCCTGCAAAGGCTCTGACAAAGTCCTTTGCTTTCTGTTATAGTTATCAACATCTGAGGGGGAGAGGGAGGGGGAATAAGCTTTTTGTTGTTATCCAAGATAGGATTTTTCCCTTACACTGTAATACTGTTGAAATATAAAACAACATGAAACAGTTATGGCAAGAGATCAAGAACAGAAATCTAGAAATTCTAGCCCTGATTATGTTCTAACCTGCTGGCTTCAAGTTCTTTATCATAAAATGGGGGAGTCCATTCTGGCTTTCATTCTATCAAACAAATGTTTATTGAATCTCTGTTTCATGTCAGGCATGATGCAAACATCCTGACTTAGAAAATACATTCAGTGCCGACCTCAAAGAGCCTATAGCCCCACAGGAGCAGGTAAGTAAGCAGATACCTGTCATTTAGAGGCATTAGTGCTATGATAAAGTTTACCATAGGGTACTGGGTGATAGGCATCATATATTATTAAAATTTACATTAATATATAAATAAAAGTTCACGCATGGTATTGATAGCTTTATTTTAATTAAAGATAATCCTAGGGTAGAATCCCAAGTTTGTAGACACTGATGGTTAAGCAGTGCTTTCAAAATCAAACTTTCTAAAGACAATTAAGGGAGACCTTCAAGATGGCGGAGGAGGAAGACGTGGAGATCACCTTTCTCACCAAGAATACATCAGAAATACATCTACATGTGGAACAACACCTACAGAACACCTACTGAATGCTGGCAGAAGACCTCAGACTCCCCAAAAAGCAAGAAACTCCCCCATGTACCTGGGTAGGGCAAATGAAAAAACAGAGAGAAAAGGATAGGGACGGGGCCTGCACCAGTGGGAGGGAGCCGTGAAGGAGGAAAGGTTTCCACACAATAGGAGCCCCTTCACGGGCGGAGACTGCGGGTGGCGGAAGGGGGAAGCTTCGGAGCCGCGGAGGAGAGCACAGCAACAGGGGAGCGTAGGGCAAAGCGGAGAGATTCCCGCACAGATGATCGGTGCCAACCGGCACTCACCAGCCCGAGAGGCTTGTCTGCTCGCCCGCCGGGTTGGGCGGGGCTGGGAGCTGAGGCTCGGGTTTCGGGTTTCGGTCGGAGCGCAGGGAGAGGACTGGGGCTGGCGGCAGGAAGAGAGCCTGAAGGGGTTAGTGCACCACGGCTAGCCCGGAGGGAGTCCGGGAAAGTCTGGATCTGCCGAAGAGGCAAGAGATTTTTTCTTCCCTCTTTGTTTCCTGGTGCGCGAGGAGAGGGGATTAAGAGCGCTGCTTAAAGGAGCTCCAGAGACGGGCGCGAGCCATGGCTGAAAGCGCGGACCCCAGAGACGGGCGTGGGACGCTGGGGCTGCTGCTGCCGCCACCAAGAAACCTGTGTGCGAGCACAGGTCACTCTCCACACCGCCCCTCCCGGAGCGTGTGCAGCCCGCCACTGCCACGGTCCCGTGATCCAGGGAGGGCTTCCCCGGGAGAGCGCACGGCACGCCTCAGGCTGGTGCAACGTCACGCTGGCCTCCGCCGCCGCAGGCTCGCCCCGCACTCCGTGCCCCTCCCTCCCCCCGGCCTGAGTGAGCCAGAGCCCCCGAATCAGCGGCTCCTTTAACCCCATCCTGTCTGAGCGAAGAACAGACGCCCTCAGGCGACCTACACGCAGAGGCGGGGCCAAATCCAAAGCTGAACCCTGCGAGCTGTGAGAACAAAGAAGAGAAAGGGAAATCTCTCCCAGCAGCCTCAGAAGCAGCGGATTAAATCTCCACAATCAACTTGATGTACCCAGCATCTCTGGAATAACTGAATACACAATGAATCATCCCAAAACTGAGGCAGTGAACTTTGGGAGCAACTGTAGAATTGGGTTGGCTTTCTGCATCTAATTTATTTCTGGTCTTATGTTTACCTTAGTTTAGTATTCAGAGTTTATTATCATTGGTAGATTTCTTTATTGATTTCTTTGATCGCTTCCTTTTTTTTAATATATAGATTTTTTTTTCTGAGTGTGTATGTATAGGCTTCTTTGTGTGATTTTCTCTGTATAGCTTTGTTTTTACCATTTGTCCTAGGGATCTGTCTTTTTTTTTTTTTTTTTTTTGGATAGTTTTTACCACTTGTTTTCATTGGTGGATTTGCTTTTTGGTTTGGTGGCTCTCTTCTTTCTTTCTTTCTTTCTTTTTCTTTTTGTATTACTTTTAAATCTTTTAATTTTAATAATTTTTTATTGTAATAACTTTATTTTATTTTACTTTTTTCTTTCTTTCTTTTTTTCTCCCTTTTCTTCTGAGCCATGTGGCTGACAGGGGCTTGGCACTCCAGCCGGGTGTCAGGCCAGTGCCTCTAAGGTGGGAGACCTGAGTTCAGGACATTTGACAACCAGAGACCTCTGGGCCCCGTGTAATATCAAACAGTGAAACCTCTCCCAGAGGTCTCCATCTCAACACTAACGCCCAGCTCCACTCAATGACCACCAAGCTACAGTGCTGGACACCCTATGCCAAACAGCTAGCAAGACAGGAACACAACCCCACCCATTAGCAGAGAGGCTGCCTACACAATAAGGCCACAGACACCCCAAAACACACCACCAGACATGGTCCTGCCCACAAGAAAGACAAGATCCAGCCTCATCCACCAGAACACAGGCACCAGACCCCTGCACCAGACCCCTCCACCAGAAAGCCTACACAACCCGTGGAATGAAATTTACCCATTGGGGGCAGACACCAAAAACGAGAACCACAAACCTGCAGCTTGTGAAAAAGAGACCCCAAACACAGTAAGTGAAGCAAAATGAGAAGACAGAGCAACACACAGCAGATGAAGGAGCAAGGTAGAAATCCACCAGACCAAATGAAGAGGAAATAGGAAGTCTACTTGAAAATGAATTCAGAGTAATGATATTAAAGATGATCCAAAATCTTGGAAATAGAATGGAGATAATACAAGAAACAATGAGGACCTAGAAGAACTAAAGAGCAAACAAACAATGATTAAAAACCCAATAAATGAAATTAAAAATTCTCTAGAAGGAATCAATAGCAGAATCACTGAGGAAGAAGAATGGATAAGCAACCAGGAAGATAAAATATTAGAAATAACTACAGCAGAGCAAAATAAAGAAAACAGAACAAAAAGAGTCGAGGAGAGTCTCAGAGACCTCTGGGACAACATTAATGCACCAACATTCAAATTATAAGGGTCCCAGAAGAAGAGAAAAAGAAAGGGAGTGAGAAAATATTTGCAGAGATTATACTTAAAAACTTCCCTAATATGGGAAAGGAAATAGTCAATCAAGCCCAGGAAGCACAGAGAGCCCCATACAGGATAAATCCAAGGATAAACATGCAAAGACACATATTAATCAAACTATCAAAAATTAAATACAAAGAAAAAATAAAAGCAGCAAAGGAAAAGCAACAAATAACATACAAGGGAATCCCCATTACATTAACAGCTGATCTTTCAGCAGAAACTCTGCAAGCCAGAAGGGAGTGGCAGGACATATTTAAAGTGATGAAAGGGAAACAACGACAACCAAGATTACTCTACCCAGCAAGGATCTCATTCAGATACGACAGAGAAATTAAAATCTTTACAGACAAGCAAAAGCTAAGAGAATTCAACAACACCAAACCAGCTTTACAACAAGTGCTAAAGGAGCTTCTCTAGTCAGGAAGCACAAGAGAAGGAAAAGACCTACAATATCAAATGCAAAACAATTAAGAAAATGGTAATAGGAACACACATATCAATAACTACCTTAAATGTAAATGGATTAAATGCTCCAACCAAAAGACATAGACTGGCTGAATGGATACAAAAACAAGACCTGTATATATGCTGTCTACAAGAGACATACTTCAGACCTAGGGACACATACGGATTTAAAGTGACAGGATAGAAAAAGATATTCCATGCAAAAGGAAATAAAAAGAAAGCTGGAGTAGCAATTCTCATATCAGATAAAATAGACTTTAAAATAAAGACTATTACAAAAGACAAAGAAGGACAGTACATAATGATCAAGGGATCAATACAAGAAGAAGACATAACAATTGTAAATATTTATGCACCCAACATAGGAGCACCTCAATACCTAAGGCAAATGCTAACAGCCATAAAAGGGGAAATCGACAGTAACACAATCATACTAGGAGAATTTAACACCCCACTTTAACCAATTGACAGATCATCCAAAATAAAAATAAGTAAGGAAACACAAGCTATAAATGATACGTTAAACAAGATGGACTTAATTGATATTTATTGACATTCCATCCAAAAACAACAGAATACACTTTCTTCTCAAGGGCTAATGGAACATTCTCCAGGATAGATCATATCTTGGGTCACAAATTAAGCCTTGGTAAATTTAAGAAAATTGAAATAACATCAAGTGTCTTTTCTGACCACAACTCTATGAGACTAGATATCAATTACAGAGAAAAATCTGTAAAAAATACAGACAAATGGAGGTTTAAAAATACACTACTAAATAACCAAGAGATCAGTGAAGAAATCAAGAGCAAATCAAAAAATACCTAGAAACAAATGACAATGAAAACACAACGACCCAAAACCTATGGGATGCAGCAAAAGCAGTTCTTAGAGGGAAGTTTAGCACAATACAATCCTACTTCAAGAAATATCTGAAATAATCAACCTAACCTTACACCTAAAGCAGTTCGAGAAAGAAGAAGAACAGCAAAAAAAAAAAACCCCAAAGGTAGCAGAAGGAAAGAAATCATAAAGATCAGATCAGAAATAAGTGAAAAAGAAATGAAGGGAACAATCCAAAGATCAATAAAACTAAAAGCTGGTTCTTTGAGAAGATAAACAAAATTGATAAACCATTAGCCAGCCTCATCAAGAAAAAAAGGGAGAAGACACAAATCAATACAATTAGAAATAAAAAAGAAGTAAAAACTGGCACTGCAGAAATACATAGGACAATGAGAGAATACTACAAGCAACTCTATGCCAATAAAATGGACACCCTGGAAGAAATGGACAAATTCTTAGAAAAGCACAACCTTCCAAGACTGAACCAGGAAGAAACAGAAAATATAAACAGACCAATCACAAGCACTGAAATTCAGAATGTGATTAAAAATCTTCCAACAAACAAAAGCCCAAGACCAGATGGCTTCACAGGTGAATTCTATTAAACAGTTAGAGAAGAGCTAACACCTATCCTTCTCAAACTCTTCCAAAATATAACAGAGGGAAGAACACTCCTCAATGCATTCTATGAGGCCACCATCACCCTGACACCAAAATGAGACAAAGATGTCACAAAGAAAGAAAACTACAGGCCAATATCACTGTTGAATATAGGTGCAAATATCCTCAACAAAATAGTAGCAAACAGAATCCAACAGCACATTCAAAGGATAATACACCATGATCAAGTGGGGTTTACCCCAGGAGTGCAAGGATTCTTCAATATATGCAAATCAATCACCATATTAACAAATTGAAGGAGAAAACCCATATAATTATCTCAATACATGCAGAAAAAGCTTTTGACAAAATTCAACACTGATTTATGATAAAAACCCTCCAGAAAGTAGGCATAGAGGGAACTTATCTCAACATAATAAGGACCATATATGACAAACCCACAGCCAACATCATTCTCCATGGTTAAAAACTGAAAGCATTTCCTCTAAGATCACGAACAAGGCAAGGTTGGTCCACTCTCACCACTATGATTCAACACACTTTTAGAAGTTTTAGTCACAGCAGTCACAGAAGAAAAGGAAATAAGAGGATTCCAAATCAGACAAGAAGAAGTAAAGCTGTCACTGTTTGCAGATGACGTGATACTGTACATAGAGAATCCTAAAGATGCTACCAGAAAACTATTAGAGCTGATCAATGAATCTGGTAAAGTAGCAGGATACAAAATTAATGCACAGAAATCTCTTGCATTCCTATACACTAATGATGAAAAATCTGAAAGAGATATTAAGGAAACACTCCCATATACCATTGCAACAAAAATAATAAAATACCTTGGAATAAACCTACCTAAGGAGATAAAAGACCTGCATGCCAAAAACGATAAGACACTGATGAAAGAAATTAAAGATGATACAAACAGATGGAGAGATATACCATGTTCTTGGATTGGAAGAATCAACATTGTCAAAATGACTATACTACCCAAAACAATCTACGGATTCAATGCAATCCGTATTAAGCTACCAATGGCATTTTTCATAGAACTAGAACAAAAAGGTTTCACAATTTGTATGGAAACACAAAAGACCCCGAATAGCCAAAGCAATCTTGAGAAAGAAAAACGGAGTTGGAGGAATCAGGCTCCCGGACTTCAGACTATACTAAAAACTTACAGTAATCAAGACAGTATGGTACTGGCACAAAAGCAGAAATATAGATCAATGAAACAGTATAGAAAGCCCAGAGATAAACCCATGCTCATATGGTCACCTTATCTTTGATAAAGGAGGCAACAATATACAATGAAGAAAAGACAGCCTCTTCAATAAGTGGTGCTGGGAAAACTGGACAGCTACATGTAAGAGAATGAAATTAGAACACTCCTTAAAACCATACACAAAAATTAAGTCAAAGTTGATTAAAGACCTAAATGTAAGGCCAGACACTATAAAACTCTTACAGGAAAACACAGGCAGAACACTCTATGACATAAATCACAACAATATCCTTTTTGACCCACCTCCTAGAGAAATGGAAATAAAAACAAAAATAAACAAATGGGACCTAATGAAACTTAAAAGCTTTTGCACAGCAAAGGAAAACATAAACAAGATGAAAAGACAACCCTCAGAATGAGAGAAAATATTTGTAATGGAGCAACTGACAAAGGATTAATCTCCAAAATCTAGAAGCAGCTCATGCAGCTCAATATCAAAAAAACAAAAAACCCAATCCAAAAACAGGCAGAAGACCTAAATAGACGTTTCTCCAAAGAAGATATACAGACTGCCAACAAACACATGAAAGGATGCTCAACCTCACTAATCATTAGAGAAATGCAGATCAAAACTACAATGAGGTATCACCTCCCACCAGTCAGAATGGCCATCATCAAAAACTCTACAAACAATAAATTCTGGAGAGGGTGTGGAGAAAAGGGAACCCTCTTGCACTGTTGGTGAGAATGTAAATTGATACAGCCACTATGGAGAACAGTATGGAGGTTCCTTAAAAAACTAAAAATAGAACTACCATATGACCCAGCAGTCCCACTACTGGGCATATACCCTGAGAAAACCATAATTCAAAAAGAGTCATGTACCACAATGTTCATTGCAGCTCTATTTACAATAGCCAGGACATGGAAGCAACCTAAGTGTCCATCAACAGATGAATGGATAAAGAAGATGTGGCACATATATACAATGGAATATTACTCAGCCATAAAAAGAAACGAAATTGAGTTATTTGTCGTGAGGTGGATGGACCTAGAGACTGTCATACAGAGTGAAGTCAGTCAGAAAGAGAAAAACAAATACTGTATACATATGTATAGTTTATATATAGTTTATATATATATAAACACATATATATGGAATCTAAAAGAAAAAAAAAGAAGGTTCTGAAGAACCTAGGGGCAGGACAGGAATACAGACACAGCCGTAGAGAATGGACTTGAGGACACTGGGAGGGGGAAGGGTAAGCTGGGACGAAGTGAGAGAGTGGCATTGACTTATATACACTACCAAATGTAAAACAGATAACTAGTGGGAAGCAGCCGCATAGCACAGGGAGATTAGCTCGGTTCTTTGTGACCACCTAAAGGGGTGGGATAGAGAGGGTGGGAGGGAGACGCAAGAGGGAGGAGATATGGGGATATATGTATATGTATATGTATAGCTAATTCACTTTGTTATACAGCAGAAACTAACACACCATTGTAAAGCAATTATACTCCAATAAAGATGTTAAAAAATATCAATAAATAAAAATTAAAAATAAAGACAATTAAATTGTCTGAAAATATAATCAGAACTTTTCAAAATGGAATGCTCCTGAATTATGATTCAATATATGAAAATAGAAGTTAATTTTTTTAAAAACTGGAAAGTACATCAGATGTCATTCTTGTACACCATACCCAGAATGTACAAGTGGAAACTTTTCTGTAGATTCATACAATTTCCAGATTGAATACTTCTAGGACCATATCATAAAAGATACTAGTTTATTTCAACTCTAACATTTTAATTGTAATATATTTTCTTTGAAATCCTGTTTTGCAAAACATTTCCATTAACTAGTTTCAGTGCAGAAATCCAAAATCTGACATGGAATTAAATATGTTATGCCCATAAATCTCAATTTTTTATATCATAGTAACTGTAATTGCCACTCAGAATAAAACACACACACACACATACACACAAATACATTCTTCAGTTGATATTAGTAAACACTAATATTCCAGTTCTCTTTTGCTGTATTTTTTTACTATTAGCTTTTGAAATTTAAATACATGCTTCTACCCACCCACCCACTCACTCCAGAAATCCACCAATCTAGAATATGTTTTGGCAAAAAAAAAAAAAATTTCAACCCCCCATCTTTCTAGAACCTGGGGTTTTGATATTATACAAGACTTTAACCATTTTTAAAAAATTAATCCAACCTCTGGCACAAGCCTCTTTCCAGTTACTTGGGGTGTGGCTTCTTACCCTAAGTTAAATTTCTGTCTTTGAGCTTAATGTTCAGCTGGGTGGAAAAATAAGAAGAAGAAGAATTGCATTAAAACAGTTTGATGCATTTTTCGTTATTCAGTTTAGACACGAACCTAATGGTGTCACCCTGTCTTCTAGCAAAAAAATAAATAAATAAACAAACCATCAAAATCTCCAAATGCAAATTAATCACATCTCATATTTTTTTTGCCATACGTATCTTAATTGCTTGTTTGGAAGGCACATTTTCAAAGCCATAGGTCTGAAGATTATACGCTTGAGGCACTCCAAGCTAGCTTTTTCTTGTCAGATAATAAAATCCTTTCACCAGCAAACCAGTACAAGTTAAAATGGAGCTGCCTAAATTTCAGCATCTATTCAAGGCCTCTTGCTAAATTAAGGTTCTTTGTTTAAAACAGCAATAATTCTTCCACCTCTGGGCTCTTTGTAATCTAAGCTTACTGTGAAGAAAGAGTTATTCCATTTTGATCTAATTTCCAACAGCTCAAAGATTAAGGATAGGAAAGTGGAGGAGTTAATTTCAGTAAATAGACTTTTTCTGGAAAGAAATTTTTGGTCCATTTACTATAGGTGAGCAGCCCCACTGGTCTTTATTTCTAGGAGAGCCATGCTCAGGACTCAAGAGACTTTGGAGATAATGCTCTGGGAGCTTAATCTGATACTGAGGCAATCTGATCCATGACTCCTTGCCAACCCAGAGGAGAGAAATTTGTGCTCATGAGACCTTGGTTCAGGGGTGATTTTAAGTATAGACACAAACTATGGAATTTTCTGGGGTATGTTTGAGCACTCACTTTCCAAGTTGCCAGGAGTGTGTGTGTGTGTGTGTGTGTGTACCATAGTTACATTTTCATGATTGTGGTCCTGCAGAGGGACTGAGGCAAGTGCCTTCTATAAAGTGTGAGGATTTGGTCTTTAGCTCTTGGGGGATTTTTCTGAAAACCTGAGATTTTTCCCCCGATGGTCTTCAATGCTTACGTTTTACAACTTTTCCTGAATATCTGTTAATCTCATAACAACTTTCCAGGTAGTCCTTCCCATTTTACAGGTGAGGAGACTGAGACACATAGAGTTAACTCACTTTCCCATGGCCCCACAAATAATAGTGATAGGTTTGCAAGTCCAGGCAAACTCTGGAGACTGTACCCTCAAGAACTAAGCATAACTCTACACACTGAGTGGAGGAACTGTTCTCTCTACCCTGCTCCGAGTATATACCAGGATAATCACCCTGTTCCCAGTATATCCCAGAACATCTAAGGCACATAATGGGTGACCCTTCTCTGGAAAACCTGAATGGCCCTAAATAAAAGTCCCCTGTAGAAGGGAAAACTGGACAATGAAGAACCTTGCAGTCAGCTAACATCTCTCAAGTGTACAGAGCTACAAATCAGTGTGGTAGGCCTTACTCTTAAATGTGAAAAAATCACAGATTACCAAGTATTTGAAATGCACAAATGTGAAAGAAAAATATAAAGACCTGGAAAAAACAAAGTCAGTATTCCAACTAGAAGAGCACTTCAAAAGTATAGAGTGATAACAGAAGACATTGCATCCATAAAGCAAAACCAGGGTGCTATATAAAAGGAATAATCATACCAAATAGTATGAAAAATATATTCAACCCAGCAGAAGAGAAAGCAAAGATGATAAATTAGCAGATTATAAAAAGAGGAATATATAAACGGCTAATATCATTAGTAGTGAGAGAAATGAGAATTAAAACCAATCTGTAATACAATGTCACAATCATTAAATTGGGGAAAATTTTAAATTCTGACAATATTAAGTGTTGACAAGGACGTGAAGTGACAGAAGCTCTGGAAGAGGGAGAGTAAATATGTAAACTGTCTTTGAAAGCAGTATCTTGCCAAGTTGCAGCTAAGCATATCTTATGACTAGCAATTCTACTCTTAGGTATGAATCCCAGAAAAACTCATAAAAATGTACACAAGGAGCCTTGTGCAAGAATGTTCATGGTAGAATTGTTTGAAATACCAGAAAAGAAAACCTGGAAAAACCCAAAATATCCATTAAGAGGGATGTGGATTAGTAAAATGTAGTATAGTCATACAATGGGAACTATGAAAATGAATAAATGAGTTCCATATATCACCATGAATTAACCTCACAAACATAATTTTGAGCAAAAAAAAGAAAGTTATGTGGCAATTCTTACAGTATGATGCCATTTATATAAAACATTTAAGAATATAAAACAATATGTAAGGGAAAATTGTAGTAAAACCATAAAAATCTACATAGCAGTGATAAACACCAATACAGATACCTCTAGAGAGGAAAAGGAGGCACTGTAATTGGGAAATTATTCACAAGGGGCTACAACCCTATTTGTAGTGATTTTTTAAAATCAGGTGGCATGTCGTAGTTGTTATGTTTTTCTCTATACCTCTTTGTGTGTCAGAGATTTTTTTTAAATAAACAATTACAAAATAAAAAATCCAGAAATTTAACAAATGTAGTAGACTACATTTTAAATTAAATAAAAGGATTGGAATATAAGGTAAATATAATCTTTCATAAAGAAAAATAAGGATAATGAAAATTTTAAAGTGTAAAACATTAAAAGTACAGACAAACCCAACATCTAACTAATAGGAATTTGAGACAGGAAGCAGAGAGAAATCAAGAGGAAGAAATTATCAAATAGATAATACAAAAAAGAAAGAAACTTCTAGAACGGAAGGACATGGATTTTCAAAGTAAGCAGGTTCAGTGCAGGTCCAGAAAAAAGTGAATGAAAATATCCACACTAAACACTGTGAAATTCAAGTACTCTAAAAATAAAAATACTAAAATGTCCAGAAAGGAAAGATAGGTAACACAGAACAAAATTCAAAATAGAGTTGAAATTCTCAACAGCAAAACTGCTTGCTGAAACATAATTGAACTAGGCCTTCAAATGATTTTCAATTAAAATTCTGTATTTCAACTATTGATCAAATGTCAGATGGAACTGCAGGAACTCAAAAAGTTAAGTTAGGTGAGAAAAAAAATCTTAGTGAAGCAGATGAGTTTACTAGCATTATTTCATTATTTAACTATGTGCCGATATCACCTGTCTACAAATTAAGTAAACTAAAATGAATTAAAACAAAAACGCATATCAAGAAAGCTCTGAATATAATTTTAAGGGGTTTATAAAGAACCTAAAACACATTCATAGACCACATGGAGCATCAGGGGCTCTAGGTCAAGGAAAAAGTGAAAAGAGGTGTCAGAGGAGATGAAGGAGAGGGCATAGGCAGAGGGTTTTCCTTTGACAAAAAAAAAAGAACACAACTTTAATGGTCACGAATGATAATGGAGGTGGCTGGATATGGATGTTGCTTAGATGGCAGAAGTCGAAGGAATCCCCATGTGAGTATGATGACGGGGATGAAAGTGAAGAAAGAGGGAATGGAGGTCTTGAGCAGCGCATAAAAGGAAACCTTACAATTAGAATTCTCCTCTCTCTTCTGAAACTGGTTTTGTGTCGACTGACCCTTGTGCAATGTTATAACGAGGGTTACATCACAGAGTAGGCTGGTGGGGACTGAGGCTTAAGCCCCTTCACCACAGTCTCTCTCCAAGTCATCCTAGTTAAACATTCGAATAACCATCTGCAAACAAACCTTAAAATCTACGCAGTCTATACCTTCAAGACAAGTCCTCTATTCCTTTCTTTCAAAAACTTTGCCCCTAAGCCTATCCTATTCAGAGATTTTGAGAATTTCATTAATTAGTATAACTAGAACTCAAATATTTGTGATCAAGAAACAAATCTGATTTTTTGAGCACTGGGAATAAAAGTCCTGGCTCACGCACAGAGGCCACTCTCTCCCAGATTCTCCAGTACAATCAGTCCACATCCTTCTGCCAACAAAACAAAAACTTCAACTGGGAGAAGGGTGCTAGCTAGAACTTTGTTACTTGGCCAATCTAGGCAGCAGGAAATGTCCCAAAGCATACCCCTCCATGTACTGACAAAGCCCCTCTTTGCAGAAGAAGGATGGGTTACCATCAGTCAAGGGGCCCCTGAGTAGATCAACCCATCTGAGGGAGCTGTCCGAAGACACTGTGTCCCCTTGGGAAAAACCCCTGACCCCTCCTTTAATTTGAAAACTCTTCACCATCTCAAAGGACAGGAAGTTGAGTTCAGTCTGTTACAAATCTTCATGATGTTAATTGAATTAGATAGGAAAATAGCTTTGTAATTGACCTTTGTCATGATTCTCAGTTAAAATTTTAGATGAATATAAATTCAACTGGATAGATTAGAAAATAAATATAAAAATGAAGGTCACCCCATTCCAGGTCATGCCACACTGAGGATAGAAATCACCCCCTTTTATATTCTTTGTATGCCTCTGGGCCTTGCATACTGCCATTAATGTTAACCACTAGGGTAGGCAACTGTCCTTCCCAGCTGGCTGAAATGCCAGAAAACTCTGCAAGTTGGATTTGCTGACAGAACTGGCTGGTGAAAAGTGCTGGAGGAGGTATACTTTTTGAAAGTCACTGCCACGCTGATGGAAATGCTTAAACATAATAAAAACAGCTCCTAAAAAGTTTGAACATTAGGAAGCCAAAACAATCTGTCTACTACAGTTTCCAGAGGCAGCCATCCAATTACAGTTTTTGTACTCATTTCACAACTCTGCATCTTTCTGTTCTTGTTGTTGGGACTTTCTAAAGAAATGAATTTTAATCAGCAAAATAAAAGATGAATGACTTCAATTTGAGGTCTTACAAAATCATTTTGAACATAAAAGCGCTAAGTGGAATTTCAAAGGCAGCAAGAGAAAGACTTTAACAGGTGAATACAAAATTTTTTCCAACACATTCAATCTGTAAATATTTATTAAGCTTCTACCAAGATCCACTCACTATATTAGGCACCAGGCATTGTGTTAGTTTCTGGGCAATGTGATAGACACTGAATCTACACCAGAAAACAGGCCAAAAGACCCATAAAGAAGAGATTTAACAAATATTTACATTCTGCCATGTCTTTCTTTGTAGTAGTTGTATAAACTTTAGCCATACAAAGTAAGCAGCATGGTGATGTCACAGTAGGAAAAACAAGGCTCTTAGACACTAATGAGCTCTTCTAGCTCTTGAAGTTCTTTTGATCTTAATCTCAGTTTCTCCTGTAGTAAATTCCAAATTGTGACATTTAACTCTTTGTCAAACTGACTTTAGACATGTTCTTCATGTAACTCCCACAGATACTCTGCTTTCTAATTAGTATCCACTGTGCCCATCTTTAAGCACTCTCCTTTGTTTATGAGACTGAGCCCAGAAAAGAGGTGCAGGAAATGAAAGCTGACTTGAGGACTCCGGGTGGTACTTGAGCCTCATTGTTGATTTCCTCCCCTCCACACCTCAGTCACCTGATGAAATCCCACCCTCTCGCTGTTTCCCCCTCTTTCCTAGAGATTTACCCCTTTAATAAGGAGGGACCAAGAGTAGGTTTGACAGCAGTCACTGGAGTCTGGTCCTCGCAGGGCTTCCGGGGCACACAGGTACAGGAAAAAGAACTAGGGTTTGGAGTGACCCAGCTTGTCTTGAATTCTAGTTCTTATTTATTGGTGGCTGTATAATTCTGGATGAGCCAACCTGACTTCTCTGACTCACTGTCCTCATTTGTAAACTACGGATAACAATGCCCATCTCATAAGATGCTAAGATGACCTCGTGAGTTAATACACTTGAAGCAGTTATCACAGTGCTGAGCTTATAGTAGGTTCTTGGACAGTTTTCTTCCCTTTTATTCTCCACTTCTTTCTACTAATACAAGTAGCTTCTTTGGGCATCAGGAGCCCTCTTCACTATGAGTTAGGTTCACCCCGTAGCCTGTATTTTTTTTATGTCCTCCTTTTAGATCTTCTCCTTTTCTTCTTGGAGCCTAGGTCAGTCCCTTCCAAATTCTAATCTTTTTTAAAATATATGTAACAACTTTATTGAGATATGATTCACATACCATACAATTCAACCATTTAACATGTACCATTCAATGTTTTCTAGCATATTCAAAGACATGTGCAACCATCACAGTAGTCAATTTTTGAATATTTGTATCACTTCAAAAAGAAACTTTTATCAGTCATTCCTCATTTCTTCCCCACTCTCCTTTTCCTAGACAACCATTAATCTACTTTCCATCTCTATAGATTTACCTATTATGAACATTCCTATATGGAATCATACAATATGTGGTCTTTTCTAACTAGGTTCTTTCATTTACCATAATGTTTCAAGGTTCATCCAAGTGGAAGCATGTATCAGTACTTCATTACTTTTTATTACCCAATAATATTCGATTGTATGGATATACCACATTTTGTTTATCCATTCATCAGTTGATGCACATTGAGTTATTTCAACATTTTGGCTATTATGAACAATGCTACTCTGAACATTCATGTACAAGATTTTGTATGAACATAGTGTTCATTTCTCTTGGGTATATACTTAAGAGTGGAATAGCTAGGACATATAACTCTTATTTTAACTTTTTTAGGAACAGCCACTGTTTTTAAAAAGAGCTGTACTATTTTACATTCTTATCAAAAGAGTACAAGTGTTCAAATTTTTCTACATTCTTTTCAACACAACATTTACTCTCTGTCTTTTTGATTATAACCATTCTAGCAAGTGAAAAGTTGTATTTCATGTGGTTTTGATTTGCACTTTTCTAACAAGTAATGATGTTGGGCATTTTTTCATGGATTTATTAGTCATTTATATACCTTCTTTGGGTAAATGTCTATTTAGATCCTTTACCCATTTTTAAATTTAATTTCTCATCTTTTTAATTTTGAATTGTAAGTGCTCTTTACATATTCTATATACAGCTTTCATATATCAGAGATATGGTTTTCAATTATTTTCTCCTATTCTGTGGGTTTTCTTTTCACTTTCTTCTTGGTATATTTTGAAGCACTGAAGTTTTTAATTTTGATGAAATACAATTTATCTTCTTTTTCTTTTGCTGTGTGTACTGTTGGTGTCATATTTAAGAAGGCTTTGCTTAACCCAAGACCATGAAGATTTACTCCTATACTTTCTTTTAAAGTGTTTTACAGTTTAGCCTTTACATTTAGTCTGATTCATCTTGAGTTAATTTTTGTGCATTGTATAAGGAAGAGATCTGCCTTTGTTCTTTTGCAAGTATATATCCAGTTATTCCAACATTTGAAAGATTATTTTCCTCCATTGAATTTTCTTGACATCCCTGTCAAAATCAATTGACCATAAATCTAAGAATTTTGGAACTCTTAATGTTCCATTGATCCACATGTCTATCTTTTTACCAGTACCATATTGTCTTGATTACTGTAGCTTTGTAATAAGTTTTGAAGTCAGACAGTGTGAGTCCTCCAAATTTGTTTTTCTGGTTTTGAGATTGTTTCTATCCTGGGTTCTTTGTATTTCCACAGGAATTTTATAATCATCTTGTCAATTTCTGTAACAAAAAAAAGTCAGCTGGTATTTTGAAAAGGATTGTGTTGACTCTTTAGGTCAAATTGTATTTGAAAGTACTGTCATCTTAACAATATTTAATCTATCCATCTATAAGCATAGGATATCTATTTCCATTTATTTCTTTAATTTATTTCAAAAATGTTTTGTAGTTTTTAGAGTATGAGTTTTGCATTTTTGTTAAATTTAGTCCTAAGTACGTTTTCTCTCCAATGCCATTAAAAATGAATTTGTTTTCTTAATTTCATTTTTAAATTGTTCACTGCTAGTCTATGGAAATGCAATTGATTTATATACATATTATATCTTGTGTAACTCATTTACTAGCTCTAGTTAATTTTTACTGGTTTTCTTAGACTTTTTTATGTATTAGATAATGTCGTCTGCAAATAGAAATCATTTTATATCTTCCTTTCCAATCTGGATGCCTTTTATAGCTTTTTATTGTCAATTGTCCTGGTTAGAATCTCCAGTACAATGTTGAATAGAAGTAGCAATAGTGAATACTTGTATTATTCCTTATCCTAGGGAGAAAGCATTCAGTCTCTCACCATTAAGTATGATGCTAGTTGTGGGTTTTTTATAGATGTTCCTTATTAAGTTGAGGAAGCTCCCTTCCATTTCTAGTGTGTTCAGTGTTTTTATCATGAAAAGGTGTCGGACTTTTTCAAATGCTCCTCTGTGTCTTTTGAGATTATAGTGTGTTTTTTGCCCTTTATTCTCTCAATACAGTTCAATGCATTCATTGATCATCAAATGTTAAACTAACCTTGCACTTCTGGGACAAAGCTCACTTGATCATGGTGTATAATTCTTTTTAGTTGAAGAATTCAATTTGCGAGTATTTTACTGAGGATTTTTTATCTATGATCATAAAAGATACTGGTCTATAGATTTATTGTGATGTTTTGACTGGCCTCGTAGAATGAGACATGAGGAATTCTCTCCTCTTCTATTTTTTAGAGAAGTTTTGGAAGGATTGGTTTTAATTATTCTTTAAACATTTGGTAGAATAAACCAGTGAAGCCATGTGGGCCTGGGCTTTTCTTTGTGGGAAGTTTTTGATTATTGACTCAATCTCTTTATTTATTACATTAGTTCCTAGAGCTACCATAACAAAGTACCACAAATTGGGTAGCTTAAAACACCAGGCATATTGGAGTAAAGCTCACCCTATTTCAGTATGACCTTATCTTAATTTAATTAATTACATCTATAATAACCCCATTTCCAAATAAGATCACATTCTGAGTTACTAGGAGTTAGGACATCAACATATCTTTCAGGGGATTCATTCAAACACTTGTTTTGGATCTATACAGATTTTCTATTTCTTCTTCAGTTAGTTTCAGTAGTTTGTATCTTTTAGGAAATTTCTTCCTTTCATCTAAATTATTTAATTGTTAATATGCAGATGTTCATAGTTTTCCACTATAATTTTTTTAATTATTGTGAGGTTGGCAGTTATGCTCTCTTTTCATTCCTGATGTAAGTAATTTAAGTCTTCTCTCTTTTTTTTTTTTTTTCTTGGTCATTCTGGCTAAAGATTTTGTCAATTTTGTTGATCTTTTCAAAAAACTAACTATTGGTTTTGTTGATTCTATTTTATAAATTTTATTCCATTCTCTACTTTATTCATTTTCACTCTAATATTTACTAATTTCTTTGTCTGCTTACTTTAGATTTGGTTTTCCTTTCTTTCTCCAGTGTATTAAAATGGAAGTTTAGGTTATTTTTTTTTTTTTCTTATCAAGTAGTTTTTTATTTTTTTTTTATTAGTTTCTGCTTTATAACAAAGTGAATCAGTCATACATATACATCTGTTCCCACATCCCCTCCCTCATGCATCTCCCTCCCTCCCACCCTCCCCATCCCACCCCTCCAGGCGGTCACAAAGCACCGAGCTGATCTCCCTGTGCTCTGCGGCTGCTTCCCACCATCTATCTACCTTACGTTTGGTAGTGTATATATGTCCATGCCTCTCTTTCCCTTTGTCACAGCTTACCCTTCCCCTTCCCCATATCCTCAAGTCCATTCTCAAGTAGGTCTGTGTCTTTATTCCCGTTTTACCCCTAGGTTCTTCATGACATTTTTTTTTTAATTCCATATATATGTGTTAGCATACGGTATTTGTCTTTCTCTTTCTGACTTACTTCACTCTGTATGACAGACTCTAGGTCTATCCACCTCATTACAAATAGCTCAGTTTCGTTTCTTTTTATGGCTGAGTAATATTCCATTGTATATATGTGCCACATCTTCTTTATCCATTCATCCGATGATGGACACTTAGGTTGTTTCCAGCTCCGGGCTATTGTGAATAGAGCTGCAATGAACATTTTGGTACATGTCTCTTTTTGAATTATGGTTTTCTCAGGGTATATGCCTAGTAGTGGGATTGCTGGGTCATATGGTAGTTCTATTTTTAGTTTTTTAAGGAACCTCCATACTGTTCTCCATAGTGGCTGTACCAATTCACATTCCCACCAGCAGTGCAAGAGTGTTCCCTTTTCTCCACACCCTCTCCAGCATTTATTGTTTCTAGATTTCTTGATGATGGCCATTCTGACTGGTGTGAGATGATATCTCATTGTAGTTTTGATTTGCATTTCTCTAATGATTAATGATGTTGAGCATTCTTTCATGTGTTTGTTGGCAGTCTGTATATCTTCTGTGGAGAAATGCCTATTTAAGTCTTCTGCCCATTTTTGGATTGGGTTGTTTGTTTTTTTGCTATTGAGCTGCATGAGCTGTTTATAAATTTTGGAGATTAATCCTTTGTCAGTTGCTTCATTTGCAAATATTTTCTCCCATTCTGAGGGTTGTCTTTTGGTCTTGTTTATGGTTTCCTTTGCTGTGCAAAAGCTTTGAAGTTTCATTAGGTCCCATTTGTTTATCTTTGTTTTTATTTCCATTTCTCTAGGAGGTGGGTCCAAAAGGATCTTGCTGTGATTTATGTCATAGAGTGTTCTACCTATGTTTTCCTCTAAGAGTTTGATAGTTTCTGGCCTTACATTTAGGTCTTTAATCCATTTTGAGCTTATTTTTGTGTATGGTGTTAGGGAATGATCTAATCTCATACTTTTACATGTCCCTGTCCAGTTTTCCCAGCACCACTTGTTGAAGAGGCTGTCCTTTCTCCAAGTGTACATTCCTGCCTCCTTTATCAAAGATAAGTTGGCCATATGTGCGTGGGTTTATCTCTGGGCTTTCTATCCTGATCCACTGACCTATCTTTCTGTTTTTATGCCAGTACCACACTGTCTTAATTACTGTAGCTTTGTAGTATAGTCTGAAGTCAGGCAGCCTGATTCCTCCAGCTCCGTTTTTCGTTCTCAAGATTGCTTTGGCTATTCGGGGTCTTTTGTTTTTCCAAACAAATTTTGAAATTTTTTGTTCTACTTCTGTGAAAAATGCCAGTGGTAGTTTGATAGGGATTTCATTGAATCTGTAGATTGCTTTGGGTAGTAGAGTCATTTTCACAATATTGATTCTTCCAATCCAGGAGCATGGTATATCTCTCCAACTATTTATATCATCTTTAATTTCTTTCATCAGTGTCTTATAATTTTCTGCATACAGGTCTTTTGTCTCCTTAGGTAGGCTTATTCCTAGATATTTTCTTCTTTTTGTTGCAATGGTAAATGGGAGTGTTTTCTTGATTTCATTTTCAGATTTTTCATCATTAGTGTACAGGAATGCCAGAGATTTCTGTGCATTAATTTTGTATCCTGCTACTTTACCAAATTCATTGATTAGCTCTAGTAGTTTTTCGGTAGCATCTTTAGGATTCTCTATGTATAGTATCATGTCATCTGCAAACAGTGACAGCTTTACTTCTTCTTTTCCAATTTGGATTCCTTTTATTTCCTTTTCTTCTCTGATTGCTGTGGCTAAAACTTCCAAAACTATGTTGAACAAGTGTGGTGAGAGTGGGCAGCCTTGTCTTGTTCCTGATCTTAGTGGAAATGGTTTCAGTTTTTCACCATTGAGGACAATGTTGGCTGTGGGTTTGTCATATATGGCCTTTATTATGTTGAGGAAAGTTCCCTCTATGCCTACTTTCTGCAGGGTTTTTATCATAAATGGGTGTTGAATTTTGTCGAAAGCTTTCTCTGCATCTATTGAGATGATCATATGGTTTTTCTCCTTCAACTTGTTAATATGGTGTATCACATTGATTGATTTGCGTATATTGAAGAATCCTTGCATTCCTGGAATAAACCCCACTTGATCATGGTGTATGATCCTTTTAATGTGCTGTTGGATTCTGTTTGCTAGTATTTTGTTGAGGATTTTTGCATCTATGTTCATCAGTGATATTGGCCTGTAGTTTTCTTTCTTTGTGACATCCTTGCCTGGTTTTGGTATCAAGGTGATGGTGGCCTCGTAGAATGAGTTTGGGAGTGTTCCTTCCTCTGATATTGTTTGGAAGAGTTTGAGAAGGATGGGTGTTAGCTCTTCTCTAAATGTTTGATAGAATTCGCCTGTGAAGCCATCTGGTCCTGGGCTTTTGTTTGATGGAAGATTTTTAATCACAGTTTCAATTTCAGTGCTTGTGATTGGTCTATTCATATTTTCTATTTCTTCCTGAGTCAGTCTTGGTAGGTTGTGCATTTCTAAGAATTTGTCCATTTCTTCCAGGTTGTCCATTTTATTGGCATAGAGTTGCTTATAGTAATCTCTCATGATCTTTTGTATTTCTGCAGTGTCAGTTGTTACTTCTCCTTTTTCATTTCTAATTCTACTGATTTGAGTCTTCTCCCTTCTTTTCTTGATGAGTCTGGCTAATGGTTTGTCAATTTTGTTTATCTTCTCAAAGAACCAGCTTTTAGTTTGGTTGATCTTTGCTATCGTTTCCTTCATTTCTTTTTCATTTATTTCTGATCTGATCTTTATGATTTCTTTCCTTCTGCTAACTTTGGGGGTTTTTTGTTCTTCTTTCTCTAATTGCTTTAGGTGCAGGGTCAGGTTGTTTACTCGAAATGTTTCCTGTTTCTTAAGGTGGGATTGTATTGCTATAAACTTCCCCCTTAGAACTGCTTTTGCTGCGTCCCATAGGTTTTGGGTCGTCGTGTCTCCATTGTCATTTGTTTCTAAGTATTTCTTAATTTCCTCTTTGATTTCTTCAGTGATCACTTCATTATTGAGTAGTGTATTGTTTAGCCTCCATGTGTTTGTATTTTTTACAGATCTTTTCCTGTAATTGATGTCTAGTCTCATAGCATTGTGGTCGGAAAAGATACTTGATACAATTTCAATTTTCTTAAATTTACCAAGGCTTGATTTGTGACCCAAGATATGATCTATCCTGGAGAATGTTCCATGAGCACTTGAGAAAAATGTGTATTCTGTTGTTTTTGGGTGGAATGTCCTATAAATATCAATTAAGTCCATCTTGTTTAATGTATCATTTAAAGCTTGTGTTTCCTTATTTATTTTCATTTTGGATGATCTGTCCATTGGTGAAAGTGGGGTGTTAAAGTCCCCTACTATGATTGTGTTACTGTCGATTTCCCCTTTTATGGCTGTTAGTATTTGCCTTATGTATTGAGGTGCTCCTATGTTGGGTGCATAAATATTTACAATTGTTATATCTTCTTCTTGGATCGATCCCTTTATCATTATGTAGTGTCCTTCTTTGTCTCTTCTAATAGTCTTTATTTTAAAGTCTATTTTGTCTGATATAAGAATTGCTACTCCAGCTTTCTTTTGATTTCCATTTGCATGGAACATCTTTTTCCATCCCCTTACTTTCAATCTGTATGTGTCTCTAGGTCTGAAGTGGGTCTCTTGTAGACAGCATATATATGGATCTTGTTTTTGTATCCATTCAGCCACTCTGTGTCTTTTGGTGGGAGCATTTAGTCCATTTACATTTAAGGTAATTATTGATGTGTATGTTCCTATTCCCATTTCCTTAATGGCTTTGGGTTCGTTATTGTAGGTATAGTCCTTCTGTTGTGTTTCTTGCCTAGAGAAGTTCCTTTAGCATTTGTTGTAAAGCTGGTTTGGTGGTGCTGAACTCTCTCAGCTTTTGCTTGTCTGTAAACGTTTTAATTTCTCCATCAAATCTGAATGAGATCCTTGCTGGGTAGAGTAATCTTGGTTGCAGGTTTCTCTCCATCACTTTAATTATGTCCTGCCACTCCCTTCTGGCTTGTAGAGTTTCTGCTGAGAGATCAGCTGTTAACCTGATGGGGATTCCCTTGTGTGTTATTTGTTGTTTTTCCCTTGCTGCTTTTAATATGATTTCTTTGTGTTTAATTTTTGACAGTTTGATTAATATGTGTCTTGGCGTATTTCTTCTTGGATTTATTCTGTATGGGACTCTCTGTGCCTCCTGGACTTGATTAACTATTTCCTTTCCCATATTAGGGAAGTTTTCAACTATAATCTCTTCAAATATCTTCTCAGTCCCTTTCTTTTTCTCTTCTTCTTCTGGAACCCCTATAATTCGAATGTTGGTGCGTTTAATGTTGTCCCAGAGGTCTCTGAGACTGTCCTCTGTTCTTTTCATTCTTTTTTCTTTATTTTTCTCTGCATCAGTTATTTCCACTATTTTATCTTCCACCTCACTTATCCGTTCTTCTGCCTCAGTTATTCTGCTATTGATCCCATCTAGAGTATTTTTCATTTCATTTATTGTGTTTTTAATCGATGCTTGATTCATCTTTAGTTCTTCTAGGTCCTTGTTAACTGTTCCTTGCATATTGTCTATTCTATTTCCAAGATTATGGATCTGGGAAATAGAATCTTGGATCAGCTTTACTATCATTATTCTGAATTCTTTTTCAGGTAGACTGCCTATTACCTCTTCATTTGTTACGTCTGGTAGGTTTTTATCTTGCTCCTTCACCTGCTGTGTGTTTTTCTGCTTTCTCATTTTGCTTATGTTACTGTGTTTGGGGTCTCCTTTTTGCAGGCTGCAGATTCGTAGTTCCCGTTGTTTTTGGTGTCTGTCCCCCGTGGCTAAGGTTGTTTCAGTAGGTTGTGTAGGCTTCCTGGTGGGGGGGACTAATGCCTGTGTTCTGGTGGTTGAAGCTCGATCTTGTCTTTCTGGTGGGCAGGTCCACGTCTGGTGGTGTGTTTTGGGGTGCCTGTGGCCTTATTATGTTTTTAGGTATCCTCTCTGCTAATGGGTGGGGTTGTGTTCCTGCCTTGCTAGTTGCTTGGCATAGGGTGACCAGCACTGTAGCTTGCTGGTCGTTGACTGAAGCTGGGTGCTGGTGTTGAGATGGAGATCCCTGGGAGATTTTTGCTGCTTGATATTATGTGGAGCTGGGAGGTCTCTTGTGGACCTGTGTACTGAAGTTGGCTCTCCCACTTCAGAGGCACAGCACTAACTCCTGGCTGCAGCACCAAGAGCCTTTCATCCACCCGGCTCAGAATAACAGTGAGAAAAAGTAGAAAGAAATAATTAGTAGAAGAAAGAAAGAGAGATTGAAAGAAAGGAAGAAGGGAAGTAAGGAAGGAAGGAAGGAAGAAAGAAAGAAAGGAGGGAGGGAGGAAGGATGGAAAGAAAGGAAAGAAAGGAGGGAGGGAGGGAGGAATGAAAGCAAAAGGAAGAGTGAATGGAAGAAGAGAGGGAGGGGGGGAGGAAGGAAAGAAAGAAAGAAAGACAGGAGGGAGGGAGGGAGGGAGGAAGGAAAGAAAAAGAAAGTGGAAAGAAGAAGGGTGGGAGGGAGTGATGGAGGAAAGAAAAAGAAAGAAGGAAAGGAGGAGCGGAGGGAGGGAGGGAGGAAGGGAAGGGAGGAAAAAAAGAAAGAGCAGGTAAAGTAAAATAGAATAAAGTATGAAATATAGTAGCGTTATTAAAATTAAAAAGTAATTATTGAAAAAAAACACGGACCGAAAGAACCCTGGGACATATGGTGGAAGCAAAGCTATACAGAGAGAATCTTACACAGAAGATTACACATACACATTCACAAAAAGAGAGCAGGGGGAAAAATCAAAAATCTTGCTCTCCAAGTCCACCTCCTCGATTTGGGATAATTCGTTGTAAAAAGAGGAAAAGGGCGAAAAGTCTGAAATCTTGCTAAGTCCACCTCCTTAATTTGAGATAATTCGTTGTAAAAAGAGGGAAAAAAAAGGGGGGAAAGTCTTAAATCTTGTCCTCAAGGTCCACTTCCTCAATTTGGGATGATTCGCTGTCCATTCATGCACTCCACAGACGCAGGGCACATCAAATGGACCGTGGAGCTTTAATCCGCTGCCTCGGAGGCTGCACAGAGAGATTTCCCTGTCTCTGCTCTCACAGCTCCCGGGTCTCAGCCTTGGACCTGGCCCCGCCTCTGCGCGTAGGTCGCCGGAGGACGTCCGTTCTTCGCTCAGACAGGACGGGTTTAAAGGAGCCGCTGATTCGGGGGCTCTGGCTCACTCAGGCAGAGGGGAGGGAGGGGAATGCCCTCTCCTCGCGCACCAGGCAACAAAAGGGAAAAAAGTCTCTTGCCTCTCCGGTAGCTCCAGACCCTTTCCCCGGACTCCCTCCGGGCTAGCACTAACCCCTTCAGGGTCTCTTCCTGCCGCCAGCCCCAGACCTCTCCCTGCGCTCCGACTGAAAGCCGATACCCGAGCCTCAGCTCCCAGCCCCGCCCGCTCTGGCGGCCGAGCAGACAAGCCTCTCGGGCTGGTGTGTGCCTGAGGGCACCGATCCTCTGTGCCAAAATCTCTCTGCTTTGCCCTCCACACCCCTGTTGCTGTGCTCTCCTCCGCTACTCCGAAGCTTTCCCCCTCCGCCACCTGCAGTCTCCGCCCTCGAAGGGGCTTGTAGTGTGTAGAAACCTTCCCTCCTTCACGGCTCCCTCCCACTGGTGCAGGTCCCGTCCATATCCTATTGTCTCTGTTTATTCTTTTTTTCTTTTGACCTACCCAGGTATGTGGGGAGTTTCTTGCCTTTTGGGGGGTCTGAGGTCTTCTGTCAGCGTTCAGTAGGTGTTCTGTTGGAGTTGTTCCACTTGTAGATGAATTTCTGATGTATCTGTGGGGAGGAAGGTGATCTCCGCGTCTTACTCTTCCGCCATCTTCCTCCCGAAGTTTAGGTTATTGATTTGAGATATTTACAGCAATAAGTTTCCCTCTAAACACTGCTTTAGCTGCATCTCATAAGTTTTGTTATGTTGTGTTTTTATTTTCATTCATCTCAGAGTATTTTTTAATTTTCTTTGTGGTTTCTTCTTTCACCCATTGGTTATTTAGGTATATTTTGTTTACTTTCAACTTTTTGTAAATATATCAAATTTTTTTCTGTTATTAATTTCTAATTTCATTCCTTTGTGGTTGGAAAACATATTTTGTATGGTTTTGATCCTTTTACATTTATCTATGATTGTTTTATAATATAGCATATGGTCTATCCTGGAGAATGTTTAGTATGCACTTGAGAAGAATATGTATTCAAGCATTGTTGGGTTTGTGTTCCATAGGCGTCTGTTATGTCTACTTGGTTTATAGTGTTGTTCAATCTTCTATTTCCTTATTGGTCTTCTGCCTCGTTGCTCTATCTATTATTTAAAGTGAGGTACTGAAATCTCCAACTATTATTGTTGAATTGCCTATTTCTCCCTTTAATTCTGTCAGTTGTTTTGTGTATTTTCAGACTCTGTTGTTAAGAGCATATATGGTTATGACTGTTATATCTTCTTGATGGATTTACTTTTTGATCATTATAAAATGTCCTTAGACTCTACTATTAACCTATGTCTTCCCTTAGTTCAAAGTTTTCCATTTGCACATTATATTTTACCACATACTTTACAATATTATAATTGATATTTTTTCACAGCAACCCTTTTTATGAAATCCTAAAATATGTCAGTGTATCTCTGTTATGGGCTGGATTGTGTCCCTCCAAAATTAATATGCTGAAGTTCTAACCCCCAGTAACTCAGAATGTAACTGTATTTGGCAATAAGGTCTTTAAAGAGGTAATTAAGTGAAAATGAAGTCATTAGAGTGGACCCTAATCCAACACGACTGGTGTCCTTATAAGAAGAGGAGATCAGGAGCCTAGGCCAGTCTCATGGGATCCTCCAATGTCCTATATTCAAAAACTCCCCTTGAAGCTGCAGTGAGAAGCCCTAGGATTTCCTGGACTCCTGTCTCCCTCCTGCTCCTAAGGCTCAGTACTGCCTACAGAGGGAGAGGGAGCCCTCGGATTCCAAAGTCAGAAATCTTCAGTATCAAATGATGATTCTGCATTTTACTATGTGGCCCTGAGCAAGCTAAATGACTTTTATAGTTTTCATAGTCTGTAATGACAAGGTTAACAATTTTACTTACCTTGTTTTGCTCAACTATTGAAAGAATGCAATAAACAGTTTAAGGCATGTAAAGCTTTATTCTCAGTAGAAGCTGGATATTATAATAATTACTATTATTGCTTCTACTTAATCCATGTTCTCCTTCTACTCATAACCCAAGCACCCTGACCTACAAAATATGTTGCCTATGTTTCCCTGCCACAATAACTTAAAAATAAAAGGACTGCCTATTCCCTCTCAATTATGTCACAGAATCCACAGGGGATGCTCATGAATAAGTATTTTCAGTTGTAATACAACATCTGCTATTTTTCTTCTCTCCTGTTCAGACTCTTTTGACTTATCTGTTCTTCTGTTCTCCAGGCTTGTCATCAAGGGTGTCCATGCTAACAGAGCTATCTTCCTTTGTCCCCAAAGCTTTCAGACCCATAATCCATGCTCACACTGCTGACCATCAGGTGCACTAGGTGCCGCTGTCAGAAACATGAGCATGGTTGGTTCACTTAAACACTTACAATGTTGATAGTACTCCATCCCTTATCAGCCTTCCCTGCTGATTTCCTATGACTACTCCAAATACTGAATCACTGGCATTAATTGCCTCAGGGTGAGAGCAAGTATGTACATCCTGCAACCAAGGGGGCAATTTTCAAAGAGATCAGTGACAAAGTTGACTTCTTAAACCTATTAGCAAGCAATATTCCAGAAATGCAGATTTTCTAAATTCCCTTTTCATACCATGAGCAAAACCTATAAACCTGATCATAGAGTTTAATAAAGGCTATCTTGTGTGTATGAAAGAAAAAAATGACATAACAGTCGACCTTTGTTTATTCAGATGCTGTGCTATAAAGTATCTTAAACTGTTATATAAGTGAAGCTGAATTCATGACCTAGTGACTTAAACAAACAACTTCATGGTTAGCTAACCAACTAAGGCCTAGTTCCCAAGTAATATTTAATCTGATTATACCCTGGTGTTTATAACACAGGCTAGATTCCTGTTGAGTTTTCCTGCCTCTGTTGCTGAATATCACAGTTCCTCCTTCATTGCCATTTAACATAAAGAGATAAAGATTATTTTGTTATCAAAATAGTAATAATACAATTATTTTGTTATCAAAGTGTTTGTTGAGCATATGTGAAGCATATTTGATTTTGAAGCATATTTGAATAATTGTGAGAAGTCATAAAATATATGATAATTCATAAATAATACCTATTGGTAATCACTTCAGATATAACTGAAGGCAAAAACATGATTTTTTTCTCTTTTCCCATCTTAGGTTGAATTTTTTGTTTATAACCCACTATAAAAATTCAGTACAACTTCTAATATTTTAAAATATTGGTTGATAATTTCTTGCATCTTTGCCACAATTGTTTACAACCAGCTCGGATTAAATAAAAGTTCATCTGACAATTCTAAACCTAAAATCAGAACTCAGGGCCTTTTTCTTCCATATGGACCTTTTAAAATTTTGAAGATAATTGACCTAAACATTTGAGTCAAGAAACTAGAAAAAGAACAGCAAAGTAATTCAAAATAAAGTAGAAGAGAAGAGATAAACACAGTAGCATAAATAAATAAAATAGAAACATTTTTTTTAAAAGAATAGTATTTAGTTTTTAAACCAGGTGGTTTTTTTGAAAGATATAACATAGAAAATCCTGTGGTAAAAGTGCACAAGAAGAAAGAGACACAAATAACAATATTGGAATGAAAATATGTCAAAACTCAGACACAGTAGACACCTTTAAAATAAAGATATTACTGTGAAAGACTATATAGTTCAGTGCTTTACAAATCTTAAATGAAATAAAAATAATTTAAAAATATAAACTAACAAAATTGACTTAAGAAGAATTAGAGAACCCAAAGGAACCAGAAATAAATAAATTGGATTGGTAGTCAGAAACCACCGCCCAAGAGGCTCTAAGTCTAAAGGCTTGAGAGAAGATTTTCCACAAGGAAGAGAAATTTTCAACCTTATACAAACCACACCAACAAAGAGAAAAAGAGGGTGATATACAAAATACATTTCATGCAGCTAGTATATTCCTCAATATAGAGAGGAGAAAGAGAAAGAGAAGAAAAAGAGAGAGGGAAGGAGGAGGAGGAGGGAATATCAAATGCAGGGTCTGATCTGTTAGTGAGACCCTGTGGGGAGGGGATGCGGTTGGCCAGTTGACTGCCAACGGTTGTGAGACAACAGAGAAGGTAGGAAAAGGGAATTTTTTCCTCTTAGTTACAGTCTGGATTCCCTTTAATATTCTTCTGAGAGCTCCAAGTAAAATATTCAATTCCTTCTTAATAACTTACGGCTACTGAAATTTGTTTTTTTAAAAAATGACTGTAAATACTAAGTGAAACAAGTCAGACTGAGAAAACCAAATACCGTATGATGTCACTTACATGTAGAATCTAAAAAGGCCCAACTCAGAAAAACAGGGAGTAGAAATAATTGTTAGGGGCATGGGAGGTGGTAAGGGAAATGGGGAGTTATTGGTCAAAGAATACAAACTTCCATTTATAAGATTAATGAGTTCTAGAAATCTAATGTACAGTATGGTGATTATAGCTAATAATATTGTATCATATACTTGAATGTTCTCACTACAAAAAATAAATGGTAATTATGTGACATGATGGAGATGTTAGCTAATGCTATTGTGGTAATCATTTTGCAATGTACAAATGTATCAAATTGACACTTTGTACATCTTAAACTCATATAATTTTATATGTTAATTATATCTCAATAAATCTGGGGGGGAAAGTGACTATATAAAGAGACTGACTGGTTGGAGGGCCAGGAAGATTTATTCAGGTTATAAAATGCAATGTATTGATTAGAAATGGTAAGACTCCCTCTCCCCTTTTTGAATTATTCTTTACATTGCTAAAGTAGAGTTGTCAAGGTCCAATGAACTTACAGGGATAATAATGTATTATTTTAAATTATAAAATACTTAATGCATATGAAATAATATGTACATATGTATATTCATATGTGTGTATATAATATAAACATAAGGTGTACATACTATTAACTTTTAAGAAAAAAATGCCAATATCTTATAAGGGACCTGTGTTTCTTATACTTCTCTACTTCCCCATCTATCTGAATTTTCTGCTTATCATATCATGCTTTTTACTATAGTTTACCACTCTCCCAAAACACTATGTTGATAAAGTTTTCACATCTTTCAACTTCATATAAATTGAATCTCCATCTTGCTTTTTCAAGCATTATGTTTTTGAATATAACTATATTGGTAGTTATGGTTCATCCATTTTCATTGCTGTAGAATATTCCACTGTCTAAATATTCTACAAGTTATTTATACATTTTAATGTTGAGGAATATTTGGTATGTTTCCAGTTTTTAGGGTGTTTGGAACAACCAGCTATGAAAAATTATTTTATATCATCCAGAAGTGCATATGTGAAAGTTTATCATAGGCATAGACCTGAAAGATGAAGTTCTGAGTCAAAAATCATGTAATTTTCAGTTTTTACAAAACAATACTAAATTCTTTCTAAAAGTAATTTTACCAATTTATGTTCTAACCAGCATTTCATGAGTTCCTGCTCTTTAACATTAGATGTTTTAATTTTTGTGACCCTGATGTTCACTAAAACAAAATTGTGATGTTACTGGCGTTTCCCTGGTAACTAATAAGGTTGGCATATTCTTCATATGTTTTCTTGCCATTAAAAGATGCCAAAACATAGTTTAGAAGAATTTCTCTAGAAAGAAATCTTCCGTAGTAATGTGCAACCACTCCTCAGTGCCCTGCCAAGCTAGGGCACATTCAACCCACACTTTAGCAAAAGTCTCTGGCCTCCAGCAAAGATTCAGGGAGCTCCTCCAAGACAAGGCTTCTCCAGAAACGCTACTTCCCCCTCCGACAGAACCTTTTCAAAATATAGGCCCCAAGAGCTAGTGCAGAAACCAACCAGCTGAGGGAAGTCTTTCTGAGGATAATTCCTGACTCTGAACAACATGGAAACAATCAAGCAGGCCTTGGTGCCATCAGTGTCTGAAAAACAGAATGCACTTTCTGCCATGGTCTTACAAGAAGACTGTGTGGAGAAGCTTGAGGTCAGGTTTAACAGATGAAACTTGAGCTTGTGTCTATACATCATGGGAAGTAGTTTAACATGAAGACATCTATTTCCCAATGTAAAACCTTGTCATATTTATGAAAAAATTATACTTTACAGAATTAACATTATCTATACAAGGAAAGCCTACATTTTCTACCAGTTCAAACTCTATTTAGTGGCATTTTTTTTTCTTTTTTTTGAGGTACGCGGGCCTCTCACTGTTGTGGCCTCTCCCGTTGCGGAGCACAGGCTCCGGAAGCACAGGCTCAGTGGCCATGGCTCACGGGCCCAGGTGCTCCATGGCATGTGGGATCCTCCTGGACCGGGGCACGAACCCATGTCCCCTGCATCAGCAGGCGGACTCTCAACCACTGCGCCACCAGGGAAGCCCATGAAGACATCTTTGATCAGATATTTTGCATGGGTTTTGTGTGTGTGTGTGTGTGTATTTCTAAGTTTTGATCAAGTCTCAGATACTCAATTTTAGAGTAATGGCCTCAGGAAGCTCATTTAATCAATTATAAATGTTAGAATTACATATTTTATAATAAACATTTTCTAAAGTATACCAAAATCAGATAAATGAGATAATAGAGCAATAAGTAGATTAAGGCTATATCTAACATGCTACACGGATCTAGCCTTATATAAGAATGCACAGGGTTTTAATTGTACTTTGTAATTCTTATTTTATTATTACTCCAAAAGACACCAAAAAATGGAAAAATATATTTATCAATGTGAAAGAATTCAGAAACCGTCTTTGAAGAAGCTGAGGATAAACTTGGGAAAATTATGTAGTTTTTATAAAAATTGATTTGCAAAGTTTGTTTTGCAGCCCTTTTTTCCCAGAAATAATTTCTGGTATAAATGTAAGTGATATGAGTGTTCCGGTTAAGAGGTTGGAATCCATTTTCTCAGAAATTGCTATTGTAACTCTAATTGCATGAAGATCATTCTCATATATTTCACTGTTTTAATATTTGAGCCTATGTTTTAATGTTTTTTTCTTTATGTAAGATTTTCATTTATTGGTTTTTGGAAATAAGAATCTAGAGAATTTCCTGCCAGAACTTCTGACAGCTGGATGGTTCCTTTGCTCAAATTTGATACAAGGTTGATGAGACCACTGGAATCTTATTTTTTAAATTAAAAAACTCTAAACTTTGATATTTCACACACTAGTCTAAAGCCCTCCATGTGAGTAGTTAGGTATCTAAATATAGACTCTGTACCAGAAAAATTCAGACACCAGAGGTTAATTTTAAATCTTAAATAATTGAAGATTTATGGCTTGTTGATAAGTATTTATCTTAAATAATCCATAATCAGAAATGAAATTAAAATTCTGTGCAGATCCATCAAAATGATTATCAAGAAAACTGATTGGCTAGTCCCACATTCTGCCAGAGCACAGCCTAAACAAAGATTTATATGCACATGGGTCTGCCCTCAGGGCCCTAAAATAGAAAGGGCAGGCTGAAATGTAGAGGTAATGAAGGTAATAAAAATAATCAAGTGAACAATCTAATCAACTCATAATTGCAGTACTTCTCTTACATACAAAATATGACCTTATAATGATAAAATTGACTTTTTAGCTATAAGAACTTTTTTTTAACATCTTTATTGGAGTATAATTGCTTTACAATGGTGTGTTAGTTTCTGCTTTATAACAAAGTGAATCAGCTATATGTATACATATGTCCCCATATCTCCTCCCTCTTGTGTTTCCCTCCCACCTTCCCCATACCACCCCACCAGGTGGTTACAAAGCACTGAGCTGACATCCCTGTGCTATGCGACCACTTTCCACTAGATATCTATTTTACATTTGATACTGTATATACGTCCATGCCACTATCTCACTTCATCCCAGCTTAACCTTCCCCGACCCAGTGTCCTGAAGTCCATTCTCTACATCTGTATCTTTATTCTTCTCTTGTCCCTAGGTTCTTCAGAACCATTTTTGTTTTTAGATTCCATATATATGTGTCAGCATACAGTATTTCTTTTTCTCTTTCTGACTTACTTCACTCTGTATGACAGACTGTAGGTCCACCCACCTCACTACAAATAACTCAATATCGTATCTTTTTATGGCTGAGTAATGTTCCATTGTATATATGTGTCACATCTTCTTTATCCATTCATCTGTCGATGGACACTTAGGTTGTTTCCATGTCCTGGCTATTGTAAATAAAGCGACAATGAACATTGTGGTACATGACTCTTTTTGAATTACGGTTTTCTCGGGGTATATGCCCAGTACTGGGACTCCTGGGTCATATGGTAGTTCTATTTTTAGTTTTTTTAAGGAACCTCCATACTGTGCTCCATAGTGGCTGTATGAATTTACATTCCCACCAGCAGTGCAAGAGGGTTCCCTTTTCTCCACACCCTCTCCAGCATTTATTGTTCGTAGAGTTTTTGATGATGGCCATTCTGACTGGTGTGAGGTGACCCTCATTGTAGTTTTGATTTGCATTTCTCTAATGATTAGTGAGGTTGAGCATCCTTTCATGTGTTTGTTGGCAATCTGTATATCTTCTTTGGAGAAATGTCTATTTAGGTCTTCTGCCCATTTCGGATTGGGTTGTTTGTTTTTTGTTTGTTTTTGTTTCTGCGATACGTGGGCCCCTCACTGCTGTGGCCTCTCCCGTTGCGGAGCACAGACTCCGGACGCGCAGGCTCAGCGGCCATGGCTCACGGGCCTAGCCTCTCCGTGGCATGTGGGATCTTCCCAGACCGGGGCACGAACCCGTGTCCCCTGCATCGGCAGGCGGACTCTCGACCATTGCGCCACCAGGGAAGCCCTGTTTATTTTTCAGATATTGAGCTGCATGAGCTGCTTGTAGATTTTAGAGATTAATCCTTTGTCGGTTGCTTGGTTTGCAAATATTTTCTCTCATTCTGGGGTTGTCTTTTCGTCTTGTTTATGGTTCTCTTATCTGTGGAGAGGCTTCTAAGTTTTATTAGGCCCCATTTGGTTATTTTTGGCTTTATTTCCATTTCTCTAGGAGGTGAGTCAAAAAGGATGTTGCTTTGATTTGTGTCATAGAGTTTTCTGCCTATGTTTTCCTCTAAGAGTTTTATAGTGTCTAGCCTTACATTTTGGTCTTTAATCCATTTTGAGTTTATTTTTCTGTATGGTGTTAAGTAGTGTTCTAATTTCTTTCTTTTACATGTAGCTGTCCAGTTTTCCCAGCACCACTTATTGAAGAGGCTGTCTTTTCTCAATTGTATGTTCTTGCCTCCTTTATCAAAAATAAGGTGACCATATGTGTGTGGGTTTATCTCTGGGCTTTCTATCCTGTTCCATTGATCTATCTTTCTGTTTTTGTGCCAGTACCATACTGTCTTGATTACTGTAGCTTTGCAGTATAGTCTGAAGTCAGGGGGCCTGATTCCTCCAGCTCCATTTTTCTTTCTCAAGATTGCTTTGGCTATTCGAGGTCTTTTGTGTTTCCATAAAAATTGCACAATTCTTTGTTCTAGTTCTGTGAAAAATGCCATTGGTAGTTTGATAGGGTTTGAATTGATACTGTAGATTGCTATGGGTAGTATAATCATTTTCACAATGTTGATTCTGCCAATCCAAGAACATGGTATATCTCTCCATCTGTTTCTATCATCCTTAATTTCTTTCATCAGTGTCTTATACTTTTCTGCATACAGGTCTTTTGTCTCCTTAGGGAGGTTTATTCCTAGGTATTTTATTCTTTTTGTTCATTAATTTCTCTTTCAGATTTTTCATCATTAGTGTATAAGAATGCAATAGATTTCTGTGCATTAATTTTGTATCCTGCTACTTTCCCAAATTCATTGATTAGCTCTAGTATTTTGCTGGTAGCATCTTAGGATTCTCTATGTATAGTATCATGTCATTTGCAAACAGTGACAGCTTTACTTCTTCTTTTCTGATTTGGATTCCTTTCATTTCTTTTTCTTTCTCTTTTCTTTTGCTTTGGCTAAAACTTCCAAAGCTATGTTGAATAATAGTGGTGAGAGTAGACGACCTTTCCTTATTCCTGATCTTAGAGGAAATGGCTTCACTTTTTCACCATTGAGAGTGATGTTGGCTGTGGGGTCGTCATATATGTTCTTTACTATGTTGAGGTAAGTTTCCTCCCTGTCTACTTTCTGGAGGGTTTTTGTCATAAATGGGTGTTGAATTTTGTTGAAAGATTTTTCTGCACCTATTGATGGTTTTTCTCCTTCAATTTGTTAATATGGTTTATCACACTGATTGATTTGCATATATTGAAGAATCCTTGCATTCCTGGGATAAACCCCACTTGGTCATGGTGTATGATCCTTTGAATGTGCTGGTCGATTCTGTTTGCTAGCATTTTGTTGAGGATTTTTGCATCTATGTTAATCAGTGATATTGGCCTGTAGTTTTCTTTCTTTGTGACATCTTTGTATGGTTTTGTTATCAGGGTGATGGTGGCCTCGCAGAATGAGTTTGGGAGTGTTCCTCCCTCTGCTATATTTTGGAAGAGTTTGAGAAGGATATGTGTTACCTCTTCTCTAAATGTTTGATAGAATTCGCCTGTGAAGCCATCTGGTCCTCAGCCTTTGTTTGTTGGAAGATTTTTAAGCACAGTCTCAATTTCTCTGTTGGTGATTGGTCTGTTATATTTTCTATTTCTTCCTGGTTCTGTCTCAGAAGGTTGTGCTTTTCTAAGAATTTGTCCATTTCTTCCAGGCTGTCCATTTTATTGGCATAGAGTTGCCTGTAATAATCTCTCATGATCCTTTGTATTTCTGCAGTGTCCATTGATACTTCTCCTTTTTCATTTCTAATTCTTTTGATTTGAGTCTTCTCCCTTTTTTTCTTGATGAGTCTGGCTATTGGCTTATCAATTTTGTTTATCTCCTCAAAAAAACAGCTTTTACTTTTATTCATCTTTGCTACTGTTTCCTTCGTTTGTTTTTCATTTATTTCTGATCTGATCTTTATGATTTCTTTCCTTCTGCTAAATTTTGGGGTTTTTTGTTCTTCTTTCTCTAATTGCTTTAGGTGTAAGGTTAGGTTGTTTATTTGAGATGTTTCTTCTTTCTTTAGGTAGGACTGTATTGCTATAAACTTCCCTCTTAGAACTGCTTTTGCTGTATCCCATAGGTTTTGGGTTGTCATGTTTTCATTGTCACTTGTTTCTAGGTATTATTTGATTTCCACTTTGATTTCTTCCCTGATCTCTTGATTATTTAGTAGTATATTGTTTAGCCTCCATGCATTTGGGGTTTTTTTGTTTGTTTTTTTGTTTGCTTGTTTTTGTGGTAAGCAGGCCTCTCACTGTTGTGGCAGGCGGACTCTCAACCACTGCGCCACCAGGGCAGCCCTGTGTTTGTATTTTTTACAGGTTTTTTTCCTGTAATTGATGTCTAGTCTCATAGTGATGTGGTTGGAAAAGATACTTGATATGATTTCAATTTTCTTAAATTTACCAAGGCTTGATTTGTGACCCAAGATATGATCTATTCTGGAGAATGCTCCATGAGCCCTTGAGAAGAAAGTGTATTAAGTTGTTTTTGGGTAGAATGTCCTATAAATATCAATTAAGTCCATCATGTTTAATGTATCATTTAAAGCTTGTGTTTCCTTATTTATTTTCATTTTTGTTGATCTGTACATTGGTGAAAGTGGGGTGTTAAAGTCCCCTACTATGAATGTGTTACTGTCGATTTCCCATTTTATGGCTGTTAGCATTTGCCTATGTATTGAGGTGCTCCTAAGTTGGGTGCATAAATATTTACAATTGTTATATCTTTTTCTTGGAATGATCTCTTGACCATTATGTAGAGTCCTTCTTTGTTTCTTGTAATAGTCTTTATTTTAAAGTCTATTTTTTCTGATATGAGAATTGCTACTCCAGCTTTCTTTTCATCTCCATTTCCATGGAATATTTTTTTCCATCCCCTCACTTTCAGTCTGTATGTGTCTCTAGGTCTGAAGTGTGTCTCTGTAGACAGCATATATACGGGTCTTGTTTTTGTATCCATTCAGCCAGTCTATGTCTTTTAGTTTTAGCTTTTAATCCATTTACATTTAAGGTAGTTATCGATATGTATGTTCCTATTACCATTTTCTGAATTGTTTTGGTTTTGTTATTGTAGGTCTTTTCCTTCTCTTATATTTCCTGCCTAGAGAAGTTCCTTTAGCATTTGTTGTAAAGCTGTTTTGCTGGTGCTGAATTCTCTTAGCTTTTGCTTGCCTGTAAAGGTCTTAATATTTCCATCTAATCTGAATGAGATCCTTGCTGTGTAGAGTAATCTTCGTTGCAGGTTTCTCCCTTTCATCATTTTCAATATCTCCTGCCACTCCCTTCTGGCTTGCACAGTTTCTGCTACAAGATCAGCTGTTAACCTTATGGGAATTCCCTTTTATATTTTTGTTGATTTTCCCTTGCTGCTTTTAATATTTTTTCTTTGCATTTAATTTTTGATAGTTTGATTAATATGTGTTTTTGCATTTTTTTCCTTGGATTTATTCTGTATGGGACTCTCTGTGCTTCCTGGACTTGACTATTTCCTTCCCATATTAGGGAAGTTTTCAACTATAATCTCTTCTAAATATTTTCTCACTCCCTTTCTTTCTCTCTTCTTCTTCTGGGACCCCTATAATTCAAATGTTGGTGCATTAATTTTGTCCCAGAGGTCTCTGAGACTCTCCTCAACTCTTTTTGTTCTTTTTTCTTTATTCTGCTCTGTCATAGTTATTTACACTATTTTATCTTCCTCGTCACTTATCCATTCTCTTTCCTCTGTGATTCTGCTATTGATTCCTTCTAGAGAATTTTTAATTTCATTTATTGGGTTGTTCATCATTGTTTGTTTGCTATTTAGTTCTTCTTGGTCCCGGTTAAACATTTCTTGTATTTTCTCCATTCTATTTCCAAGATTTGGGATCAGCTTTACTATCATTACTCTGAATTCTTTTTCTGGTAGACTGCCTATTTCCTCTTCATTTGTTTGGTCTGGTGGGGTTTTACCTTGTTCCTTCATCTGCTGTGTTTTTTTTTTGTGTGTGTCTTCTCATTTTGCTTCACTTACTGTGTTTGGGTCTCTTTTTCACAGGCTGCAGGTTCATGGTTCTTGTTGTTTTTGGTGTCTGCCCCCAGTGGGTAAATTTGGTTCTATGGGTTATGTAGGCTTCCTGGTGGAGGGATCTGGTGCCTGTGTTCTGGTGGATGAGGCTGGATCTTTACTTTCTGGTGGGTAGGACCACGTCCAGTGGTGCGTTTTGGGCTGTCTGTGACCTTATTATGATTTTACGCAGCCTCTCTGCTAATAGGTGGGGTTGTGGTCCTGTCTGGCTTTTTGTTTGGCATAGTGTGACCAGCACTGTAGATTGCTGGTCATTGAGTGGAGCTGGGTCTTAGTGTTGAGATGGCAATCTCTGGGAGAGCTTTCACTGTTTGATATTACATGGAGCTTGGAGGTCTCTGGTGGACCAATGTCCTGAACTTGGTTCTCCCACCTCAGAGGCACAGGCCTGACACCCAGCTGGAACACCAAGAACCTGTCAGCCACATGGCTGCTGGGTGACTCTGGATTCCATGAAAAGCACTGAATGAAAAGTTGAAAAGCTGAGCACAGTTTTCATTAGTCTGTGGAACTGCTTCCTTAGAGTGGAACGTGGAAGCTTTCCAAACCCCATTCTTTTGGATTTTTATGGAGGCTTCATTTCCAGCTCCACTTTCCTCCTTGGAGGTCAGGAGGATGGACAGGTGTAAGAAATTTAATAAGTAAAAATGGCTGTTGTCCTCTTCCAATTTGGGAATATGTATACTTATTCCAGTGATGCTGCTATAGCTCAAAGCACTCTGCTTTTCAAACTGCTTTCAGGCATGGTTGTGCACAGACTCACAACCACACACACATCTAACCTATTTCTTGTAGTGCTATCTCCCTTTTGTCCAAAAGATTATTAGCCAGCTTGATTATCCAGGTTAGAACCAGGAATCAAATCCAGCATAAATTCTAACAGTCTAATCCATCCTCAAAAAATAAAAATCTACCACTATTTCAAGTGTTTTAGGGTGATGATTCCAAAGAAAAACTCAAAAGTGTTTTCCAGTTTGAAAACTGATTTTGGATCATAGGTATAAGCCTCCTACGTTAAAGGAATGCTTATTTATATTCAGAGGTTCAGGCAAGTTTGTGAATTTTTTTTAATCAGTTACAAGGCCTACATGGTAAGAGTTGATATAGTCTATCATATCTTCATGAAAGAGAGGGATGGGGAATAACTCTAAGAATTTTTTCTATGATGGTTTAGGACCACTGCCAGTGGGTAAAATGAGATCTACTAAGATTTTTAAACACAAGCATTTGTAAGCATAGTTAATTAGCATATATGCTAGGTAGGCAATAAAAGGGAATGGGGAATTTCAGTGATCAGAGATTTGTATGCATAGCTATTGTGTCACTCAGCTGGAGGGTGTATGCAATGAACTCTGCAAATCTGGTTCATTGCATTTTGTGTAAGGAAGAAACCAAGATGGTGAGATTTATTCATGGTCATATCCTTAGTCACTATTGCCAACTTATAGAATATTTTTGAGGAAGTTGGAGCACAAAATTTTAGCTTGTGTTAATTCAATCTGATGGCTCATTCTCAAATTTCAGAGAGATTCACTGCACCACATATTTACTTAGATCAAGAGCCCTTTGGACTCAAAGACTTTGGTAATAAATACCTCTGGAGACCCACCATGCCAGCCCCTCCAGTAGCTCATTCCTTTGGCCTCTAAGCATCCATACAACATATCAATACATTTACTATGCTAAACTACCCTAAGCTCAATGGAGAATCCTGGATTTGAAGCATTGCAGATCTATCTCACAATTTTAGAAGAGGTTACACTAAAAAAATACTTGTTGAACATGTCACTGTGAATCAGGCTTTAAGTTTCTATGGAAAAATTCCATTAGTATATCTCAGGATGTGTCCAAATTTTCAAGCATCTGTCCTATCATTACTGCTCAAGAAAAATTCATTTTACTGGGAAGAACACTTCTGCTAATGTGTTAGTCAGGACTCATTATTTTGCAAGTGAAAGAGGATGAGGGGAAAGCCTGGGAGAAAAGGATTCATTCTCCCTCAACCACCAAAGGCTTAACTGCCTTTGGACTGTTGCAAACCCACCCCATGCCAGTCACTGTGGCAAGGGGAGTGCCCTGTGCTTTACCCATTCAGGGTCCATCCCTGAAGCTAAGCTATGGGTGGTAACAACACCTTGATGTGGATGAAAAGGAGATCAAGATGTAAATGAGAAGGCAACAACAAAGTGTTTCACTGATCAAAAAAATGTTTATCTCTTGTAATTTCTTCTTCCACATGGCTATTTTCTAAACAATGCTTAGGATACCTGGGTTTCTTGAAAGTACATTTGCTTTCATGAAACTGCTGAGTTAAAAACTAAAGAGTCATCATCTGAGATTTCAGCTTGGAATTAGGATGGAGATGCATGTTACATGAATACATAGTCCACCTCTCAAGAACTATTTAATATCAGCAGTCTCAGTTCACTAGGCAATAATCACCAGGCCAACAAAAATGAACGTTTCAACAAATATAGTTGAAAATCTTTTCTAGGCCTATCACTAAAATCTCACCTTCTTTTGGTTAACAGACTATACTTCACTAGCGTTTTCAGTACATATCTCTAGGAGTAGGACACACATTCATCACATGGCTCACAATGAGAGCACTCCTCGATTTTAGGACATTCTCAGAATCTCTGACTACTCAGGGAGCTTCATGGAAGGTAGATATTTTCCATAGGAAAGATTCAGACTCAGTCTTAAAAAGACATGCCTGTGGTTAATGGTTCTATGATCTGCTTCATCTAGAAAATTTTTCTGAGGATATTTGTAGATTCTTCTTCCCCAAGATCCTGAGATCTAGCTGGGGTGGCGGGAAGGTTTGACCATTCTGAGCCCAAATAAGAGTGGGAGAGAAAGGATCTGAAGAGTGGGGTCTCTTACTATTATTATTTTGATGGGAAGAATGAGTCTAGGCATCCCACCATTCAAAAGAGCCCATCCATATTCTTAGGTTAAGATAATAAAAAACTGTGACTCTAAGGAATAAAGATGTAGTGATGTCATAGACCTCATTCAGTAAAACCATCTCTCTCTGTAGTCCCATTTACAAAATAAATTTGAAGGCACAGAGATTACTTTCTATATGTCAGAAAACATAAGTTTCTTTCCAATAAGTTCTTCAAAAACTATCTTAGTTTACTCCTGTACAGCTTATGCAGTCAGTAAGCTCATATTATAGACTCTCGGAAGATTAGAGGAATGACACATTGCAATACTGTCATCAATTTCAAGCTAGCTGTTCCACTAAATAAACACATTCTAATAGGAAGAACTCACCTAATTCTGGTTGAATTGTGGGCCAAAATCCCATTTACATGGTCAGGATGTTTATCTAGGTCAGTATCTAAATCCTCAAGAATAAGACTTAACCATGTTTGGTTAAGTTTGAATATCAAAGGATCCAAATACCATTAAGCAGCAATATAAATATGCAGTGACATCTTAAAACATCAAAGCCAAGCATTTGGAGATGATGTAAAAGAAGAATAAAAAAGGATTTTCAGGGCTTGATAATCTGCCGATTTTCTGTGAGTAGCATTCTCCATAATTTGAATTTTCAAGGTTTCCTCATTAAGCAAATAATTTTATAATATATCAGAAAGTTATATATACATGTGTTTATATACATACAAATACATATATACACACAAACATATGTATGTAGGTATAAATAAATCACCTTTCTAATAGTTACATAGAGAAGGAATTCCTTGATCAGATTTCTTTAGGCTAAATTAAGGCTCCATTTCCCTACTAGTTTTCAAAGACCAGCCTGTGCACTGTGGATATTAGGAAGAACACTGGCATAGCAGTCAGGATTTCAGGATTCTGAGTTCTGTTCTAGCTCTGCACTGTTCAGTCAGCAGTGGGACAGCCCCAAACTGGAATAACAAAGAGCCATCTCAGCCCCTTGGCTCCAGTGAGCTTGGCTCAGCCTCTGTTTATACTGCATCTAAGCCCAGCTTCTCCCTCTGCCCAATCCTGTTTCCCTCACACTCTCACAGGTGTTGCTTCAGAACACACTCTCCAATAAATTTTGTGTCTGCAAAATTCAATCTCAGAGAAGAACAAATACCGTATGCTACTGCACATATATGGAATCTAAAAAAGCAGTAGACAAACCTAGTGGCAGGGCAGGAATAAAGACGCAGATGTAGAGAACGGATGTGAGGACACGAGGGGGGAAGGGGAAGCTGGGAGGAAGTGAGAGAGTAGCATTGGCATATATACACTACCAAATGTAAAATGGATGGCTAGTGGGAAGCAGCCACATAGCACAGGGAGATCAGCTAGGTACTTTGTGATGACCTAGAGGTGATGGGATAGGGAGGGAATATGGGAATATATGTATACATATAGCTAATTTACTTTGTTGTACAGCAGAAACTAACAGAACATTGTAAAGCAATTATACTCCAATAAAGTTTTTTTTTAAGTGGAAAAAAAAAGAATCAGTTTCCTTAAGAATTCAACTAGAAGCACTGTCCAAAGCAGGTTGGTGGTCATCTAAATAAGAACTGGGACTTCCGGGGAAGATGGCGGAAGAGTAAGACACGGAGATCACCTTCCTCCCCACAGATACACCAGAAATACAGCTACACGTGGAACAACTCCTACAGAACACCTACTGAACGCTGGCAGAAGACCTCAAACCTCCCAAAAGGCAAGAAAGTCTCCCACATACCTCGGTAGGGCAAAGCGGAGAGATTCCCGCACAGAGGATCGGGGCCGACCAGCACTCACCAGCCCGAGAGGCTTGTCTGCTCACCCGCCGGGGCGGGCGGCGCTGGGAGCTGAGGCTCCAGCTTCGGTCAGAGCGCAGGGAGAGGACTGGGGTTGGCGGCGAGAACTCAGGCTGAAGGGGGCTAATGCGCCACAGCTAGCCGGGAGGGAGTCCGGGAAAACTCTGGAGCTGCCGAAGAGGCAAGAGACTTTTTCTTCCCTCTTTGTTTCCTGGTGCGCGAGGAGACGGGATTAAGAGCGCTGCTTAAAGGAGCTCCACAGACGGGCCATGAGCCGCGGCTAAAAGCGCGGACCCCGGAGACGGGCGTGGGACGCTGGGGCTGCTGCCGCCGCCAAGAGGCCTGTGTGCGAGCGCAGGTCACTGTCCACGCCCCCCTTCCGGGGAGCCTGTGCAGCCCGTCACTTCCGGGGTCCCGGGATCCAGGGATGGCTTCCCCGGGAGAACGCACGGTGAGCCTCGGGCTGGTGCAACGTCACGCCGGCCTCTGCCACTGCAGGCTCGCCCCGCACTCCGTGCCCCTACCTCCCCGCCGGCCTGAGTGAGCCAGAGTCCCCGAAGCGGCTGCTCCTTTAACCCTGTCCTGTCTGAGCAAAGAACAGACGCCCTCTGGCGACCTACACAGAGAGGCGGGGCCAAATCCAAAGCTGAGACCCGGGAGCTGTGAGAACAAAGAAGAGAAAGGGAAATCTCTCCCAGCAGCCTCAGAAGCAGCGGATTAAAGCTCCACAATCAACTTGATGTACCCTGCATCTGTGGAATACATGAATAGACAACAAATCATCCCAAATTCAGGAGCCAGGAGTCAGTGCTGTGTCTCTGAGGTGGGAGAGCCAACTTCACGACACTGGTCCACAAGAGACCTCCCAGCTCCACATAATATCAAACGGCAAAAATCTTCCAGAGATCTCCATCTCAAAACCAGCACCCAGCTTCACTCAATGACCAGCAAGCTACAGTGCTGGACACCCTATGCCAAACAACTAGCAAGACAGGAACACAACGCCACCCATTAGCAGAGAGGCTGCCTAAAATCATAATACGTCCACAGACACCCCAAAACACCACCAGATGTGGACCTGCCCACCAGAAAGACAAGATCAAGCCTCATCCTCCAGAACACAGGCACTAGTCCCCTCCACCAGGAAGCCTACACAACCCACTAAACCAACCTTAGCCACTGGGGACAGACACCAAAAACAACAGGAACTACGAACCTGCAGCCTGCAAAAAGGAGACCCCAAACACACTAAGATAAGCAAAATGAGAAGACAGAAAAATACACAGCAGATGAAGGAGCAAGATAAAAACCCACCAGAGCTAACAAATGAAGAGGAAATAGGCAGTCTACCTGAAAAAGAGTTCAGAATAATGATAGTAAAGATGAGCCAAAATCTTGGAAATAGAATAGACAAAATGCAAGAAACAGTTAACAAGGACCTAGAAGAACTAAAGATGAATCAAGCAATGATTAAAAACACAATAAGTGAAATGAAAAATACTCTAGATGGGATCAATAGCATAATAACTGATGCAGAAGAACGGATAAGTTACGTGGAAGATAAAATAGTGGAAATAACTACTGCAGAGCAGAAGAAAGAAAAAAGAATGAAAAGAACTGAGGACAGTCTCAGAGACCTCTGGGACAACATTAAACACACCAACATTCGAAGTATAGGGGTTCCAGAAGAAGAAGAGAAAAAGAAAGGGACTGAGAAAATATTTGAAGAGATTATAGTTGAAAACTTCCCTAATATGGGAAAGGAAATAGTCAGTCAAGTCCAGGAGGCAAAGAGAGTCCCATACAGGATAAATCCAAGGAGAAATATGCCAAGACACATATTAATCAAACTGTCAAAAATTAAATACAAAGAAAACATTTTAAAAGCAGCAAGGGAAAAACAACAAATAGCACACAAGGGAATCCCCATCAGGATAACAGCTGCCCTTTCAGCACAAACTCTGCAAGCCAGAAGGGAAGGCAGGACATATTTAAAGTGATGAAGAAGAAAAACCTGCAACCAAGATTACTCTACCCAGTAAGGATCTCATTCAGATTTGATGGAGAAATTAAAATGTTTAACGACAAGCAAAAGCTGAGAGAGTTCAGCACCACCAAACCAGCTTTACAACAAATGCTAAAGGAACTTCTCTAGGCAAGAAACACGACAGAAGGACTATACCTACAATAACGAACCCAAAACAATTAAGAAAATGGGAATAGGAATATACATATCAATAATTAGCTTAAATGTAAATGGACTAAATGCTCCCACCAAAAGACACAGATTGGCTGAATGGATACAAAAACAAGACCCATATATATGCTGTCTACAAGAGACCCACTTCAGACCTAGAGACACATACAGACTGAAAGTAAGGGGATGGAAAAAGATATTTCATGCAAATGGAAACCAAAAGAAAGCTGGAGTAGCAATTCTCATATCAGACAAAATAGACTTTAAAATAAAGACTACTAAAAGAGACAAAGAAGGACACTGCATAATGATCAAGGGATCGATCCAAGAAGAAGATATAACAATTGTAAATATTTATGCACCCAACATAGGAGCACCTCAATACATAAGGCAAATACTAACAGCCATAAAAGGAGAAATCGACAGTAACACAATCATAGTAGGGGACTTTAACACCCCACTTTCACCAATGGACAGACCATCCAAAATGAAAAGAAATAAGGAAACACAAGCTTTAAATGATACATTAAACAAGATGGACTTAATTGATATTTATAGGACATTCCATCCAAAAACAACAGAATACACATTTTTCTCAAGTGCTCATGGAACATTCTCCAGGATAGATCATACCTTGGGTCACAAATGAAGCCTTGGTAAATTTAAGAAAATTGAAATTGTATCAAGTATCTTTTCCGACCACAATGCTATGAGACTACATATCAATTACAGGAAAAGAGCTGTAAAAAATACAAACACATGGAGGCTGAACAATACACTACTTAATAACGAAGTGATCACTGAAGAAATCAAACAGGAAATTTAAAATTACCTACAAACAAATGACAATGGAGACATGATGACCCAAAACCTATGGGATGCAGCAAAAGCAGTTCTAAGGGGGAAGTTTATAGCAATACAATCCCACCTTAAGAACAGGAAACATCTTGAATAAACAACCTAACCTTGCACCTAAAGCAATTAGAGAAAGAAGAACAAAAACATCCCAAATTTAGCAGAAGGAAAGAAATCATAAAAATCAGATCAGAAATAAAAAGAAATGAAGGAAACAATAGCAAAGATCATTAAAACTAAAAGCTGGTTCTTTGAGAAGATAAACAAAATTGATAAACCATTAGCCAGACTCATCAAGAAAAAAAGGGAGAATACTCAGATCAATAGAATTAGAAATGAAAAAGGAGAAGTAACAACTGGCACTGCAGAAATACAAAAGATCATGAGAGATTACTACAAGCAACTCTATGCCAATAAAATGGACAACCTGGAAGAAATGGACAAATTCTTAGAAATGCACAACCTGCCAAGACTGAATCAGGAAGAAATAGAAAATATAAACTGACCAATTCCAAGCACTGAAATTGAAACTGTGATAAAAAATCTTCCAACAAACAAAAGCCCAGGCCCAGATGGATTCACAGGTGAATTCTATCAAACATTTAGAGAAGAGCTAACACCTATCCTTCTCAAACTCTTCCAAAATATAGCAGAGGGAGGAACACTCCCAAACTCATTCTACGAAGCCACCATCACCTTGATACCAAAACCAGACAAGGATGTCACAAAGAAAGAAAACTACGGGCCAATATCACTGATGAACATAGATGCAAAAATCCTCAACAAAATACTAGCAAACAGAATCCAACAGCACATTAAAAGGATCATGCACCATGATCAAGTGGGGTTTATCCCAGGAATGCAAGGATTCTTCAATATATGCAAATCAATCAACGTGATACACCATATTAACAAATTGAAGGAGAAAAACCATATGATAATCTCAATAGATGCAGAGAAAGCTTTCAACAAAATTTGACACCCATTTATGATAAAAACCCTGCAGAAAGTAGGCATAGAGGGAACTTTCCTCAACATAATAAAGGCCATATATGACAAACCCACAGGCAGCATTGTCCTCAATCGTGAAAAACTGAAACCATTTCCACGAAGATCAGGAACAAGACAAGGTTGCCCACTCTCACCATCCTTATTCAACATAGTTTTGGAAGTTTTAGCCACAGCAATCAGAGAAGAAATGGAAATAAAAGGAATCTAAATCAGAAAAGAAGAAGTAAAGCTGTCACTGTTTGCAGATGACATGACACTATACATAGAGAATCCTAAAGATGCTACCAGAAAACTACTAGAGCTAATCAATGAATATGGTAAAGTAGCAGGATACAAAATTAATGCACAGAAATCTCTGGCATTCCTGTATACTAATGATGAAAAATCTGAAAGTGAAATCAAGGAAACACTCCCATTTACCACTGCAACAAAAAGAATAAAATATCTAGGAATAAACCTACCTAAAGAGACAAAAGACCTGTATGCAGAAAATTATAAGACACTGATGAAAGAAATTAAAGATGATACAAATAGATGGAGAGATGTACCATGTTCTTGGATTGGAAGAATCAACATTGTGAAAATGACTCTACTACCCAAAGCAATCTACAGATTCAATGCAATCCCTATCAAACTACCACTGGCATTTTTCACAGAACTAGAACAAAAAATTTCACAACTTGTATGGAAACACAAAAGACCCCGAATAGCCAAAGCAATCTTGAGAACGAAAAATGGAGCTGGAGGAATCAGGCCCCCTGACTTCAGACTATACTACAAAGCTACAGTAATCAAGACAGTATGGTACTGGCACCAAAACAGAAAGATAGATCAATGGAACAGGATACAAAGCCCAGAGATAAACCCACACACATATGGTCACCTTATCTTTGATAAAGGAGGCAGGAATGTACAGTGTAGAAAGGACAGTCTCTTCAATAAGTGGTGTTGGGAAAACTGGACAGGGACATGTAAAAGTATGAGATTAGATCATTCCCTAACGCCATACACAAAAATAAGCTCAAAATGGATTAAAGACCTAAATATAAGGCCAGACACTATCAAACTCTTAGAGGAAAACATAGGCAGAACACTCTATGACATAAATCACAGCAACATCCTTTTTGACCCACCTTCTAGAGAAATGGAAATAAAGACAAAAATAAACACATGGGGGGCTTCCCTGGTGGTGCAGTGGTTGAGAATCTGCCTGCCAATGCAGGGGACGCGGGTTTGATCCCTGCTCTGGGAAGACCCCACATGCGGTGGAGCAACTAGGCCCGTGAGCCACAACTACTGAGCCTGCATGTCTGGAGCCTGTGCTCCACAACAAGAGAGGCTGCGATAATGAGAGGACTATGCACCGTGATGAAGAGTGGCCCCCACTTGCCACAACTAGAGATAGCCCTTGCACAGAAACGAAGACCCAACACAGCAAAAATAAATAAATAAAAATTTAAATAAATAAATAAATAAACACATGGGACCTAATGAAACTTCAAAGTTTTTGCACAGCAAAGGAAACCATAAATAAGACCAAAAGACAACCCTTAGAATGGGAGAAAATATTTGCAAATGAAGCAACTGACAAAGGATTAATCTCCAAAATTTATAAGCAGCTCAATAACAAAAAAAAAACAACCCAATCCAAAAATGGGCAGAAGACCTAAATAGACATTTCTCCACAGAAGATATACAGATTGCCAACAAACACATGAAAGAATGCTCAACATCTTTAATCATTAGAGAAATGCAAATCAAAACTACAATGAGATATCATCTCACACCAGTCAGAATGGCCATCATCAAAAAATCTAGAAACAATAAAAATGCTGGAGAGGGTTTGGAAAAAAGGGAACACTCTTGCACTGCTGGTGGGAATGTGAATTGGTACAGCCACTATGGAGAACAGTATGGAGGTTCCTTAAAAAACTACAAATAGAACTACCATATGACCCAGCAATCCCACTACTGGGCATATACCCTGAGAAAACCATAATTCAAAAAGAGACATGTACCAAAATGTTCATAGCAGCCCTATTTACAATAGCCCGGAGATGGGAACAACCTAAGTGTCCATCATCAGGTGAATGGATAAAGAAGATGTGGCACATATATACAATGGAACATTACTCAGCCGTAAAAAGAAACGAAATTGAGCTATTTGCAATGAGGTGGATAGACCTAGAGTCTGTCATACAGAGTGAAGTCAGAAAGAGAAAGACAAATACCGTATGCTAACACATATATATGGAATTTAAAAAAAAAATGTCATGAAGAACCTAGGGGTAAAATGGGAATAAAGACACAGACCTACTTGAGAATGGACTTGAGGATATGGGGAGGGGGAAGGGTAAGCTGTGACAAAGCGAAAGAGAGGCATGGACATATATACACTACCAAACGTGAGGTAGATAGATAGTGGGAAGCAGCCGCAGAGCACGGGGAGATCAGCTCGGTGCTTTGTGACCGCCTGGAGGGGTGGGATGGGGAGGGTGGGAGGGAGGGAGATGCATGAGGGAAGGGATGTGGGAACGGATGTATATGTATGACTGATTCACTTTTTTATAAAGCAGAAACTAATAAAAAAAAATTTTTTAATAAAATAAAATAAAAAATAAAAAAAAAACTGCCCATAGATTACGAGATCACTCTTACTTATCGAAATTGCAGCAGACAGGCGTAATGATGCAAGTACCAAAGAAAAGAATCACAATGTCCAAGGGTATATGCTTTGCTTTATAAAATGAATCTATTTTTTTCTTAAATACTATGTATAACTGTAATGAAATTGTCCCAGGGAAGATTGTTATCGAAGAAAGACATGATACATGTTTTTTGTGAGAAATTTTATAATTTAAAAAAATCACCTCTCAAAAAAAAAAAAATGTCATGAAGAACATAGGGGTAAGACAGGAATAAAGACACAGACCTACTAGAGAATGGACTTGGGGATATGGGGAGGGGGAAGGGTAAGCTGTGACAAAGCAAAAGAGCGGCATGGACATATATACACTACCAAACGTAAGGTAGATAGCTAGTGGGAAGCAGCCGCATAGCACAGGGAGATCAGCTCGGTGCTTTGTGACTGCCTGGAGTGGTGGGATAGGGAGGGTGGGAGGGAGACACAAAAGGGAGGGGATATGGGAACATATGTATATGTATAACTGATTAAATTTGTTATAAAGCAGAAAAAAAGATAAGATAAAGAAGAACTGGATTCACAAGGATCCTCAACATAATTTCACCGACAGCATTATTTAAAACTATACTGGCAGTGTGCTTTATATATAAGTTCATTTAAAAGCCAAAGAGGAATCAAAAAATCTATTATATCCAGGATCTAGAAAGATTTCGGCACATAGTAAGTGTTCAGTAAATAACTGTAGAATAATTGAATCAATACTGCTTTCACCAAATCAGTGGCTAAAGGATAAGCTGAGGTTAAAACCAGAGGGCCTTGGCCAAAAGCTTTTAACTTCCCTCCAAGGACTCCTCAATCCCTTCCTCCCTCAGGGGCCTAGGTCAAATCATAGTTTAATCCTGAGGCCAACACTGCTGATAGAACAATTGCACCACCAACTTGGTAGTCACTTCTAACTCCAGAAGGAGCTCTTTTTCATTAAATGAAATAATCTAAAGAAAGCATTTTGCTTTCCCAAATCAAAATACTAGATCTTTCTAAATGTATTTGTTTAAATTTGGAAATATACATCTAGAGATTTGGAGGGGAGGAGGACAAAGGGGAGGAGGAAGGGAGATGAGGGTTCTGGTGGTGTGTGTCTCTTCTTTTTTATTATTTGGTTTGGACAGGAAATGCGTGCCTCCAATGATTGGAAGCAGCTGTGGGCTGTGACATCTGGGGTAAGAATCAAACAGAAGTTCCTGAAAATGCAGTCTTTGAAGCAAATCCTTTAGTTCTTTGCTGTTCCATCCTAAACCTCCCCAGCACACGCTGCATCCCTTTTCCCTCCCATATGTAAGTGATGGAATTGCGCAGGAGACAAATTTCACTTGGGAAAGTTTCAGGAAGGAAAGAACCTCGCTGAAGGGATGATGCAGGCTCAGATGGGTCCTGAACAGGGTGGGAGTTGACCAGGAAGTGACCTTTCAGACTCCTGTCATCATAGAGCGGTAATTCTATAGCTACAGTACACACCTGCAGGATTACCACATTGCATCAATCAGGAGAAGCTAAATTAGGCTGTGGTAACAAATGAACCCAAAATCTCAAGAATATTTTCTTCTCATATGATCCCCGGGCATCAGGTGTCAGTTCCCATCTGCTCTACTCTGCCTTTACTCCTGGATATAAAGAGAAGGAGCAGCCCATACTGAGGACATTGTTAGGCTTACAAAAGAGGGAAGACAGAGAGAGATAGCTAACCAAGAGCTGTCTCTTAAAGCTTTCATATGAAAGTGATGCGTGTCACTTTTGTCCACTTCATTGGTCAAAGCAAATCACGTGGTGACATCTGAGCTCAGCAGGATGGGGACATATAACCCTCCCCTCCCCTAGGCAGGGGCACCAAAAGTCACATGGTCAGGCCACCCAAATAGTAAGTGGCAGAGTGGGGATTCTACCAAAACCTTTATCAGACCTCTTGTTACTGCACTGTATTCTCCCCTGCTTAGCACAGTGCCTGGCACCAAGCAGCCATCCAATAAATACCTGTCTGAATGAATTAAGTGTACAAAAAAGTGAATGAGTTACTAGATGACTGTGGAGACTCAATTCTGCCCATGTTTTATCCTAGCAATGCTAATTTATGGAAAAGACCTATTGGCTTTCATTGAGAAAGGTCTTTTACAAAGTAACCCTCTATGTCACCTTCCACAGTTCTCATGAGGACAAGTCATCGCTGGCAAAACTGTCAATACAAATAAGCCAAAGAAACGGTGTCAACATTCAGAGGCTCCATTTTTATAGTTAAAAAGAGGCACCAGGGAGGCTGGCCAGCTTACATTCTGAACTGGAGCCAAAAAGCTATTGCAGTAGCATGCATCAAGACTTTGTGTACTTTTCCATTGTGAGAGATTGAGCTACTGGGTAATATTTCCAGCCTGGCCTTTCTGTGACAGCTCAAACCAGAGTTTAACAATTTGTAAGAAAAATCTTAAGTGACATGTCCAATGTATACTATACTCCCCAGTTGACTGAGGACAACCCTATCATCTTGCTACAGTACCAAGTAAAATGAAAACAAGATTCTAGGAAGCTAATTTGTCCAGATACTTTTTCGGTGAAGATACGTAAAATACAAAAGCAGCTGAGAGTTATTTTTCAGCTCATTCTGAAATGTCTTCTTTATTTGGGCAATTTCAACTCATGAAGACAGATTTAAAGCTTTAAAACAGTAAAAATTGGGTGGGAAAAGATATTCTTTGATTTCCATGTGAATGTCTCTCCGTTTTCTGAAGGAGGATGAGAAACCCACTGAAGTATTTTGTATCCTGTTACAGTTGGTGCAGTAATACATAAGCAATATGTAACAAAGTGGGCAGAAATTTGTTACAGCAAGGGAATCAACTTTCTACAATTCTAAAAATGAGTAGCCCAGTGATTTTTATTTAAGCATATAAAATGAACTTTACTCTCATTAAAATTTTATGTATGTTATGGCTAAACATTAGAAGCTTCTAAATTGAGAAGTTTAGGTCTTGTGTTTTGCATATTATACATTGGGTCTCCAATGCAGCCCTAAAATAACAGATGATCAGTACAAATTCATCAGCAGTAATGTCCCCACAAAGGATGGAAAGTTGGCAAATGTGCTTCCATTTAGTCTGTTCTTAAGGCTCATTATTTATTCATCTCACATCTTCTTCCAAAATTTGAAGGTGTTAACAAACAAAGAAACGTTTCAATTTCACGAACTTGCTTTTCTCATTAAAAGCCAGGGCCACTAAACCGCCTTTTAAGAGGCAGACATCAAAGGTCCACCTTCCCTGTGATACTTCTCTATGTAGAAAGAGAAACACAATTCATGAGTGGATAACTGCCCCACAATAGTTAGAGACCTAACCTAAGTCCTTGGTAAGGCTGTGGTTAGTGTGTGAGTATTGAGATACTCTGTTTATTTATGTATTCAATGTTTGGTTTGGTTTTTAGCTCTATGCTAAATAACAACAAAAGCAGTAACACTTACTGTGTCTCTTCTATGTGCCAGGTAAACTTCCCAGCACTTTACATGTACTTATACATTTGATTCAACCTCTATGCCGTGACCCATGGTTTTCAACCTTGGGAGCATATGCGAATCACCTAGTGAGGGTTTTTTTAAACAGCAAATGCCCAGGACAACTAAGTAGACTCTCTGGGGGTGGATCCAGCCATCAGCACTTCATAAAGCACCCCGGATGATTCCAAGGTGCAGTCAAGGTAGTGAGAGTAAATAGTCTGACCTATTCCAAAAACAGGGCACAAATACAGTCATGCAGTTTTGGTTCATCACTTAAGACCTGGTCTATTAGCAGGAAATGTAATAGTTTCTTCTTGAGACATGCGTCCCACAAATTATGAAAGTAATTGGGAACACATTTGGTCCCGATTTGGGAGTAGTTGAGAGTCAGTATTACTTTCAAATGTCAAACAGAGAGAGTGAGAAAGACCCATAACAGTCCACTGCTGCCATCATGTCTCATTGCCATAGGGTGTCACTGCAATGCTCTATGGGTGCAGCTTGTCTGTTCCTCGGGTAACCTTGCCAGCCCAAATTTGCCCAGAGACCACCCCTCAAAGTCAGCTTCTTTCAGAGGTCTCATTGCCATGCCCTGCCATGGAATTTTGGTTAGGACCACATAGTGCCTCCTGGGATTGTCTCAAACTCCAAATTTAGGGAGAAGGGAGAATATGGATATGGGGGTTAGGGATGCAGTGAAATTAGACTCTTTTTTGATGTTTCAGTATTTATTGATATCATTATCATTTCAGTCCACAGGGATGGACTTTTTTGCTACCTACCCAAACATAACTTGGAATCACTTCTTCATTGTCTCTAATGTAAAAGTAATTAGCTTTTAATCTCACTGGGTGTTATGAACGGAATGTTTGGGTCTCCCCAGAATTAATATGTTGAAGCCCTCATACACTTGTTCTGATGCTTCAGTATTTATTGACATGGAAATATTTGCATGGTATTTTTTGTCTTTTTTTTTTTTGTCTTTTTTATTGTGATAAAATACACATAACATAAAACGTTTACCATCTTAACCATTCTTACGTGTGCAGTTTGGTGGTATTATACACATTCACATTGTTATGCAATCATCACCATCCTCCAGAGCCATAACTATTTTTACCTTGCAATACTGTGACTCTATATCCATTGAATAGTAATTCCCTATTCTTCAGTCCCCCCAGCCCCTGTCAACCACCATTCCACTTTCTACCTCTAACCTTGTACACTTTTTTTTTTTTTTTTTTTTTGCAGTACGCGGACCTCTCACTGTTGTGGCCTCTCCCGCTGTGGAGCACAGGCTCCAGACGCGCACACTCAGCGGCCATGGCTCACGGGCCCAGCCACTCCACGGCATGTGGGATCTTCCTGGACCAGGGCACGAACCCATGTCCCCTGCATCGGCAGGCGGTCTCTCAAACATTGCACCACCAAGGAAGCCCTAACCTTGTATACTTTTAAGTCATGCGTAGCTCAGTAGTTATTTATGCTCCTGATGGTAACCCAAATCTTGTCCCCTTAATGCTTCTCGTGTGTGCTGTCTCCCCACACGACACATGGAGAAAGGAATGGCACCCAGGCACCAGTGTTGAGTGGCATTTCCCCCTCCCATCTTGGGGAGCAGGGACACTGTCCATCCATAGCCCCACCAAGTTGCTTGGCAAAAAGGAGATCTCAGCACTGAGTCCAATAGGACTTTCCCTGATGATGGAAATGTTCCATATCCGCATTGTCCAATTTGGTAGTCACTCACTACAAGTAGCTATCAAGCACTTGAAATGAAGCCATGAAAATACTGAAGTTACTATTTAAGTTGAAATTGAAATTTAATTTTATATGTGACCAGTGGCTACTGTATCGGAAAATGCCACTCTAGATAAGTTTGTGCTCTGGCCTCAGCCCTGGATTTTGTGATCAATCTGCTCTTTCTGAGGTATTGAATCCTGAAGGAGGAATGTTACATAACCTCTCCGAGCCTCAGTTTATACACTTATCCATCTATACAGTTAAAATTATTTCTATCCTGTAGGTTTTGGTGAGGCATATATGCAATAATAATGGCAGCCTGTTTTACTTCGCTCAGGCTCCTATAACAAAATACCATAGACTGGATGGCTTGAACAACTGAAACTTATTTGCTCATAGTTCTGGAGGCTGGAAGTCCAAGATCAAGGTGCTGACAAATTCAAGCCTTGATGAAGCCCTCTTCCTGGTTTACGGCTTACAGATGGCCACTTTCTTACTGTATCTTCACATGGGAGGGAGGGAAGGGGGAAGATAGAGAGGGCGGGGGTGGCGGGTGGGGGAGATCTCAGGTCTCTTCTTCTTATAAGGACAATGATCTCATCATGGGAGCCCTATCCTCATGACTTCATCTTAATCTCATTACATCCCAAAGGCCCCACCCCCAAATACTATCATTTTAGGGGCTAGGGGTTCCATATATTAATTTGGTGGGTAAACAAACATTCTGTTCATAACACCTAGTGAGAAGAAAAGCTAATTACTTTTCAGGTAGAGAAAATGAAGAAGTGATTCTAAGTTACGTTTGGGTAGTCAGCACTGTGGACTGGAATGGCAGTGATGTTGACCTCTAATTCTATGAGCTCATGGCTTTAGGAAGCTGTCTAAAAGATGTGGATGGGATTTACCCTCAGCATGTCCAAACCATACCTACAAACTGCTAGACATTGTCACCCTACAGGGACAGGGAAAGAGAGCTGATTTCCACAGACCCTGATGAGTTGAGAGAGAACAGCAGGATTATGAATTGGACTCATTTGTCTGAACTTCAGCTCTGTGCCAACTCTCTCAGAATGAATAAAATTGAGAAAAGGAACCTGAAAACATAGCCATGACAGGTTAATAGGATTTAGACAACTCTATCTCCTTAACTTTGCAAGGGAAGCCTGGCAATATATGAAATTCAAGCATCATGCCAGGTTGACTAAAACAGTTGTGTGTTATTTAAGTAACCTCATCTGAACTTCAAGGACATAGGTCACAGCTACTTCCCCCATACGTCTTAAAATTTCTAAAGAGTTGGCTGGCACACAGAGGGTGGGCAATATGGTAGCAAGAGGTGCTCCTTTTGAATTTCCCTGTGCATGGTAAGTGCCCAGTTTTTATTTAGATTGTATATTTCTTTGCAGCGGGGCTGATGGAAATTCAAATGGGGCTGAAGCCTTTTCAAGCCATACCTTTGCTCCAACACTTGTGTATCTGAAATGAACAAGAACTTGAATGGCTAGGTGATAGGCAGTCCAACGTACTCTATATGCTCTATGACATTGTGGGATGGTTCTTTTTCTGTTATTTTCCTTTTCCTTTCTTTTTTTTTTTTTTCTTTTTTGGCAGAAGTAAAAGGATAAACAGGAGAATCATGAATAATCTCCTATTATAAGAACATTATTGAGGGGGACCTTCAAGATGGTGGAGGAGTAAGACGCAGAGATCACCTTCCTCCCCACAAAACATCAAAAATACATCTACACGTGGAACAGCTCCTACAGAACACCTACTGAACGCTGGCAGAAGACCTCAGACTTCCCAAAAGGCAAGAAACTCTCCACGTACCTGGGTAGGACAAAAGAAAAAAAAATAAAGAGAGACAAAGAATAGGGACGGGACCTGCACCAGTGGGAGGGAGCCGTGAAGGAGGAAAGGTTTCCACACACTAGGAGCCCCTTCGTGGGCGGAGACTGCGGGTGGCGGAGGGGAAGCTTTGGAGCCGCGGAGGAGAGCACAGCAACAGGGGTGCGGAGGGCAAAGCGGAGAGATTCCCGCACAGAGGATTGGTGCCCTCAGGCACACACCAGCCTGAGAGGCTTGTCTGCTCACCCGCCGGGGCTGGCGGGGCTGGGAGCCGAGGCTCGGGCTTCGGTCGGAGCGCAGGGAGAGGACTGGGGTTGGCTGCGTGAACACAGCCTGAAGGGGTTAGTGTGCCACAGCTAGACGGGAGGGAGTCCGGGAAAAAGTCTGGACCTGCCAAAGAGGCAAGAGACCATTGTTTTGGGGTGCGTGAGGAGAACGGATTCAGAGCACCACCTAAACGAGGGAGCTCCATACACAGGCGCAAGCCATGGTAATCAGCATGGACCCCAGAGACGGGCATGAGATGCTAAGGCTGCTGCTGCCGCCACCAAGAAGCCTGTGTGCGAGCGCAGGTCACTATCCACACCTCCCCTCCCTGGAGCCTGTGCAGCCTGCCACTGCCAGGGTCCCATGATCCAGGATCAACTTCCCCGGGAGAACACACGGCACATCTCAGGCTGGTGCACCATCACCCTGGCCTCTGCCGCCACGGGCTCACTCCGCATCCATACCCCTCCTTCCCCCCCAGGCCTGAGTGAGTCAGAGCCCCGGAAACAGCTGCTACTTTAACCCTGTCCTGTCTGAACAGATGCCCTCAGGCGACCTACACTCAGGTGGAGCCAAATCCAAAGCTGAACCCCAGGAGCTGTGTGAACAAAGAAGAGAAGGGGAAATCTCTCCCAGCAACCTCAGGAGCAGTGGATTAAATCTCCACAATCAACTTGATGTACCCTGAATATCGAGAACACCTGAATACACAATGAATCATCCCAAAATTCAGGCAGTGGACTTTAGGAGCAACTGTAGACTTGGTGTTTCCTTTCTGTATCTAATTGGTTTCTGGTTTTGTCTTTATCTTAGTTTAGTATTGAGAGCTTATTACCACTGGTAGATTTGTTTATTGCTCTCTTCCTTTTTATATATATATTTTTTTCCATTTTCTCTTTTTGTGAGTGTGTATGTGTATGCTTCTTTGTGTGATTTTTGTCTGTATAGGTCTGCTTTAACTATTTGTCCGAGGTTTCTGTCTGTCGATTTTTTTTTTTTGTATAGTTTTTAGTGCTTGTTATCATTGGTGAATTTGTTTACTGGTTTGGTTGCTCTCTTCTTTTTTTTAATTACTTTTTTATATTTTTAATTTTAATATTTTTTTATTTTAATAACTTTATTTATTTATTTGTTTGTCTGTTTGTTTTCTCCCCATTTTCTTCTGAGCTGTGTGGCTGACAGGGTCTTGGTGCTCCAGCCAGGTGTCAAGCCTGAGCCTCTGAGGTGGGAGAGCCAAGTTCAGGACATTGGTCCACCAGAGACCTCCCGGCCCCACGTATTATCAGTCGGCGAGAGCTCTACCAGAGATCTCCATCTCAACACTAAGACCAGCTCCACTCAATGACCAGCAAGCTACAGTGCTGGACACCCTATGCCAAACAAAAAGCCATAAAGGACCACAACCCCACCCATTAGCAGAGAGGCTGCCTAAAATCACAATAAGGCCACAGACACCCCAAAACACACCACCAGACACGGTCCTGCCCACCAGAAAGACAAGATCCAGCCTCATCCACCAGAATACACGTGCCAGGCCCCTCCACCAGGAAGGCTACATAACCCGTAGAACCAAATTTACCTGCTAGGGGCAGACACCAAGAACAACGAGAACACCAAACCTGCAGTCTGTGAAAAAGAGACCCCAAACACAGTGAGTGAAGCAAAATGAAAAGACACAAAAACACACAGCAGATGAAGGAGCAAGGTAAAACCCCACCAGACCAAACAAATGAGGAGGTAATAGGCAGTCTACCTGAAAAAGAAGTAAGAGTAATGATAGTAAAGATGATCCCAAACCTTGGAAATAGAATGAAGAAAATACAAGAAATGTTTAACAGGGACCTAGAAGAACTAAACAGCAAGCAAACAATGATGGAAAACCCAGTAAATGAAATTAAAAATTCTCTAGAAGTTATCAATAGCAGAATCACTGAGGAAGAAGAACTGATAAGTGACCAGGAAGAAAAAATAGTGGAAATAACTACAACAGAGCAGAATAAAGAAAAAAGAACAAAAAGAGTTGAGGAGAGTCACAGAGACCTCTGGGACAACATTAACACATCAACATTCGAATTATAGGGGTCCCAGAAGAAGAGAAAAAGAAAGGGAGTGAGAAAATATTTACAAGAGATTATAGTTGAAAACTTCCCTAATATGGAAAGGAAATAGTCAAGTCCAGGAAGCACAGAGAGTCCCATCCAGAATAAATCCAAGGAGAAACATGCCAAAACACATATTAATCAAGCTATCAAAAACTAAATACAAAGAAAAATATTAAAAGCAGTGAGGGAAAAGCAACAAATAACATAAAAGGGAATCCCGTTAAGGTTAACAGCTGACCTTTCAGCAAAAAATCTGCAGGCCAGAAGGGAGTGGCAGGACATATTTAAAGTGATGAAAGGGAAGAAACTGCAACCAAGATTACTCTACACAGCAAGGATCTCACTCAGATTTGAGAAATTAAAACATTTACAGACAAGCAAAAGCTATGAGAATTCAGCACCAATAAACCAGCTTTACAACAAATGCTAAAGAACTTCTCTAGGCAGGAAACATAAGAGAAGAAAAAGACCTACAAAAACAAACCCAAAACAATTAATAAATAAAATAAATAAATAAATAAAATAGTAATAGGAACAAACATATTGATAATTACCTTAAATGTAAATGGAGTAAATGCTCAAACCAAAAGACATAGAATGGCTGAATGGATACAAAAACAAAACCCATATATATGCTGTCTACAAAAGACCCACTTCAGACTAAGGGACACACATAGACTGAAAGTGAGGGGATAGAAAAAGATATTCCATGCAAATGGACATCAAAAGAAAGCTGGAGTAGCATTTCTCATATCAGACAAAATAGACTTTCAAATAAAGACTATTATAAGAAACAAAGAAGGACACTACATAATGATCAAGGGATCGATCCAGAAAGAAGATATAACAATTGTAAATATTTATGCACCCAACATAGGAGCACCTCAATACATAAGGCAAATGTTAACAGCCATAAAAGGGGAAATTGACAGCAACCCAATCACATCAGGGGACTTTAACACCCCACTTTCACCAATAGACAGATAATCCAAAATAAAAATAAATAAGGAAACACAAGCTTTAAATGACACATTAAACATGATGGACTTAAGTGATATTTATAGGACATTCCATCCAAAAACAACAGAATGCACTTTCTTCTCAAGTGCTCATGGAACATTCTCCAGGATAACTCATATCTTGGGTCAGTCAAGCCTTCATAAATTTAAGAAAATTGAAATCATATCAAGTATCTTTTCTGACCACAACATTATAAGACTAGATATCAATTACAGGAAAAACTCTGTAAAAAATACAAACACACGGAGGCTAAACAATACACTACTAAATAACCAAGAGGTCACTGAAGATATCAAAGTGGAAATCAAAAATACCTAGAAACAAATGACAATGAAAACACGACGACCCAAAACATAAGGGATGCAGCAAAAGCAGTTCTAAGAGGGAAGTTTATCACAATACAATCCTCCCTCAAGAAACAAGAAACATCTCAAATAAACCACCTAACCTTACACCTAAAGCAATTAGAGAAAGAAGAACAAAAAAAAACCCCAAAGCTAGCAGAAGGAAAGAAATCATAAAGACCAGATCAGAAATAAATGAAATAAAATGAAATGAAGAAAATAATAGCAAAGATCAATAAAACTAAAAGCTGGTTCTTGGAGAAGATAAACAAAATTGATAAACCATTAGCCAGCCTCATCAAGAAAAAAAGGGAGAAGACTCAAATCAATAGAATTAGAAATGAAAAAGGAGAAATAACAACTGACACTGCAGAAATACAAAGGATCATGAGAGATTACTACAAGCAACTCTATGCCAATAAAAAGGACAACCTAGAAGAAATGGACAATTTCTTAGAAAAGCACAACCTTCCGAGAGTGAACCAGGAAGAAATAGAAAATATAAAAAGAACAATCACAAGCACTGAAGTTGAACCTGTCGTTAAAAATCTTCCAACAAACAAAAGCCAAGGACCAGATGGCTTCACAGGCGAATTCTATCAAACATTTAGAGAAGAGCTAAAACCTATCCTTCTCAAACTCTTCCAAAATAGAGCAGAGGGAGGAACACTCCCAAACTTATTCTACGAGGCCACCATCACCCTGATACCAAAACCAGAAAAAGATGTCACAAAAAAAGAAAACTACAGAACAATATCACTGATGAGCACAGGTGCAAATATCCTCAACAAAATGCTAGCAAACAGAATCCAACAGCACATTCAAAGGATATACACCATGATCAAATGGGGTTCATCCCAGATATGCAAGGATTCTTCAATATACAGAAATCAATCAATGTGATACACCATATTAACAAACTGAAGGAGAAAAACTATACAATCATCTCAATAAATGCAGAAAAATCTTTCAACAAAAGAAGAAGTAAAGCTCTCACTGTTTGCAGATGACATGATACTATACATAGAGAATCCTAAAGATGCTACCAGAAAACTGCTAGGACTAATCAATGAATTTGGTAAAATAGCAGGATATGAAATTAATGCACAGAAATCTCTTGAATTTCTATACACTAATGATGAAAACTCTGAGAGATTAAGGAAACACTCCCAATTACCATTGCAACAAAAATAATAAAATACCTAGGAATAAACCTCCTGAAGGAGACAAAAGACCTGTATGCAGAAAACTATAAGACACTGATGAAAGAAACTAAAGATGATACAAACAGTTGGAGAGATATACCATGTTCTTAGATTGGAAGAATTAACATTGTGAAAATAACTATCTACCCAAAGCAATCTACAGATTCAATGCAATCCCTATCAAACCACCAAAGTCATTTTTCACAGACCTAGAACAAAAAATTTCACCATTTGTATGGAAACACAAAAAACCCCGAATTGCCAAAGTGATCTTGAGAAAGAAAAATGGAGCTGGAGAAATCAGGCACCCTGGCTTCAGGCTATACTACAAAGTTACAGTAATCAAGACAGTATGGTACTGGCACAAAAACAGAAATATAGATCAATGGAACAGTATAGAAAGCCCAGGGATAAACCCATGAATATATGGTCACCTTATCTTTGATAAAGGAGGCAACAATATACAATGAAGAAAAGACAGCCTCTTCAATAAGTGGTGCTGGGAAAACTGGACAGCTATGTGTGAAAGAATGAAATCAGAACACTCCTTAACACCATACAGAAAAATAAACTCAAAGTGGATTAAAGATCTAAATGTAAGGCTAGATACTATAAAACTCTTAGGGGAAAACATAGGCAGAACACTCTATGACATAAATCACAGCAACATCCTTTTTGACCTACTTCCTAGAGAAATGGAAATAAAAACAAAAATAAACAAATGGGACCTAATGAAACTTAAAAGCTTTTGCACAGCAAAGGAAAACATAAACAAGATGAAAAGACAACCCTCAGAATGGGAGAAAATATTTGCAAACCAAGCAACTGACAAAGGATTAATCTCCAAAATCTACAAGCAGCTCATGCAGCTCAATATCAGAAAATCAAAAAACCCAGTCCAAAAATGGGCAGAAGACCTAAATGGACATTTCTCCAAAAAAGATATACAAATTGCCAACATACACATGAAAGGATGCTCAACATCACTAATCATTAAAGAAATGCAAGTCAAAACTACAATGAGGTATCACTTCACACTGGTCAGAATGAACATCATCAAGAAATTTACAAACAATAAATGCTGGAGAGGGTGTGGAGAAAAGGGAACCCTCTTGCACTGTTGGTGGTCATGTAAATTGATACAGCCACTATGGAGAACAGTATGGAGGTTCCTTAAAAAACTAAAAATAGAACTACCATATGACCCAGCAATCCCACTACTGGGCATATACCCTGAGAAAACCATAATTCAAAAAGAGTCATGTACCACAATGTTCATTGCAACACTATTTACAATCGCCAGGACATGGAAGCAACCTAAGTGTCCATCGACAGATGAATGGATAAAGAAGATGTGGCACGTATATACAATGGAATATTACTCAGCCATAAAAAGAAATGAAATTGAGTTGTTTGTAGTGAGGTGAATGGACCTAGAGTCTGTCATACAGAGTGAAGTAAGGCAGAAAGAGAAAAACAAATACCATATGCTAACACATATACATGGAATCTAAAAAAAAATTAAAAATAAAAAAAAAATAAAAACTGGTTCTGAAGAACCTAGGGGCAGGACAGGAAAAAGACACAGACGTAGATAATGGACTTGTGGACACAGGGAAGGGGAAGGGTAAGCTGGGATAAAGTGAGAGAGTGGCATGGACATATATATACTACAAAATGTAAAATAGATTACTAGTGGGAAGCAGCCGCATAGCACAGGGAGATCAGCTCAGTGCTTTGTGTCCACCTTGAGGGGTGGGATAGGGAGGGTGGGACAGAGGCACAGGAAGGAGGATATATGGGGATATATGTATACATAGAGCTGATTCACTTTGTTATACAGCAGAAACTAACACAACATTGTAAAGCAATTATACTCCAGTAAAGATGTTTAAAAAAAAGAACATTATGAAGAAAATCCCCAAATTCTTCAGTTGTTTAAATGTTGTGAAAGAGACTTATTTAGAAATTAAATCATTTTTGAGCATTTCTCAGAACAAATACACTTTCAGAGAATCAGGAGATCATTACTTCCCATCTTCAAAACTGTTGTGTGCCACTAATGTATTTTCCTGTGGGGGAAATTATCCCGAGGAAAGAGGTCATGAGTTTATACCATGGTTGACTTAGACATGCCTAAATTGATTTCCTGGGAATGAAAAGCAATTAACCCATCTTATCAGCAACAGTTTGTGAATGAGTCAAGCATGTGCCTCTTTTTTTTTTAACATCTTTATTGGAGTATAATTGCTTTACAATGGTGTGTTAGTTTCTGCTGTATAACGAAGTGAGTCAACTATATGTATACATATATCCCCATATCCTCTCCCTCTTGTGTCTCCCTCCCACCCTCCCTATCCCACACCTCTGGGTGGTCACAAAGCACAGAGCTGATCTCCCTGTTCTAAAGCATGTGACTCTTGATGAGACTTGAGTGATTAATACCATCAGAGAAAGGATTAATGCAAACATCATCTATTTTTATAGCTATCCTGAAATAACCCTGTGGGAATGTTGTGAACCTGGTACAGGTCACCAAGTGAAGAAAGTCAAAGACCAGTTCCCCTTGCAAGAATGATCTTGGCTACTTGTCAACAAGAAAGAGCTCTCGCGACAAGACTCTTTAGTGAGGAAGCTGCCTGAGTTTGCCAATTACCAGGATGTCATCTGGGGAGAGCGTGCTATTCAGGGGATCTAGTGGGCAGAGTCTATATGAACATATTTGCAGGTGATTTACTCTATGCATTGTTCAATGGTTTTGCCTCTGCTCTTTGACATGGGAGGAATCAGCAGAACTGGAAGGTGGCTACTGCCTTTTATATTCAACTTTGAAAGTTTCAACGTTGTGTGTATCATCTCATGGAAGTCCTCATTTATTTTTTTAGAAAGTGTTTCAAAATGATCATACTACATCACTGATATAAGCCCATTCCTTACCTACGCCTTGGAGACTCAGCTCAGGCATCACCTGCTCCAAAAATTCTGATAACCCCTCACTGCTCCCCCCTCCCAAATTTCCATGCTTACACTCCCAGCAGCCCATGACAACCTGGGTTTTCCTGCATCACAGACCTCACCACAGTGTAGAGAAATTTCCTGCTTAGATATCCTTTTCCACAATGGACTGGAAGCCTCTCCAGGCTGGGGTCTGTGTCTCCTTCTTCCTGTGTCTCCATGCAGAGTTCTGTGCCTGGCACAAAGCAGGTTCTCTGCAGCTGTTAGTTGAGCTCAAATGAATTGAGACCCTTGAGGATGGGATTTCCCAGTGCTGCAAATGGGCTATTTTAAGTCCCCTTCCTATGTGAAATAAAAGGAGGCTTTCACAGCCATTAAATCTCCTATGAGCCATTTCTCAAAACTAAAATATTTTTATATGTATTTTCGGCTAACCCCTGGTGCTTTCCGGTCTTCAGCCAAAGCTGTTCTGCATGCTGTGACCCATTCCTTCTTTTCAAGTATCTCGATACTTGTTTTTTTTGAATCTCCATGGTGTTTTTCCTTCTACAAATTATGTTTCCCTTTGGACTTCTTTCCTCTGGCCCATGAAAGTAAAGTTTGCCTAGCATTCCTGATTTTTACAGGAAGCCCTAAGAAAAAAATAGAGAGCTATGCTCCATGTTTTAAATAACTTTCATTTGTCTGGTGATTATCTACCATTGCAGTATCGTACTAAAATTCAACAGAAAATGTTTTGACAGAATACCTTGCCTATTTATGAAAATGCACAATTTTATTTAAATGTCAACAATGTGTAAAAGAAAATTCAGGTTGAGTATCTTGGGGAAGTAATTTGCCATCCCAAAGATGAGCAAGGTACAAAGGGGAAAGTATATAATCAACTCAAAATATAATCAAAATTAGAGAGTGCCTTGCAATTGTAGATCTAAAAGGTGCTTCTTAATATGTGAACCTTTCTGTCCGTGTGATATTAGACTGGGATTTAAGTCCTGTGAAGGCAGGGACCGTGTCTGTCTTGCTTACTCCTCTTTCCAGCTTTCAGTACAGCACCTGGCTTATAGGGGGGTCTCAGTATTTGTTAAGCAAATTAATGTCTTTCTGAATTAGTAAGTGGGTAGATCTATAGAAGAGGGTCCAAGTAGATGAAAATACTACCTACTTCCTTCATATACTTCAATATAGCACTAGAAACAGAAATATTCTCAATCCAAATAAATCAAACCTTCCAACAATCCATCTACCAGACACTGAGATCATGTGAATATTATTCATAAAATAAAGCCAAAAGATTGGGCCTTGTCTTCAAGGCAATACTCTCTAGCTATGGACCCCATACACCCATGAAACACAATAAGAAAGACAGTAAACTCTTCTGTCCTTCCATTTTAAACACTTAACCAAGGAAAACTATACATGACAAAGTACCTACATTCCATGGTTTTATTTTTAACAGAATACTTATGAGGAAAAATAAATATTTCTCCAACTTCCAGTTTAAAACTGAGAAGCTGGCTGTGCCTAGGACACTAGAGATGAGAAAAGTGTGGAAATGGGAACTTCTAATCAGAGGTATAATCTTTAGCTGTATAATCTGAAATACTACCAGTAACGGTAGGAGTTAACACTTACTGGGCTTATTTGTAGCCACATGGATGCAAGTAAAGATTATCATACTAAGTGAAATAAGTCAGAAAGAGAAAGACAAATACCATATGATATCATTTATATGTGGAATCTAAAATATAACACACATGCACAGAAACAGAATCAGGGACATAGAGAATAGACTGGTGGTTGTCAAGGGGAAGGAGGAGGTTGGATTGGGAGGTTGGGATTAGCAGATGCAAACTGGTATATATAGAATGGGTAAACAACTAGGTCCTACTGTATAGCACAGGGAACTATGTTCAATATCCTGGGATAAACCATAAGGGAAAAGAATATGGAAAAGGATGTATATATATGTATAACTGAATCACTTTGCTATACAGCAGTAATTAATATAACATTGTAATTCAACTATACTTCAATAAAAAATAAATTTAAAAAATAAAAATAAAAAATACATACTGGACTTAACAAGAACTAAACCAAGAACTTTTCCCTATTCATTGACTGCTCCCAACCACCCCATGAAACAGCTGTTATTAATTTATTATCAGAATTTTAGATTTTTTTTTAAGTGGAGGATCAGAATGGATAACTGTTAAAGGTTATGGAAGCTAGTTTGTCAAGTTTAACTTGTTCAAGGTGATGTGGTCACTGAGTGGACTGGGCCTGGATCTGAACACAGGTGGTCAGACATCAGAGCTCACCTTCTACCGCTGCAGGTAGTGATAACAAAGGCTTGCACTGGGCTCTACAGCTAGTCGGTGCTGTCACTTCCAGAGCTCCACTGAGCCTCCTAACAACTTGGGAGGCATTATTTATATCATCAGCTTATAGATGAGAAAATGAAAGCACAGAGAGGTCAAGGAACTTCTCAAAACTACAGAATATGTACCTGGAGACACCAAATCCTGACATCTTTTTACTACAGCACAGTGCCTCTCAAATGACAAGTATGTGTCATCATTCTGTCACAAAATTTTGGGAAGGCCTAAGGTTCCAGAAAATGTTGACATTCAAGGTTATCACATGAACTAAAGCAAAGAGAACCGCAGTTGCAGCTTGCTGATATTTTTTCTTAATTAATGGGCATTCATTTCCTCTATCTACCTCTCTTGCAATGACTGCTACTCTTTGGCATCTGAGCTGCCCAAATCTCCCCTGTAGGTTTTCATGCACTGGAAATAAGTGTAGAGAACCAAGCAGTGTCTTAGGAGCCCAGCAGGCATCGGAAGCCATGTATTGCACTCCAGCAGCTGTCTCAAGTGGGAAGAATTTTTGGTAATCTCTCCTCAGAGGTTTTAAGTCTTTGATTAAGCAAATTCTTCAAGACAGCAAAGATCCATGTGGTTTACTTTTTACATAAATCATATAATGGGGACCTGATAACATTCCAGTTACTCTTTGCAGTTGCTCAGAGAAATGACGTCCCTTCTGAAATGCACTAGCCAGGAAAGAATGCCGTGTTCTGGTGAGGCGGGCTGAAGGCTGCCATGCGATTTAGATAAAAGATTTCCAATGAGCATCTGAGTCACAAATCATTCATTTAATGATTTAAAATTATCAGGAAGCATCTGCCCCCCCAACCCAAAATGTGAAACACTGATAAGCTCTAAAAAAATACCAAGTTAAACACAATTTATTAGCTTATCAACCTCCTATTAATTTTGCAGTTGTCATCAGCAGCAGAATCAAATCACAGCTTCCCACAGTGCTGGGAAAAGTGGGAAAATGAAGATAAAGTACCTGACCTCAGAGAACTCAGACTACAGCAGACACTATTCCTTCTACCTCATTTTCCCTACCTGAGAGGTTTTCCCCAAATGAGAAGTTTGGATTGGAGATTGTTCTCAGGGTTGACAACCCCGCTATCAGGGTTCTCCAGAGAAACAGAACCAATTGGATACATATAGATATATATAAGAGGAGATTTATTATAGGAATTAGCTTATGCTGTTATGGAGGCTAAGAAGCCCCTCGAACTACCATCTGCACTCATAGAACCAAGAAAGCCTGGGGTATATATAGTTCAGCCCGAGGACAAAGGCTTGAGAACCAAGGGTCTGCTGGTGTCAGTCCTAGAGTCTGAAGGCCTGAGAACCAGGAGCTCTGATGTCCAAAGGAAGGAGAGATGGACATCCCAGCTTAAAGAGTGAGTTTGCCCTTCCTCCACCTTTTTTGTTCCATTGGAGTCCTCAATAGATTGGATGATGCCCACCCACATTGGTGAAGGTGGTCTTCTTTATTCAGTCTACAGATTCAAATGCTAATCTCTTCCAGAAACATCCTCACAGACACACTCAGAAATTATGTTTTATCAGCTACCTGGGCATCCCTTAACCCAGTCTAGTTGACACATAAAATTAACCATCATAGAGGCCATATTTAAGAAATCCTATTCAGTTCAAATTAAGTCCCCAGAGAGCCTCTTCTGGTTGACCCATCTATTCCCTGCTCTCTAAATGTTGGAATCCTACAGTCTTTTATTTTTAGAAATATGTAACTGGAAAGGCCCTCAAGAGATCTTCAGCTCTGGTATCCTGCTTCACAAACGTTTGTAACTTAGTTTTTGGAGACCTCAAGAACTTAATCCATAATTTTCTCTTGCAGATTAGGCTTTTTATGGGCTCCAACGGTCTAACAAAACACTCTTTCCAGAAAATTAAAGCCATGTTCTGTTGGATTCTATACAGCTTGGGAATAGTGTTAACTTTTTATATCTGAAAAAACAATCATGAAGTCTTCACTGCCTTTCCTTTCATAAGACAACTGTCTTAGTTAAATTTCTTCTGTAGGCAAGTAACAGAAACCAACTTCAGCCACCTTCACAAAGAATTTGTTACAAGGATGTGGGGATATTACATACTCTATAAGCGTACTGATCCTAAACATCAGGAATGGACTAGAACTACAAAGTGGAAAGACTCTATAACCAAGGTGACCCCCCTATCAGTAGCAAGTAGATAAATACAGACAGAAGCCAGACTCCCCAGGTTCAAGCCCCTATTTTACTACAGGTAGCTGCTTTCAGAGAAGAAGGGCCTTTGTCACAAACCCCTCCTCGCTCATGGTCAAATCATATACTCCTTTCTGAACTCCCTGCAGGTCCATTACACTTCCCTAAATGTTGTCACTGAAGTATAGAACAAACTTCAGGGGCAGAATTAGAGAAATGCACTATTCTTCACCTATAAATCTTGATACTATACATCAATGAGAAGCACTCATAGAGTTTATATATATACCTAATGTCACTACACTGACTAGGTAACTGAGCTACACTGGGAAGAGAGGGAGCTGATATTTACTGAGCACCCGTTATGCAAGACACTATACAAAATGTTATCTCTTTTAATCTTGTGAGGTAGGTGTGGCTAATTTTTCTAATGTTTTATTTTCGTATTGAAAACTGAGGGTAAAAGGTTTGGCCATGGTCACCCATTTCTACAGATTGAGTGTTGTTTCCCTCCAAGAATTCCTGTGTTGAAGCCCTCATCTCCAACGTAATGGTATTTGGAGGTGGGCCTTAGATGAGGTCATGAGTGTGAAGCCCCCATAACAGGATTGGTGCCCTTCATAAGATGCAGACACCAGAGCTTTTTCTCTCTCTACCATGTGAGGATACAGCAAAGAAAGTGGCCATCTATAAACCAGGATAAGGGCCCTTACCAAGAACTCAACCAAGCTGGTACCCTGATCTCAGGCTCCAGCTTCAAGAACTGTGAGAAATAAATGTTTGTTGTTTAAGCCACCCAATCTATGGTAAGTTATTATAACAGCCCAAACTGACTAAAGACACCCATTAAGACAGGCATGACTACAGACCACGTCACCATCTCTTGTTAGTTCCTGATTCTCAGTCTTTGGGTTGATAGATAGTAAATATGTGAATGCAGAGCACTGACTCTTGTTACTTCCTGATTCTCAGTCTTTGGGTTGATAGATAGTAAATATGCGAATGCAGAGCACTGACTCTTGTTACTCAACAATAAATTGTCCTCCTCCGCATGGGCAAAAAACTTTAATTATCAAGCTTTTTGGTGGTGCTTAAGGTAAGGAGAGGGAAGAATGTTCCAGTTTAACTCCACGTAGCTCCACAGCTGCACTCTGATCCTGACAAGTTGGCCAAGCAATGCTCTGGACAGGAAGCACCTTCCCTGAAATTCTTCAGGCAGACCCTCAATCTCTCCTACAGTTAATCTTTTATAATCATAATCGTGCTCTGTGCCTCATTTTCCTTCTCCATATGGTGAGGAAAATTATGAGTCCTACCTCATGATGGGATAGTGAAGTTATGTAAGATCATCTAAGCAAAAGATTTGGAACCAGCATTGATACATGGTATATACCTAAAATGTTAGCTGCTCTTCTTGGTGTTAATGAAAAAGAACACTTTATTTCTAAGTAGCTTGGTGTAACACGTCATCGCCCTGAAGGGGGAGATACAGCAATTTCCCTTCTTATTCTACAATCATCTGAAACTGTCTGTGAGGCTCATATCATCTGGTCACAGAGCCATCCTCCTAATCGCTACTCTGTGTCCATATAGGTAGACCAGTAGGTCTCAACCTTATCATCCTGGAAGCCCCCTGAGGCCCACCATGATTCCCTAAACCCATCCCCAGGTCCCTTCAGGGATACAGACTCTTGCATTTCTGAATATCTTGGAGTGTGGCACTAACAGCTCTTTTGCTCTGGACTATCTTTTCAAGTATGTTTGTATAGTAAATAGCTTTGGAACAGAGAGATAGTGATGCCCTCTAGAACAAAGGGCGGATTTGCCAACTTCCAGTTAATAAAGATAGTATCTCCCTCTAGAGCAAAGAAAAATTTACTTGTAGCTCATTTTTAAAGATTCAGGTTCCAAACTTAGGGTTCCTCAGATGTGATGCAAGCCCACTACATGCTCAGTACCCACTTGGGTCCTTCCCTATTTAACCCCCCTGGAACTTGGGGGACAGGTGACCAAAGTAAACATGACACTCATGATGCTTGCTGTGCTGTGAGTGAATAATAAAGTGCTCTGTCTCTAACCTAGAAGTTTCATGTCTTCTGCCATCATCCATGACACTATGGCAGATGAGCTTGTTAATTTACAAGTGGGGTTAAAACCTCAGACCCTACATAGTCCTGACAGCCTCTAAAGAACAAAGTAACAAGACAGACACAAACATAAGCTTCCCATCTTTACCCTAGCTTCCTATAACTCCTGAAGGCTCTTAGGAGGGGTATCTGGGTACAGTGGCCCAGTAGGTAAAAGAAGATAATTCATTCAAGAAAAATAAAGAGCTGTTGAGAATTGCAGTTTGCTATCTGCAGAACCCTTGAAAATAACCTCCACTGGTTTTAGAGTGAAAAACACTAGCTTGCATTTTCTTAAAACTTGTTCCACTCTTGACACATGGGGACTTTTATGTTCTTTCAGATTCTTCAAGAGCTTTTCCATGACTTTTAAAAACCCTCACAATTAAAGAATAACTAAACGAATGTATACCAAAAATTAAGTATCCTAGCAAGCAGTTTCTCTTTGGTGATATGAAACAGAGTTTTTTTTCTTAATTACTAGCCACTACTGGCCATTCTAGCATAGTTTTGAATTCATTTAATGAATCAAGATGCTTTTAGCTCAGGTAACAAAATACCATGATTCAAACTGTCTTAAGGAATAGGAAATCTTCTTATCTCACACACACACACACAAAGTCCAGAGTTAAGGTGAGCTCCAGATGTGCTACATCAGGACTCTCACTCTATTTCTCTGTAATTCCCTTGACCCAGCCCTTCTCCAACTGGTGAGGAACTTAAAGCACCTTATACAATTAATTTTGTAACCAGAGAAGGGATTTTTGTTTCATGAGAAGAAAACCTTTCCCAGTGGCACCTAACAGACTTCTTCCTAACATCTCACAGTCCAGAATAGAGGCACTCACCCATTCTTAAACTAACCACTGGCAAGTGGAATGGGCTGCCTTTGGTTTAGACTCAGCATCATGTTACACTTGTTAAATTCTAGGTTTAGAAGGGAAAAAATGAGAATAAAAATTGACATTAAAGCTTGATTTTAAGAATTCTGTGATTTTTCCTCTAGAATTATAGCATTCTGTACTATTCTTATTGTCCTTACCACATTTTTTTCAGCCAGCCAGCCATTCAAGAAGTGTTTATTGAGTGCCAAGCATGTGCCAGGCATTGCCCTAATTGCCGAGATATAGAAGTGAACAAGACAGAGTCCCTGGTCTCATGGAGCACACATTCTTCTGACTTGTATTAGAGTTGTTTTGCTACTGTATCAGTCACAGTTCTCCAGAGAAACAGGACCAACAGGAGACAGATAGATAGATGATAGATAGTTGATAGATAGATAGATAGATGATAAATAGATGATAGATAGGTAGATAGATAGATAGATAGATAGATGATAGATAGATAGATAGATTTTAATAAACTGGCTCACTCACTTGTGGGGACTGGCAAATCTGAAATCTGTAGAGCAGACCAGCAGGCTGGAAACTCAGGTAAGAGTTGGTGCAGTTTTGAGGCAGAATTTTTTGTTATTTGGGAAACCTCAGTTTTTGCTCTTAGGGCTTTCAACCAATTGGATGAGACCCACTCACATTATCAAGGTTGATCTCCTTAAAATCAACTTATTGTACATGTTAACTACATTTACAAAATACCTTTACAGCAACATCTGGATTAGTGTTTGTTTAAATAACTGGGTACTATATTCTAGCGAAGTTTATACATTGAACCAATCATCACAGATGCCTTGTTTATGTCCAGGCCAGCTTCTTGAAAAACAGGTTATGTCATATACCTCTCAGTCTGTAACCCCCACAGAGCTTCACACAGTGCTTTGCAGCTAGTAGATGTTCAAGAAACACTTGCCATTGAGTTCCTTAAGCTCAATTTTATGCCACGTGCTCTGTCTGCATGTCTATGAATGAGAAGGGAAGCTCATATCAAAGAGGATCACCCAGAATTGAAGCAAGATCATGAACCAGAAAGCAAAGGCAACCACCCCCAACCCCATCCACTCAGTCTGATCTAAAGACTCTCTTTGGAACCACACACCCCATCTTGACTCAGGAGCACATCCCAGACCATCACCAATGTCAGGGAATTAGATCCCACTAAAAAATGTTACTAAGTATACCACAGGCCTTTTTTGGGAAATGAATTTAAGCCTAGGGCTTAAGAGACTTCATTTTTTCCTATCTGACCCTGATCTGTTCTTGAGCCATTTGATCTGCTTCTTTTCATAAAGCAGATGTTCCTGGAGAGATCACACAGGGAGCCAGGGGCCGGAGCCAGCCCTCTGATCTGCATGTGTCTCCACTGGCCACCCACGGTTCACCAGGCAAACTGTGGCCTCTGTGAGTCAGAATCTGGCATTTCCAAGCATTCCATACACCTGATATCTTACTGCATCTCCCCCCCGCCACCCAATCCTTAAGGAGAAATACACTTGCAAAGTGTTCTCTTGGTATGTATGCAGTAGACTGATCCACAAGGTATTTTGTATAAATGGTTTTCTCCATGAAGTTAATCTAGACAGACTCTCAAGTCTTGACTCTCTGTACCCCAAATTAAGAAAGATAAAAGTTAATCAGTCTTAACTGAGCACCTACTCTAAGCCAGGCACTGAACAAGGCACATACACATATTTAATCTCCCTTAAAACTTAATGAAGTATTGTTATATCCATGATATAAATGAGGAAATTGAAACCAGTTGTAATTCAGGGAACAGATTTCAAGTCAAAGAAAAAGGCAAAGCTAATTAACTGTGGTCACAACACCTTGGTTTTCTCACTGATTGAACAAACTAATCATAAGATAACTATTTGTACTTACTAGCTGAACAGACTATAATACAGCATAACTCAGAGTATTGTGAAGTATCCAGACTTTTCCAAAGCAAATGGGGCAAGTTAGTTTTGAGGGTTTTTTTTGTTGTTGTTGTTGTTTTTAACATGTAAGGAGTGATGTGTGTGTGGAGTGGAAAGTGAATATAAACATTTTAAATAAAATTCTTTTCTGAAAGTATATAAATCTTCCATTGGAATAGAAGCAATACTGAAGTCACTATTTAAAAGGACATTGATTTCTTGACATGTTTTCCAAAGCCACATTCTCTTTCAAGGAGAATCGTCGGGCATGGTCTCATGCCTCAAAACATAAGGCCCTATTAAATAAGAATTAAATTAATTAGCCAATGAAAAAAACATATTCCCTAGTAGGTCTCCAGTCAAGTTGGTTCACACCACAGAAAATTCTTCTGCTCATAAGCTGAGAAAGTAAATCAATCAAGACTTGGCTCTTACCTCAGTGAGCTGTTGAATGAAATGGATGGATGAACGAAATTCTCAAGTCGTGGAGGCTACTTCATGGAATGCTGCCAAAAAAATAGCACCAGGAAAGCAAGAACACAGTCCTCAGAATGAGAGAAAATATTTGCAATTCATAGACCTGATAATAATAATTCTAGACCTGTATCTAGAATATATAAAGAACTCTTGAGGGGACTTCCGGAAAAGATGGCGGAAGAGTAAGACGCGGAGATCACCTTCCTCCCCACAGATACACCAGAAACACATCTACACGTGGAACAGCTCCTACAGAACACCTACTGAATGCTGGCAGAAGACCTCAGACCTCCCAAAAGGCAAGAAACTCCCCACGTACCTGGGTAGGGCAAAAGAAAAAACAGAGACAAAGAACAGGGACAGGACCTGCACCAGTGGGAGGGAGCCGTGAAGGAGGAAAGGTTTCCACACACTAGGAGCCCCTTCGCGGGCGGAGACTGCGGGTGGCGGAGGGGTAAGCTTCGGAGCTGTGGAGGAGAGCACAGCAACAGGGGTGCGGAGGGCAAAGCGGGGAGATTCCCGCACAGATGATCGGTGCAGACAGGCACTCACCAGCCTGAGAGGCTTGTCTGCTCACCCGCTGGGGTGGGCGGGGCTGGGAGCTGAGGCTCGGGCTTTGGTCTGAGCGCAGGGAGAGGACTGGGGTTGGCGGCGTGAACACAGCCTGAAGGAGTTAGTGCACCACGGCTAGTCGGGAGGGAGTCCGGGAAAAGTCTGGACCTGCTGAAGAGGCAAGAGACTTTTTCTCCTGGTGCGCGAGGAGAGGGGATTAAGAGCGCTGCTTAAAGGAGCTCCAGAGACGGGTGCGAGCCGCGGCTAACAGCGCGGACACCAGAGACGGGCGTGGGACGCTGGGGCTGCTGCTGCCGCCGCCAAGAGGCCTATGTGCAAGCGCAGGTCACTATCCACACTCCCTTTCCGGGAAGCCTGTGCAGCCTGCCACAGCCGGGGTCCCGTGATCCAGGGACGGCTTCCCCGGGAGAACGCACGGCGCACCTCGGGCTGGTGCAACGTCACGCCGGCCTCTGCCACCGCAGGCTCGCCCCGCACTCTGTGCCCCTCCCTCCCCTCGGCCTGAGTGAGCCAGAGTCCCCGGAGCGGCTGCTCCTTTAACCCTGTCCTGTCTGAGCGAAGAACAGATGCCCTCCGGCGACCTACATGCAGAGGCGGGGCCAAATCCAAAGCTGAGACCCGGGAGCTGTGAGAACAAAGAAGAGAAAGGGAAATATCTCCTAGCAGCCTCAGAAGCAGCGGATTAAATCTCCACAATCAACTTGATGTACTGAATAGACAACGAATAGACAATACATGAATAGACAACGAATCATCCCAAATTGAGGAGGTGGACGTTGAGAGCAAGACTTATGATGTTTTCCTCTTTTCCTCTTTTTGAGAGTGTGTATGTGTATGCTTCTCTGTGAGATTTTGTCTGTATAACTTTGCTTCCACTATTAGTCCCAGGGTTCTATCTGTCCATTTTTTTGTTTGTTTGTTTATTTTTAATTTTTTTCTTAATAATTATTTTTTATTTTAATAACTTTATTATATTTTATCATACGTTATTTTATTTTACATAATCATCTTTCTTTCTTTTTTCCTTCCTTCCCTCCTTCATTCCTCCCTCCCTCCCTCCTTTCTTTCTTTCTTTCCTCTTTCCTTCTTTCTTTCTTTCCTTCTTTCTACTTCTACTAATTCTTTCTTTCTACTTTTTCTCCTTTTTATTCTGAGCCATGTGGATGAAAGGCTCTTGGTGCTGCAGCCAGGACTCAGTGCTGTGCCTCTGAGGTGGGAAAGCCAACTTCAGGACACTGGTCCACAAGAGACCTCCCAGCTCCACATATCAAACAGCGAAAATCTCCCAGAGATCTCCATCTCAACACCAGCACCCAGCTTCACTCAACGACCAGCAAGCTACAGTGCTGGACGCCCTATGCCAAACAACTAGCAAGACAGGAAAACAACCCCACCCATTAGGAGAGAGGCTGCCTAAAATCATAATAAGTCCACAGACACCCCAAAACACATAACCAGAAGTGGACCTGCCCACCAGAAAGACAAAATCCAGCCTCATCCACCAGAACACAGGCATGAGTCCCCTCCACCAGGAAGCCTACACAACCCACTGAACCAACCTTAGCCACTGGGGAAAGACACCAAAAACAATGGGAACTACGAACCTGCAGCCTGCAAAAAGGAGACCCCAAACACAGTAACATAAGCAAAATGAGAAGACAGAAAAACACACAGCAGATGAAGGAGCAAGATAAAAACCCACCAGAGCTAACAAATGAAGAGGAAATAGGCAGTCTACCTGAAAAACAATTCAGAATAATTATAGTAAAGATGATCCAAAATCTTGGAAATAGAATAGACAAAATGCAAGAAACATTTAACAAGGACGTAGAAGAACTAAAGATGGAACATGCAATGATGAACAACACAAAAAATGAAATTAAAAATACTCTGGATGGGATCAATAGCAGAATAACTGAGGCAGAAGAATGGATAAGTGACGTGGAAGATAAAATACTGGAAATAACTACTGCAGAGCAGAATAAACAAAAAAGAATGAAAAGGACTGAGGACAGTCTCAGAGACCGCTGGGACAACATTAAATGCACCAACATTCGAATTATAGGGGTTCCAGAAGAAGAAGAGAAAAAAAAGGGACTGAGAAAATATTTGAAGAGATTATAGTTGAAAACTTCCCTAATATGGGAAAGGAAATAGATAATCAAGTCCAGGAGGCACAGAGAGTCCCATACAGAATAAATCCAAGGAGAAATACGCCAAGACACATATTAATCAAACTGTCAAAAATTAAATACAAAGAAAGCATATTAAAAGCAGCAAGGGAAAAACAACAAATAACACACAAGGGAATCCCCATCAGGTTAACAGCTGATCTTTCAGCAGAAACTCTGCAAACCACAAGGGACTGGCAGGACGTATTTAAAGTGATGAAGGAGAAAAACCTGCAACCAAGATTACTCTACCCAGTAAGGATCTCATTCAGATTTGATGGAGAAATTAAAACCTTCACGGACAAGCAAAAGCTGAGAGAGTTCAGCAGCACCAAACCAGCTTTACAACAAATGCTAATGGAACTTCTTTAGGCAAGAAACACAACAGAAGGAAAAGACCTACAATAACGAACCCAAAACACTTAATAAAATGGGATTAGGAACATATATATTGATAATTACCTTAAATGTAAATGGACTAAATGCTCCCACCAAAAGACAGAGATTGGTTGAGTGGATACAAAAACAAGACCCATATATATACTGTCTACAAGAGACGCACTTCAGACCTAGAGACACATACAGACTGAAAGTAAGGGGATGAAAAAAATATTCCATGCAAATGGAAACCAAAAGAAAGCTGGAGTAGCAATTCTCATATCAGACAAAATAGACTTTAAAATAAGGACTATTAGAAGAGACAAAGAAAGACACTACATAATGATCAAGGGATCGATCCAAGAAGAAGGTATAACAATTGTAAATATTTATGCACCCAACATAGGAGCACCTCAATACATATGGCAAATACTAACAGCCATAAAAGGGGAAATTGACAGTAACACAATCATACTAGGGGACTTTAACACCCCACTTTCACCAATGGACAGATCATCCAAAATGAAAATAAATAAAGAAACACAAGCTTTAAATGATACATTAACCAAGATGGACTTAATTGACATTTATAGGACATTCCATCCAAAAACAACAGAATGCACTTTCTTCTCAAGTGCTCATGGAACATTCTCCAGGATAACTCATATCTTGGGTCACAAATCAAGCCTTCATAAATTTAAGAAAATTAAAATCATATCAAGTATCTTTTCCGACCACAATATTATAAGACTAGATATCAATTACAGGAAAAGCTCTGTAAAAGATACAAACACATGGAGGCTAAACAATACACTACTACATAACCAAGAGATCACTGAAGATATCAAAGTGGAAATCAAAAATACCTAGAAACAAATGACAATAAAAACACGACGACCCAAAACATAAGGGATGCAGCAAAAGCAGTTCTAAGAGAGAAGTTTATTACAATACAATCTTACCTCAAGAAACAAGAAATATCTCAAATAAATAACCTAACCTTACACTTAAAGCAATTAGAGAAAGAAGAACAAAAAATCCCCCAATTTAGCAGAAGGAAAGACATCATAAAAATCAGATCAGAAATAAATGAAAAAGAAATGAAGGAAACAATAGCAAAGATCAATAAAAGTAAAAGCTGGTTCTTTGAGAACATAAACAAAATTGATAAACCATTAGCCAGACTCATCAAGAAAAAAAGGGAGAAGACTCAAATCAATAGAATTAGAAATGAAAAAGGAGAAGTAACATGTGACACTGCAGAAATACAAAAGATCATGAGAGATTACTACAAGAAACTCTATGCCAATAAAATGGAAGAAATGGACAAATTCTTAGAAATGCACAACCTGCCAAGACTAAATCAGGAAGAAATAGAAGATATGAACAGACCAATCACAAGCACTGAAATTGAAACTGTGATTAAAAATCTTCCAACAAACAAAAGCCAAGGACCAGATGGCTTCACAGGCAAATTCTATCAAACATTTAGAGAGGAGCTAACACCTATCCTTCTCAAACTCTTCCGAAATATAGCAGAGGGAGAAACACTCCCAAACTCATTCTACGATGCCACCATCACCTTGATACCAAAACCAGACAAGGATGTCACAAAGAAAGAAAACTACAGGCCAATATCACTGATGAACATAGATGCAAAAATCCTCAACAAAATACTAGCAAACAGAATCCAACAGCACATTAAAAGGATCGTACACCATTATCAAGTGGCGTTTATCCCAGGAATGCAAGGATACTTCAATATATGCAAATCAATCAATGTGATACACCATATTAACAAATTGAAGGAGGAAAACCGTATGATCATCTCAATAGATGCAGAGAAAGCTTTCAACAAAATTCAACACCCATTTATGATAAAAACCCTGCAGAAAGTAGGCATAGAGGGAACTTTCCTCAACATAATAAAGGCCATATATATGACAAACCCACAACCAACATCGTCCTCAATGGTGAAAAACTGAAACCATTTCCTCTAAGATCAGGAACAAGACAAGGTTACCCACTCTCACCACTCTTATGCAACATAGTTTTGGAATTTTTAGCCACAGCAATCAGAGAAGAAAAGGGAATAAAAGGAATCCAAATTGGAAAGGAAGAAGTAAAGCTGTCACCGTTTGCAGATGACGTGATACTATACATAGAGAATCCTAAAGATTCTATGAGAAAACTACTAGAGCTAATCAATGGATTTGGCAAAGTAACAGGATACAACATTAATGCGCAGAAATCTCTGGCATTCCTATACACTAATGATGAAAAATCTGAAAGTACAATCAAGAAAACACTCCCATTTACCATTGCAACAAAAAGAATAAAATATCTAGGAATAAACCTACCTAAGGAGACAAAAGACCTGTATGCAGAAAATTATGACACTGGTGAAAGAAATTAAAGATGATACAAATAGATGGAGAGATATACCATGTTCTTGGATTGGAAGAATCAACATTGTCAAAATGACTCTACTACCCAAAACAATCTACAGATTCAATGCAATCCTTATTAAGCTACCAATGGCATTGTTCACAGAACTAGCACAAAAAATTTCACAACTTGTATGGAAACACAAAAGACCCCGAATAGCCAAAGCAATCTTGAGAACGAAAAATGGAGCTGGAGGAATCATTCTCCCTGACTTCAGACTATACTACAAATCTACAGTAATCAAGACAGTATGGTACTGGCACCAAAACAGAAAGATAGATCAATGGAACAGGATACAAAGCCCAGAGATAAACCCACACACATATGGTCACCTTATCTTTGATAAAGGAGGCAGGAATGTACAGTGGAGAAAGGACAACCTCTTCAATAAGTGGTGCTGGGAAAACTGGACAGGTACATGTAAAAATATGAGATTAGATCACTGCCTAACACCATACACAAAAATAAGCTCAAAATGGATTAAAGACCTAAATGTAAGGCCAGAAACTATCAAACTCTTAGAGGAAAACATAGGCAGAACACTCTATGACATAAATCACAGCAACATCCTTTTTGACCCACCTCCTAGAGAAATGGAAATAAAAACAAAAATAAACAAATGGTACCTAATGAAACTTGAAAGCTTTTACACAGCAAAGGAGAACATAAACAAGACCAAAAGACAACCCTCAGAATGGGAGAAAATATTTGCAAATGAAGCAACTGACAAAGGATTAATCTCCAAAATTTATAAACAGCTCAGGCAGCTCAATAGCAAAAAAGCAAACAACCCAATCCAAAAATGGGCAGAAGACTTAAATAGGCATTTCTCCAAAGAAGATATACAGACTGCCAACAAACACATGAAAGAATGCTCAACATCATTAATCATTAGAGAAATGCAAATCAAAACTACAATGAGATATCATCTCACACCAGTCAGAATGGCCATCATCAAGAAATCTAGAAACAATAAATGCTGGAGAGGGTGTGGAGAAAAGGGAACACTCTTGCACTGCTGGTGGGAATGTGAATTGGTACAGCCACTATGGAGAAGATGTGGCACATATATACAATGGAATATTACTCAGCCATAAAAAGAAATGAAATTGAGCTATTTGTAATGAGGTGGATAGACCTAGAGTCTGTCATACAGAGTGAAGTAAGTCAGAAAGAGAAAGACAAATACCGTATGCTAACATGTATATATGGAATTTAAGAGAAAAAAATGTCATGAAGAACCTAGGGGTAAAACAGGAATAAAGACACAGACCTACCTGAGAATGGACTTGAGGATATGGGGAGGGGGAAGGGTAAGCTGTGACAAAGCGAGAGAGAGGCATGGACATATATACACTACCTAACGTAAGGTAGATAGCTGGTGGGAAGCAGCCGCATAGCACAGGGGGATCAGCTCGGTGCTTTGTGACCGCCTGGAGGGGCGGGATAGGGAGCGTGGGAGGGAGGGAGAAGCAAGAGGGAAGGGATACAGGAACAGATGTATATATATAACTGATTCACTTTGTTATAAAGCAGAAACTAACACACCATTGTGAAGCAATTATACTCCAATAAAGTTGTAAAAAAAAAAAACTCTTGAAACTCAACAACAAAAAGATAAATAACCCAATTAAAAATGAATGAGTTTCAGTAAAATAGATAGCTAGGGGGAAGCAGCCACATAGCACAGGGAGATCAGCTGGGCGCTTTATGGCCATCTAGAGGGGTGGGATAGGGAGGGTGGGAGGGAGACCCAAGGTGGAGGAGATATGGGGATATATGTATATGTATAGCTCATTCACTTTTTTATACAGCAGAAACGAACGCACCATTGTAAAGCAATTATACTCCAATAAAGATGTTAAAAAAAAATGAATGAGCAAATGATTTGACCAGGGATTTCTCTAGAGAAGAAATCTGAATGTCCAGTAAGCATATTTAATCATGCTCAACGTGACTGGCCCGTAACGAAGTGAAAATCAAAACTGCAGTGAGGTATCACTTCACATCCCGCTAGGATGGCCATGATCAAAGGGACAATAACAAGTGTCAGTGAATATGTAGAGAAACTGGAACTCTCAGACACTGTTGGTAGGAATGTAAAATAGGGTAGCCATTTTGGAAAACAGTTTAGCAGTTTCCCAAAATATTAAACACAGAATTACCAGCAATTTCACTCCTAAATACTTACCAAGAGGAATGAATACACATGCCTGCACCAAAATACACAAATGTTCAGAGCAGCGTTATTCATAATAGCTAAAAAGGGGAAACAGCCCAAATGTCCATCAAATGATGAATAGATAAATAACATGTGATATATCTATATAATTGAATATTATTTGTCAATCAAAGTAATAAAGCACTAATACTTGCTACAAGGATGAACCTTGAAAACATTATGCTAAGTGAAAGAAGCCAGTCACAAAAGACTACACAATGTATGACTCCATATACACAAAATGTCCAGAATAGGTTAGTCTATATAAACAGAATAAATTAGTGGTTTCCTAGGGCTTGAGACCAGAGCTTTGGGGAGAAATGGGGAGCGACTAGTAATGGATATGGGGGGGGTTTTGCAGGGGAGTAATGAAACTGTTGTAAGATTGATTATGATAATTGGTTGTACAGCTCTGTGAATATACTAAAAAGCATTTAAATAAATAAATTTTATGGTATATGAATTATGTCTCAATGAAGTTGTTTTATTTTAAAAAGTCATTTAAAAAATTGAGGATAGCCTGAAAAAAAAACCATGAGATTTTTATCCCGAGAGTCTAAATAGAATTTTTCAGAGTAGAATACATCATCTTTTTGCAATTTGGCTTTTTTGAAGTGGTTGTACTGTTAATAGCTTTTGGATGATAAGTTAGATCATTCTTGTTCTCAACACCATAATCTGTAGAAAGAAGAATATGGTAGTATTCTACAGTAATGATTTCTCAGTGAATTTCTATAGCAATATATGCATCTTAACTACCAATTTTACTATTACTTACTTAATATACTTTTTAATCAAATAAATTTCCTCTTAAAAATACATATATTTAAAAGAAAAATTATATTCTTATTATAATTAGAAAACTAGTTTCACTTGCCATAAATAAAAGATGACTGTTAAGTATGATAAAAATAAATCAATATTTTTAAATTTTAGAGAGCTAAATGTTGCTACCAGAAGACTCTAAGCCTATGACCTGTTATCTTTTTTGTTAAAGTGAGAGATTAATACAGAGGAGTATTAAAATCTAGTGCAATAGAATGACACTATCAAAAAATAAAAAAGAACTTAAAAGGAAATCAGCTATGCAAGCCAGTGTTATTTACCCTATATCCATGAACCACCTGAAGCTATCTCTTAACCATCTGTCTGAAATTTTGATGAAGGTGTTATTGGTTAGTGGGTGTCTCGTCTCTAAATTGCAACTCCAGATCCAGGTGCCTTCCATCTTGTGGCTCCACTAGAGTCCTCTGTACCCAACTGAAAGAGCAATCATGGGAAAGGCACACCCACTTTCTAAAACTCCTGGCTCAGGATCAATAAACATCACTTCTGTCCACAGTCCCTTGATGAGAATTAATCATATGGTCACTCCTAGATGCAAGAGAGTCTGTGAAATATGGTCCCTACCTGGACCATTATTTCCCAGGACAGAAGCTCCACACCACAGAAGGGGAGCAGACATGGGGCTGGACAGCTCTCTGGGCCCCAACCCAAGATAACTCTGGGATTCTTGTAAAGATAAGCCATTATCTAAGGCTGAAATGACTTTTGAAAGGGTGCCAGGAGTGTCATATGCCTTGTAAGAAACGGAACCTAAGGAAATAGATTTATTCAATGGGACACTACTTAAAAATAAATAGCCACTAAAAAGAAAAAACATCAAAACCAAGCAGGCAATCTTATATTCTTTAAGTTAAAGGGACTCCAGAGAGCATCTCCTCATCACACAAAACATTTCACCCAGAACAAATGCTTGAAGAGCAGGCACATACGTTGCCTCCCCTTTGAGACTGACCTCCTCAGCCTTCATTATCAGGTTGGTTATGTCCCTCTCTCCCTTACCATCAGCAGCAAAATCTTCTTGTGGATAAACTAAAGCAGAGAAAAATTAAGAAACACAGGCTGCCTGCCTCACTTAGTGATACACTGTAAAAGGTCTCAGACACCATTACTTCTAAATCAATATAAAAGCATTTCTAGGCTATCCATTACTCTCAGGAAATTGGTCCTGATGGAGAGCTCTTCCAGTTAGAGAATTGTATCCTTTTTACAACAAAAACTTGTTTTCAAAAATTAAAACACTAAATTTGTTACGTACTGCATACCTGTTAAAGAAGAAAACCAATATTTTTTAAATGTGTCATGTAATATCATGTGTTGTGTACTTCATACCTTTTAAACCAGAAAATCTTGGAACAGCATGCAGTCTTTTCCTGATGACTCAGGGGTTACCAAGAACATTCATGTAATTCAGGACCTTCTTCACCTCACATTAATGACCAAGACTGGGGTACCTTGGGAGTCCTTATGGCTTCTCTGGCTCTTCCCACATAAGCCTGCCCCAGTCTCTCCTCCCTTCTCTCCTCCTGCCAGGAATGGCTCCTTTCTTGCCTAGAGATTTGCTCATTATCTGCTGTTGGTTTGAAACAAAATATCAAAACTGCTAAGAGCATTTTGACTTTAACATTACACAGAAATCCTAAATAAAAGACTTGCGCTTGAGTCCATCTCAGAATCTTTAGCGTGTATTACATGACACTGCTTTTGGCCATTCAGAGTTCTCGCAAGCTCAGTTTAGTTTTCTTTGTTCCATATAGCCAAGTGATTAGGCAGCTGAGTTCCAAGTAAATGATGTGGTTGACTATGTTCTCGTTATCTATTAGTTAGGACTCTTTCATTTGCAAGTACCCAAGGCCAAATCAAATTGGCTTAAGCAAAATAGGGAATGTATTGACTCATACAGCTGAAAAGTCCATCTACTTCAGGCATGGCCAAATCCATGTGCTTAAGTAATACTGTCAAAGCTCCATGTCTCAACATCTTTGGCTCTGCTTTCTGCCGTGTTGCCTTTGATCTCAGACAAATTCAGCTACCAGCATCTATGGCTTTACATACTACCAGTTTACCAATCCCAACAGAAACTACATAGCATACCTTCCTCTTGGTAGCTGAACAAAAGTCTTAATGATTTTCATTGGCCAGATTGGGTCACATGACCATACTTGAACCACTCACAGTGATTGATTGGCCAGGCTTTGATCAGGTACCCAACCCTGGAATTCAATCCATCCAAAACTACTTGGACTGAGAATAGGGAAAATTAAGGTTAATTCCTTAAGATGAAATCAAATTGCTATTAGTAGAAGAGAGGACAGATGCTGGGCAGGCAAAAAAAATATAAAATAAAAAGAGATGTCGGGCTTCCCTGGTGGCACAGTGGTTGAGAGTCCGCCTGCTGATGCAGGGGACATAGGTTCGTGCCCTGGTCCAGGAAGGTCCCACATGCCATGGAGCGGCTGGGCCCGTGAGCCATGGCCGCTGGGCCTGCGTGTCTGGAGCCTGTGCTCCACAACGGGAGAGGCCACAAGAGTGAGAGGCCCGCGTACCGCAAAAAAAAAAAAAAAAAAAGAGACGTCCACTGAAGTTTATTACAGTACATTTAATCTAGGTTTCTAGAGGTTCAAAACCAAGGATATTTTTGAATAATCATTTTGCTGTAGAGTCTTTCCTGTTAGTAACACTCCTAACAATTTTCTGTATGCAGGAAGATAAACTTGGCCCTAAAATATACAAAATACCTCTGATATTGGGGCTTTTTAAATAGAACATATTTCTATCTCCTGATTACAACATGTTTCCATCATCACCCTTATAATAATTTTCACACTTTTTCTCTCACTTGAAGTAAAAATTTCAGTGTGAAATTTCTCTCCTGTCTTCAATGTCATTATGTTAGCAGTTTTTCAGCCTTTATAAGTCTTCCTGGAATACCATTTTCTCCTAAAACAGGAAGTATGAGAGCCAAAAATAATCTTTCCTTTTAGCCTAGTAGCTCTCCAGTGAGTGTTTCTGAAAGCTTTAATAAAAGGCAGGATTAGCAACCAGGGCACTCGAAGCTGGTACTGCACAGAAGTATCTGTTAAATTCCTTTGGGTATCCATCTCCCTGTCAGATGTCCCCTCCCTTTGGGGAGACTGTTTCCACAAGGAATGGGCTTGGTTATACCCTTGGCATCAACTAGGATCTTCCCAGATGCTGAAGGGATGCACAGAGTCCAGCCCCACTCAGTTCTGTGGCCAACATGCTTACATGGTGAGAATCGGCGAGGCACCCTCCCACACATCCTGCCCACCCACCTCCATAAATCCTACCATGGTGTATGGGCCAGGAGACAGATCTGTTCTCTATTCAAAGGCCGTGGAGGCAAGAACTCCCAAAGTTATTGTGTCAGAATCACCATTCTGTAACTACGCTGTGCATTCTTCCTTGACTCCACCTGGCAAGGGGTCACAGCATATCTTGGCGCCAACCACCTCCCTGTGGTTCTGGGGGAAGAACACAGCACTTGCGGTAGGAAGACTGGGGTTTGAAACCTGATCCTGCCACTGAGCAGCAGAGGGATCATGCCTATTCACCTCCACAGGTCTCTTCTCTCTCTTTTCTGACCATAGTCCCTGTTGTCTTTTAGAGCTCCTCCCTTACCCCACCATTGTGCTTGTGGTCCAGGGCTCTCCCTGAGCCTAAGCCAATCAACACATCTGCATCCCTCTGGCCACAGCCACTGGTTCAGGGATGGGCCCTGGTCTAAGACAGTTGGGCATAAGTAATTCAGAGCAGTTTTCAAGAGCTACTCAAAAAAGCATGCTCTTTCCTGCTGGACTAGAAGCTGACTTGCCACATTTTCCTGGGATGTTCCTTGTTTAAAAATGGAAAAATATCCAGGGAAGCCCCTTCATCCCAGACAAACCAGAGTGGTTGTTCACCCTAGTTGTGAGCACTGGATGTGAGGGCCAGAGTTGTTGCAGCCATTTTGTTACTACATGAAACCTGATAATGAAACCAGCACAAAGAAAAAGGAGCTGACAGATGGAGAGAAGACAGTTCCTGGTTACATGTTCCAACCTCTGGATCTAGCCATACCTGCAGCAAAAAGCCCTTGGAACCTCTCATTATAAGAGCCAATACATTCTCTTTTTGCATAAGTTAGCTTAACTTGGATTTCCTGACACCTGTAACAGAAAGACTGCTCACTAATATGTCAGTTATATATTACACAGGTTGCTTAACTTCTCCAAACATCAGTTAGTTCATCTGTAAAACTAGAATGATATTTCCTGAAGAGTAAAGGAGACAACAGTGTCAAGTGTCTGTCTCAGTGTTTGGCATGCAGTTTTGTTTCCTTTCCCTTTACAAGCTAGAGCTCTCAAACTCTAAAGACTGAAGGCTGGAAAGGAAATAAAGATGCAGTTGTTCCATAGCTCATTATATGAATAGGGAAACTGAGACACAGACGAAAACTGACTTAGGTAAAGCCCTTCAGCTAGTGACAAAGTCAGAAGTAGAGCCAGGCTCCCTGAGTTCTGCCTAGTGCTATTTCTACCACATCGTGAACCCGAAATCTTCTTGTCTCTTCTGAGAGGGCCAGTTTGCTGATGCAAAAAGGGGGACAAGTCTTTCATAGTCCAAGGGGACTCCACCCAAACATGATAATTATGGCACATCAGGGGCAGTACCAGGAGCTGGCCCAGAACAAGGGCTCACCTGACCAGTCTTCCTAACTAGACATCAGTTCAGTGTCCTCATAGGTCATTGGCAACATGGCTCACTCTTCTCTCACTCCAGAGCACATGTGCCAACAAGAAGTCATCTTCTGAAGTGAAGACTTGAATGAAAGGCTGGGGGACCCATTCTTCTGCCAAACACTTAATAATAAAACATATCAACAAGCAATTGGTCATTGCAAGACTCAGAAGCTACCTTTAAACGTCATTTTATTCTTAGGAAAGTAAAATTCTTTCTCAATACGGAGCTCCCAGCTGTGTTTGTAAATGCCTTTCCCAAAGCAAATGACACTAGGAGGGGAAAAAAATGAAGAAGAAAGACTATAACAACAGCTTACCACCTGAATTTGGGATGACGGTGGAGAGAGGGCAAAGAAGTCTGGCCACCTTGTTGTCACCTGAGGGCGCTGTCCAGTGCTCAGCTCGTCTGTTCTCTCCTTCTGCAGTTTGGAGTCATGGCCAGGGGCCCACCGGGGTGTCAGGAGGTTAAGCCCGACTGTCTGCTATGCAGGTGATTTATTTGCCCTGTCCACAGCCTCCTCTCTTACAGCCTAGCTGGTTTTACTTTAAGCTGACTTGAGATCCTAAAAGGAATATTCTCCTTGACTGCCACATATCTGGGAGGGAGACTGGGACAGAGTGGCCAAGTGATTCTCCCAGGATTGCTGGGCTTGAGTCCAGCTGCTTCAAGAAAATCTTGGAGGAATGTACAGTACTGAACTAAAGGAATATTCCTCTCCATAGACTAGCAGTATAACCCCTGTGCATTGAAATGTGTCTGCCAGGCTCTTGAGGGCAGGGACCATTACTGGTTCGCTCACCAAGTACCACAAGACTACGTGTAAGGCACATAACAAGTTGAGTAAGTGTGAGTTTCATGTGTGTGGTGTTTACAGGTCCATTTCATCACATTTCTCAACCTTATACATTCTGGACCAATTGACAAATAGATAAAAGAGTCAGATCACGATCCAAGCATCAGGAGTTGGCCCAGAAAAAGGGCTCACCTGACCAGTCTTCCTAACTAGACATCAGTTCAGTGTCCTCATAGGTCATTGGCAACATGGCTCTTTATCCCCAGTAAAGCTGGATTAGAGGCCTTGGCTTGAGCCCAGGGCCAAAAGAAACTCCTTCCTCCTTCTTGTTACCCTTCCAGCTGAGCCTGCTGACCCAGCGACAGGCAGGCAGAACAGCTGGACACCTGCCTGCCTCACTCCCAACAGGTTCTGCCATGGTGAGCCTTCCCCAGGGAGAAGAGGAGGCCTCTGAGCACACAGCTCTGAAGCAAAGAGCCATTAAGGACCTGAGTGTGATGTGCTACATGGTTTCCTTTCTTCATCCAACCGGTTAGGTAAATCACACTTTATCCCAGGAGAAGGAAGAAGAAGTTACAGGAGTGCAGAAGGATTTTGCCCACTGCATTGTCAAGGAGTTTGACAACATTGCCCTTGGAGTTCAAAAAGCAGACCCACCTTACATGTGAAAGTGGCCCCTCGCTAGGACTCTAAGCTCTCCAGCAAATAAACTCCTTAAAAAGGGTCCTCAAATGAGCCCACCTTGTCCTCAAGTGCACATGAGAGCAAAAAGCCACACAGTAAACTTCTCATACCACTTTGTACTCTGCCATGCTTCACCAAATTATTTAATTTTCATGTTTTCAGAATAAAGAAACAAAATTTTTCATTTAAAAAGTGTAAAGGTTAGCAGCCCTGTTTCAAAACGTCTAATAAGCAGCCCAACCAGGCACCAGCAATCTGAGGGGAGGCAGGTGACCACAGTCATGGAGATCCCTCCCTGCTGAGCCAGGTTTAGGGTCAGACTTAATGGGGAAACTACAGGTGCTTAATTAAGCCTCAGGACCCCTCACTCACATGGGCCCTGGGGGGAGAGGCGAGACTCGAAGAATGTCACGTGCTGACATGTTTTTGGAAAATTAACAAAGATAAGTTAAATTAACCCCAAGTGGTTAACACCACTGTCTGTTTCCACTCTGATATCTCCCCCATGTTGAGTGGTATTGGAGTGGCCATGGAAATTTGGAGATCTGGCTAGAGAAAAATTGATTTAGGAATACTGTACATTGGTTTGGGCTTAGCAGTAATACATGTATGTAGTTTGCAGTCACTTCCATGTATAGTTAAGTTATTGTTAACAGGAGCATTTTTAAATTTATTTTTAATTAACATTTTTATTGGGATAATTGTAGATCCACATGCAATTGTAAGAAATAATACAAAGATCCCTTGTACACTTTGCCCAGTTTCCCCTAATGATAACATTTTGCAAAACAAGGGTCTAGTATCACAACCAGATATTAACTTTGATACAAGCCGCTTATATTCAGATTCCCAGTTTTACTTGTATTCATTCTTATGTGTGTATGTGTGTATTAAGTTCCAACAATCTACCACCTGCGTAGGTTCATGAATCTATTACCATAGCTAAGGTACTTAACAGTTCCAAAGCCACAAAAGTCCCCATGTCATCCCTTTATAACCACACCCAGCTCTCCTCCTCCCCCTTTCTTTCTCCCTAACCCCAAGCAACTACTCATCAGTCCTCCGTCTTTAAAATTTTGTCATTTCAAATGTTATACAAATTGAATCATATAGTATGTAACCCTTTGGAATTAGCTTTTTACACTCAGCATTATTCCCTTGGATCCATGCATGTCACTGCATATATCAATCATTCATTCCTTTTCACTTCTTTGTAATGTTCCATGGATTGGCTGTACACAGTTGTTTGCCTGAAACTGACTGTTGAAGGACATTTACACTGATTCCATCTGCTGTGAACATTTATGTACAAATTTTTGTGTGAACGTAAGCTTTTATTTCTCTGGGATAAATTTCCAGACATGCAATTGCTGTGTCATATGATAGTTGTATGTTCATTTAAAAGAAAAACTGACAAACTATTTTCCAGAGTTGCTGTACTATTTAACATTCCCATCAGCAAGGTATGAGTGGTCCAGTTTCTCTGCATCCTCGGCAGCATTTGGTATTATCAATTTTTTTTAAATTTTAAATCTTCTGATGTGCAGCAATATCTCATTTTGATCTTAATTTGTGTTGTGTTTCTAATGTCTAATGATGTCAAACAGATTTTCATGAGCTTATTTGCCATTTGTATATCTTCTTCAGTGAAATGTCTGTGTCTGTCTTCTGTTCATTTTATAATAAGATTGTTGTTTCTACTGTTGCATTTTGAGAGTCCTGTACATATTCTTGATAATAATCCTTTGTCAGATAATGTACTTTGTGAATATATTCTCTCCATCTGTAATTTGTCTTTTCATCCTCTTCACTTGAACTTTTATAGAGAAAAAGTTTTTAATTTTGATCTTTCTAATTTATAAATTTTTTCTTTTATGGATTGTTTCAGTCCATTCAGGCTGCTATAACACAATACCACATATTAGGTATTTCTATAAACAATAGAAATGTATTTCTCACACTTCTGGGAGGCTGGGAAGTCCAAGGTCAAGGCGCCAGTATGGTGGGGCTCTGATGACGGCCCACTTCCTGGTTCATAGCTGCTGCCTTCACCCTGTATCCTCACATGGTGAAAGGAGCTAGGGAGCTCTGTGGGGCCTCTTTTATTAGGCACCAATCCCATTCATGACCACCCTCATGACCTAAACACCTCCCAAAGCTCCCACCTATTAATCCATCACCTTTGAGCGCTAGGATTTCAACATATGAATTTGGGGTTGACACAAACATTGAGACCATAGTATGGGTCATTTTTTCTGTGTCAAGACCAGGAATACTTTTAATGTCTACACTGCCAATTAATTCATCAATAAGCATGATATGATTGTGCAAAGCAAAGGTTATGGGGCAACATAAATGTGTCCCAAGCCACCAACATAAGGAAATAAGTGGATATGAAGGAAAACAAGATTTGAAATGTATAGTGTGAGAAGCAAATCTTTAGAAAATTTTTACCATCATCAGCTGTGCAAAACTGTAAACAGATGATTTCTGTTTTCATTAATGCCTAGTAAAATTAGTAAAAAACTATTAAAAATAAAAACAGAATCTGGTTAATCATGTGAGAAGACTGAATTATCTTTCTATTATTTCTACAGATTGTATTATAAAACTGTTGCCATATAAAGAGGTCAAAGAGAATGCAGCCCAGAAACACACATAAGAAGAAAGTTTTCATGGCAGTATGAAGGGTAACTAATTAATAAAAGGTATTGTTATGTTTCTGAATTTTTGTGATGTTTCTGCTGCCAGGTGTTCAAATTTTATAATTTGCTGTGATTTCTTATTCTATATATCTATTTGTGTTTGTAACTATTATTGTAGTCTTCTTATTAAAGTAGGGCCCCCAGATTAAATAAGCTTCAGGTCCCACAAAACCTAAATCAGCCCCTGACCATGTGTTAATTTTTTAGTTGCCAGATCATGAGATGTTCTGAGGTGTCCCAAGGGAGGTGGCCATGGGAGAGGGAGAGAGATGGTCCAAGAGTACCCACTAGGCTCAGAAGAGTAGTTACTTACCAACTAGTAGACAAATATTTCAATGTTTTAACTGGTATGCTCCTACTGATGAAGTCCAACTAAATATAAGCCCTGGCCCTTGCTTTTATGTAAGTGCTTTATTGGGGTAGTAGAAACTGGGCAAGGAATCAGAGGCCTTCAACCTCAGGCAATTCTTGAGAAAAATAATAAATTTGCCCCTTGAAGTGTTCAACAGAAATTTGTAGAAGAAAAGCACTGAATTTTAAGGTCAGAGGCCCAGAATAGGTAATAATAAGAACATTATAAATCACTAATAGTTATTAAACCAGACGGTTTCAGTTACTTTTTTTCCCCCCAAGACTCCTGTGTCAGGCATGCAACAAACTAGAAATGAACTCCTGTTTTTATGGAATCTTTCTAGTCACTGTCCCTGCCCCACTACTCCAAGTCATTGGATAGGCTTCCAAAGGTGATGAAAAACTTCATTCAACCATTGTGCCATATACTGTGGTCAGGTACTGGGGTAGGGGCTTTTTCTATTTAACCTCATTTAAGCCACTGTGTATGCAAAACCCCTCAGGTCAGCCATGGCTCTCATTTCTTTCCAGGACCCCCTAGAGATGACCCGCAGAGTCCAAGACTTGTATGGAGCAGTTTGACAACAAGCAACCTAAAGGAAATAGCACTTAGCTAAAAGGCAAACATCACCAATTAATTACACTGAGGATACTGAGTGACATCATTTAACTTCCAGCCTCAGTTTTCCTATAACCTAACCTAATGATGTCTCTTTGAAGTACTCTGAGGCTAGCCTCTCCACCTTCTTTGAGGCTCTTCAGATGCAAAGTCAAAGTGGAATACCAGTTCTGCCATGCACCTATCACGTGACCTTGGGCAAGCCACTCTCTCCATCTGTGGCTTGGTGGTTAGTGATGCCTTCCTTGCAGTGTGGTTCCTTGGCTTAAGGAAGAACATGTGAATGAAACTTAAGCAGAGACCTTAGAGCTTAGCAAATTCTCAATAAAAAGTAACTACTGCCAAATCTTGTACATTTTTAAACCACCAACTAACAGGAAATGATATTCAACATTGAGACTGACGTTTATTGTCTGTAAAGTAGCAGTGCGTTTCATTCCTATCGGATGTTTACTATCATGGGACAAGACTATTATTGGAACTAGTATAAATGCTCAAATTTTCATTTCCAGTTTGCTATTTATCTTCAAAGTTATGTATGCGCTAGAGAAAAGAAAGTCTTTCACTTCGTTCCATCCACGTCTGAACAATTTTGAGGAGTGATTACTTACATTTAAAAGGAAATAGTAAATTAACTTACAGAGTTCTTAAAATTACAAAGATATATTCACAAATATGTAAATGCTTTGTTAAACCCTGAGTTAAGATGTGAAATCAGCAAGGTACCGTTTCCAGTATTTATGAAAAAAAGGATATGGTAAGCAAATTAGCAATATAGACAAGATTTCAAGGATAAAGTTTTCACTTCAAAGATTCCAGAAGTTTTTAAAACAATAGCATAATCTAAGTGCTAACCTTACTTTTTTATTAGTTTTCTCATGAGAACAGGCCCAGAAAATGTTACTTTTGATACTTTTAGCACTTTTATTCTGAGAACTTGAGAGTAACAGAGCTGCGCTGGGAAGTGGCTGTGGAGCCACTTATGATGGGCTTTATCATCTAAGACACAGATTCAAATTTGGGTTAAAGGACCTATTTGCTTTAAGTTCTCTCACCCTGTTTTCTCATCTGTAAAATCAAAATAGTGCTTCATATCAGAATTATAAGAAATTAAGGTATGTCAAGAACCCCAATATTTTCTTATTCAAATAATAATTGTTTTAAAATATTTCTAATTCAATCGGATTTTTTCACACCAATTATGTTAATGATAAAGTTTTAATTTATGTAGTTAGCAGATGACACATCATGATGATCTGGGTAACTTCTTAGATTAAAACCTTGGGAAAGTATAAATCTATTTGAAAAGAAATATTCTATTGAGATATTTTGGGCCACAATTAGTTACTTTAACTTCTTTCTTGAAAAAACTGTTCCAAATTTGATCTAAAAAATAGTTCCCCTGATAACTATAAATATCAGAGCCCAACCTATGTTTCTTGTGGAGGCAAAATTCCTGCCAATCTCTCTGACACTTTTGCTGACAGAAAGTCTGAAAAATTCAGGCCAATAATGCTTCACAGTATTTCTTTTTTCCATTCCTTTACACAAATCCAGTAGGGTCTCAGGGAAGGTAATCAAATATAAAAAAAATCATCAAAAAGATTTACATTTTTAAAATTTTTGTTAGTCAATTTCAGGAACTTGGCTTATCTTGAACACTTTGAACATGTTTCAAAGACACAGCAAAAATATCTAAGTCATCCGTGTAGCTGGCAGTTTCAAATCCTCACACAATGATAAGATAATGGAACTTTTAAATAAACCAAATGGTTTTCTTGGCCAAACCTTTTTTCTGAATCATGTGACAATGTGTTTAATGCAACTGACCAAGGTGGTTTTGGTTTTATCTTCATGTTCTCAAAGGACTTAATGGGAACTGAGTGTTGACAATTTGCCCGGCAGGATTTTTATAGTGTGGTGTCACGGGCAGGCAAACTGGCACTCAGCAGCCTAGTTAGCATAATTCTGATCTGCACGTCCCATGAGGCAGTCCTTCCAGTCAAGGGTGGAGTCAAAGAAGTCAGCAGACCAAAGTCAAAGCCAGATGGAAAATCACAGACGCAACAACACAAATGTCCATTTTCCCAAGAATAAAAACATGCTCAGGCACACATAAGCTAGCTTTCTTACTTCTCCTGAGATGTGCAGCAAGTGTTACTCTAGGAGGTGGGAACGGGAAGTCACCTTGGATCAGACTGTCTTTGCTTCAGGAAGTTCATCAGAAATGGCCCTTTATAAACAATTTTAGAAGCAAGTGTCTTTCAGCTGTTCTTGGGGGGGGGTGGAATTTCAGGAGTGTTGTTGGGCTTTGCAGTAGCCTTGGGCTCAAATCCTATTGGCAATCAAAAGGGCTGTGTCCCTTCTAATTAACCAATTTGAAACTATGAGTTTATTCAGGGTCTAAGGGCCCTTCTATGAGATAAGAAAGTGGTTCCAGACACCTCCCTTTTAGGTTCAAAGTTTTAAGCTCAGCCTATTTAGATTGAGGCCAATCATAAGAAAATAGAACAACCAAATAGGAAACTTCCCAGAAGTAGGAACTTGGATTCTAGTTGGGTGGCCTGGGTTAAACACTAGAGCCTCAGTACTAAGAATATTTGATGGATGATGATGTCATGGGACCCTTCCTAACTAGTCACCATGGCAGCCTGAGAGTGTCCTCAAGGCAGAGTCAGCTTAAAACCTTCAGGGCCCTTAAATACTGAGAAGAGTTATGTTTCCCAACCAATCACCATTCCTGCCCTAAATGTCATTCAAAGTAATCATTATACTAAACCATAAAATAAGGGTAAGAAGATCCAAGAGTTAAAAGCCAGCCAATAATGCTTATTTGATGCTTCTACTGCAGTATTAAATCTTTCAAAAGAAACTTTTATGTCAATTTTTGTGCACCCTCATTGTAGTCTGGATTTTGAGTTATCCAGCCTTGCCTTGAGGGAAATGGTCAACTGTTTGGGAACTCAAAGATCTACAGCCTTGGAGTCCTGGACCTATTTTTGTCTAAAGAGTCCAGAGCTAAATGGACACTCAGGGAGAGGAGTCCTCTCACGTAGTCCTCTTACGTATGGTGTGCTTTGTAACCAAAGTACTTCCTGGGTCCCTCAGGCTTGCACTGGGTCATCACATATCCTGTTTCCAGCAACGCCTTGGAGACAGAGAGGCCAAGGTTGTGGCAATATTCCAAGCAAGAGAAAATGTAGGCTGAAACTAGGGCAGAGGAATGAAAAGAAACATTGGACAGAGAAATATTGTGAACAGAAAATCAAGAGATTCTTGGTGGATTGGGATAGTGAGTAAGGGGGAGAGTAAGAATAAGCGAGTGTTTTTCATTTGGGTTTCAGGGATGATGGTAATGCTACCAATCAATATAGAAATTATAAGAAGAAGTGGAGGAAATAGGTAAGAGGATGAAGAGAGATGTGGTGATTTGGGTTTATGGCAGGTTGACCTTGTTGACTCTCTCTCCAGGTAGATGTGGATATCCCTGGGGACAGGGACATGGCCGTGGATCTGTAACTTATGAGAAGGAGGGCTGAGAGTCACGCAGATGGTTGAAGATAAGGAGCCTACGTAAAATATATCATATATCTTTTTAAATATAATATATAAAAACCACATTTTTAATATCTCTAAAGAGTAATTTGGTCATCATAATGTGATGTTGTCTTTAAGTTTACTGTGTATTTTTCTTTCCAAAAAAGTCGATCTTAAAAAAGGGGGTTGGGGCTTCCCTGGTGGCGCAGTGGTTGAGAGTCCGCCTGCCGATGCAGGGGACACGGGTTCATGCCCCGGTCTGGGAAGATCCCACGTGCCGCAGAGCGGCTGGGCCCGTGAGCCATGGCCACTGAGCCTGTGCTCCGGAGCCTGTGCTCCGCAAGGGGAGAGGCCACAACAGTGAGAGGCCCGCCTACCGCAAAAAAAAAAAAAAAAAAAAGGGGGTTGAAAAAATTAACCATGAACCTGGTTCATGTTTCTCCAAAGTCTGCTTTCAGCTCTGGCTGTGCATACAGATCCCTGATCAGCCCTAACAACAAGAATAAATGGGTGCAGCTCTTATCAGCTTTCTCACTTATAATGAGATGCTGAGTCCCAAGAAAATACAACTCAGCAAAAGAAATTGGATCTGCCAGAGGATGTGTGAAGACAGGAAATAAATTTCCTCGTGCCCACTTAACAGGACAAATCATTCTGTAGATTAATGATGTCTATCTTTTCTAAGCCAGACACATTTTAGGATACCGACAGTTTTCCTCTCAAGCCAATATTTTTCAATTTTCAAAACACAACATTCGCTTTAAGTACACTTCTTTCTTGTTTCTAACTTAGGGTACCTGGCTAAGGATTTCATCTCTCTGGGCCTTGCCCCTTCAGGAAAAGATGAAGGTACTAGGGAAAGTGTTCTGGGCAGTCTCTTCTCATCCTAATGTCCTAGTATTAAAAGTTAATATCAAAAGGGTATCTCTTTAATAAATGGATCACTGCAGTTTTGTTATCCATTTAGAGCCTGCCTTCCTTTTACTATGTAACCAAGATGTCACATGATAACTCTATGTGTCTTAATATCTATATAAGATTGCAACTAAATCTCAATTCCAAACCCTGAGCACGTCCTAACCCATCTTCCATAATTTCTGCAAACTCCTGGGAGAGCTTTGGTCTCATGAGAACTTCTGGCATTAACCTTGACTTTCTCAGTTGATGAATCAACTTTCCATTTTATATCTGCCCCTTACCCATTGATCAAGATGTGAAACTCAACCTTTTCCTCCATTTCCTCAATTCCTAAAGGGAAATGGGGAGGTGACTTTACTACAGATTTGAAAGGAATACAAGGAGTGTAAACAGAAAAATAAACAGTCTATGTGAAATTTAGACATCTTCACTCTCCACTTGAGAAGTCACCTGCCTACTGGGCATTTCCACTGGCCAGTTCACCTCTGAGGTACCCAGTCTCACTCTGAGAGTCTCACTCTGCTCCTCTGAGAGCAGAACAATTTTTAATTTTCTTGTTCTGAGCACTTTAACTGTCTCTTTTATCACTTTCGCTCTGTTTTATTTACCTCAGGCTCTTTCTCACCTGCTATCACAAATGTCTTAGTAGACAGAAAACAAAGACAGTTTTCTCCCTAAGAAGAAGTCAACTGCCAACTAACTGCTAAGAGAATATATTTTTCACACAAACTCTCCCAACACACACAATGGTAATGGCAACCCTGCTGCTATGTTAAGAGCTGTCATATTTCCGTAGCTCCCACACACATTCCAAGAAGCTCTCATTGTCTGGTTCACAAAATGTCCCTGGCCAGATGTTCAGCATCAAAGACATAAGGACCTTGCAAGTTCTAACAAGCCAGAAAAGGGTTGACGTTTCCCTCCATGGAAAATCGCACTGGCCTTCAACAGGACAGACTTTCCCGATTGGTAAGCTACAGCTTACTCTTGGGCTGGGAGTCTTTGTGGGGGGAAGTTGTAGGAGGTTTACAAATTAAAGCCCATGTTTAAAACCATTCAAATACTTCCAAAAATTAAAGTTATATCTGAAAACCATGAGTATGGTTCTTTCTATAAATTTCTAAAGTCAGTAACTATGATTTTGGTGCATACAGGGGACTGTACCAAGTAATATCTCCCCTTGACCAACCTGGCAAATCATCCCAGTTAAACTGGTTATGACTTTAGTCACTTATTTATCACCAGGGGTGAGTCTCATTTTGGGAGTGTATGTAATTTTATAAAATTTACCTTGTTTTCCACAAATTTTTTCTACAAGTAAAGGAGCCATATGTGATTTTTGTCCTTGTTATTGTTATCTAGTATTGCATGTTCCTATATGAAGTAACATTGATTTTATTGTCTTAATTGTTTTTTCTCAACTTTTTAATCAATAATTTAAATTGGCTTTTGATGTCAACAAATTAGCTCAATTCTGATTCTTGATAGAACTTCAAAATAAGCATTTTCTAGACACATAAATAACCCCTACACCTTAAAACAAATAATATTTAAACATAATTTCAATAAATAGATTTTAAAGTTTATTATAGACTTCTACAACTTCAGAATATCAATTTTCAAAACATATTTGAACATACATGAATGTATGCAAAAGTCATATCTCGTGAAATTTCAGAATGTTGATTACAGAATTAAGTGAAAATTTATGTCATAATACTTGCTATTTTGCTTACATAGACTTTGTTTTTGAATTTTTTGATTCAATTTAGTTTTTAATGTTCTTAAAAATGCAGTCGACCTAAAAACTTTTTTGAAAAGCCAATTTTTCTGCAACCAAAGAAGGGCTATAATCCTCTTAAGTATCTTGCATTTAAGTAGATTTAAAATTTTATGACATTTATTTTCTCATCATAATGGACAGGGCTTTGATTAAAGCCAGAAGGCCATCAGACTCACAAAACAAACATAGAAGTCCAAGAAATGTGTGAGGCCCTATTTAAGCAATCTACTGAGGATTATCTTAAACTTGAATTTGTGAGACCTGATCTTTCTCCTCCTCTGCTCAGATGACTTGATTTCATGCTCAAGTTAGTAAGAGAAGCAATGGTGCCAAGTAAACTGAGCCCGGCACCTTGCAAAAACATCCATCTCCCAGAGAAAAGGATTTGAACATTTCTAAGCAATTCCAAGTGCAAAGAAAAGAGCAAAGTCCTTTTATGAAATCGGTCACAGCAGTACAGACAAAATTCAAGAAGCTACTAGTTACAACATCTCACAGTGAACAGCTAATGCCAAAACCCCACATGGTCTACTCATCCCTTATTTAACCAGCCAGTCTGAAAACTCTCTGCGCGTTTGGAAAATAATTCTAAGAGTAAGCTCCCTGACATCATGGTATATGGCATAAAGATAACTATGATTTAAAATAGGATTAAATGCAAAGAATTTCATTACCAGATGATGGATTTATAGGTGTGGGTTGGAGCACAAGACAGACAACAGTTTGAGTTGGACTGAGGTTTTAAAGAATTGAAGGTGAGTTGGAAGTTACAAAACTGCCCGTGAGGTCATTTAGAAGCCTTCCACCCAGCAGAGAAGGTGCATTCAACATAACACAGGCACTGACTGAAGAAAAAAGGAACAATGTCATCCTTACGCCTCACCATTGGAGACTGTGCAGTAGGCTGATTCTAATGTATCAAGTGGTGATGATAGTAATATGGACCTTGTATGGATCCTATGAGGATTGACTGAGGTCATGTCTAACAAGCACCTGCCATACAGTAAATACAAAGAAAAGGAGGTGGTGGGAGGAAGAGCAGGAGAAATGGGAGTGGAAGAAGGAGAAGAGGCTTGATATTGTGAAAATGATTATCTGGGTTTCTATTCCATCAGTGGTACTCTGGGAATATGCATTGCTCTGTAGTATGCTTACTGATTTAGAGGTTGAGCTTGTCTGCTAAAGCGGACAGGAATCACTGCCTCCTAGAAGGATGCCTAGTGCATAGTAGCTGTTCAGAGAATATTACTGAACAGGTGGCAAACGACAGCCCAGACATGCTCAGCGATGCCCAGCAGCACATGGCCATCCAACCAGCGTTGCTGGAAGATCTTGATTCCTGGGTCCTGGCTGCTGCACACCCTCCTTCTGTCAATAAAGGAGACGGGCTCCGACGAGACACTCTTGCAAATATCGGCTCTGCTTCTTTAAATTTTCCTGACCTTTTTAAGTCTCTGGATAACTGCCACTTTATGCAAGAGAGAACTGAAGTGAAATGTATCCTCCAGTAACTTTAGAAGAGGTTGTGAGAGGTTTCTGGCTAACTGTAGTGCTCAGTAACTTCTGTTCATGGTGCCTTTCCCATCAGACGTGCTGTGAGTAATGGGATATGGCAGCCTTCGTTTCATTACCCGGTCTGAGGACGCCCAAGAGCAGTGCCAAAAGTGGCTCCGCTCCAGCCAGCTGCCCTTGCCTCCCCAGTATCCACTTTGCAGACATGGAGGAAAGGCTTCCAGCTCTTCTAAGCTTGATCTCTCTTGGATGGCAGTTGGGAGGAAATCATGGCAGTACAGAGTAGTGGTTAGGGGCATGGGGATGGAGCTGAGATTCAAATAATGTCTCCACGGCGTATGAGCTGAGCGGCTTTGGGCAGTGTTACTGACTGAATTGTGTCCCCTCAAAAATTCTTATGTTGAAAAAAAAAATTCTTATGTTGAAGCCCTAGCCTTCCACTATGACTGTATTTGCAAATAGGGCCTTTAAAGTGGTAATTAAGGTTAAATAAGGTCATAAGAATGGAGCCCTAATCCAACGTGACTGATGGCCTTACAAGAAGAGGAAAAGACATCAGAGAGGGGAGCGCACAGAGAAAAGGCCGTGTGAGGACACAGAAGGTGGCCATCTGCAAGCCAAAGAGAGAGGCCTCAGGAGAAGCAAAACCTGCAACACCTTGACCTTTGACTTTCAGCCTCCAGAACTGTAAGAAAATTAATTTCTGTTGTTGAAACCCCCCAGTCTGGTTTGTTTTGTTTTGTTTTGTTCTTTTGTCATGGCAGCCTGAGCAGACCAAGACAGGTAAATTTTCAATCTCAGTCTCAGGTATCCTTTACAACTGGAGATAATCATAGACTCTACCTCAATGGGCTAGTGTGAGGATCGCAGGAGATGAGGTCTGTAAAATGACGGGCCAGTGCCTGACACAGAGAAAGGGCTCCACACTCGTGAGGCATTGATTTTACTAATACAACTCATCCATTTTTAAAATGCATCATATGAGGTCCAGAGAAGTTAAATCACAACTCAAAGCCGTTAGCTATTTGACAAGCCCGGCTTGGGAGCCAGGACCCTCAGGGTCAGGACTTAAGGGAATGGGACTGATGGCTATGTCATCAGTATCTAATGTTATCTAGTTCATCCCCCGTACAACAGCTCCCTGCATTTCTCATTCCTAACAGCAGTGTAGGGTAGTGGTTAGGGACACAGGATGAGGGCTCTGACCAAGGGCAAGGCGCTGTTCCAGGGGCTGGGAATTAGGAGGTGAATGAGACAGACAAGTTCCCTGCTGTCACAGGGTGAAGTGTTGCCAGCAGGGGGCAGATGTTGACTAGCATCACAGAAGCACGATCATTTCAGAGAAGGCTAACTAAGGTACTCTGCTGGAGAGTGACTGCCGAGAGGGTGACAGCGAAGGCCTCTCCGAGGAGAAGTCTCTCCGCCGAGACCTAAAAAATGAGAAAGAGCCAGGCAAGACAAGAGCTAGGGGAAGGGAGTTTAGGCTCCAGGGACAGGACGTACAGAGTCTCTGAAGCAGAATCAAGCTGAGACACTTCAGGAATAGTAAGAAGGAATTGTGATCGTTAGCTTGTCTTTAACATAGCTTATTGATCTTCTTCTTCTACCTAGAAACCTTGTTTACTCACAGATTAATGTCCAAGAGGTGTTCATTATCATGAGAGAAAAGAAGAAGAATCCATGCATCCTTTTCCAATTTAAATGAAACCCCAAGTGAAGGCTGATTTCAAAGGGAAAAATCAAAAGAAAGGGAAGGTGGTGGCAGGAATTGGCCAGTGTGAGCAGAGACAGAAACCGTGCAAATACACATAGTGCCTCGGAGCTGGGGAGGGCCTTGGAGACTACCTGCCTCATTTTGAAGATGAGGAGACAGGCCATGAGGGTTCAAGGACCTGATTAAAGGCACACGTAAGACAGTAGCAGAACCAGGACTGGGACGCAGGCCTCCCAACTCTTCAGGCAAACAAGAGGCTCATTTCCCCCTTCCTGGTCAATATTTCCCTAAGGGTCTGTGGGGTGCAAAGCTGGGGTACAGTGACTCAAGCCAGAGGCTGATGCCTACACTTCAGGGGCTTATGATAAGAGCAAGGTTTAGAGGAACTAAGTAAGTTGCCTAAGGTTGCACAAGTATAAAGTAGTAGGACGTGCTTAAAACTATAGTCTGTCTGCTTTCAACACCTGCACTCTTAATTATGTGTTCAGCAAGGTGGTTTTTTGGTGCCTGTCAATCATACACACAGGCTCGTTCCTGATGCTTAGAGGAAGTCACAGCTGTGACTTAAGGATGAAAATCAACAAAGGCAAACTCTCCTGAAATTATAGGCTCTTGGTAAACTAAGCTAAAATCCAAAACACCTTAGGAAGTTACCAAGACTGAAGGACTCTCACTCAGCCTTTCCGATTCAGCTCCCCAGGAAGAAGCCTCTTTTGATCTTTTCTTTTCTTCCATTTTCCCCCAGCAATGATGATTACCTGTCCCTCGTGCTGCTCCAGCCCCTTGCACCTGCCTTCATTATATATGTATTAGAAATTCTTATTCTAACATATTAGACATTAGAAAATTATTCTGAGTTAGAAATAAAATAAAACATCTCTTGGGAAAACCAAGAAAATCAAAACTTCGGACATGAAGCAAAAGCCATTGGAACCCAACATTCTGACAGCTCTCCACTACAGGCCGAGGCTGTGACTATGCCTTCTCATTGTGTCTCTTCACTTTTTAACATTCACAACCCTGTGAATGTTAAAACAACATTCTGATGGACACAACATTGTGCCCATCAGAAACAAGGTAAAGGGCGGCTTAGGAAAAAGTATGACCAAAGGGCATTGGTAGCCCTGAGACCAAAAACTCTCTGCAGACTCTGATCCAAAAGTCAGACCATTTTTGTTCCTACTAAGAAATAAAGATCCAGATGTAAGCACCTTTAGATTCATACTTTAAAATCCTCAAGAACCATGCTCTGTTTCCACAGCTCTATTTTACATGCTTTTTTTATGAGCCTCTTGATGCAAATCTAAACCTTGAACGTTCTTCCACAAACCATTAATATTTGAAATATAATTCAAGGAAGAGGCTGTGTGGCAATCAAGTGCTAGCATCCAGAATTGATGAAAAACAAAGGAGGCCTTGAGTGTTTAGAAGAAGTGCCTGCAGGCTGGGGCTGTAGGAGCAAACTCCTCCCATCACCATGGTAACACACACAGAGGTAGCACAGCCCCAAGATCACGTCCCCTCATTTCTCCTCTAAAACTGAAGATCATTTAAGGTTACCTAGAAAGGAATAAAAATGAAGAAATAAAGGAGAGAAGCCAGGAAGGAAAATTTTAAGGTGCATATTATTCCCTAGACATTGACACCCATCATAGAAACTCATAGTTCCCTAAGAAAATTTCCATCTATTTTTCCTCATTTGTGGATCCTCTCTCAGGTGAAAAAGTCAACTACTCTTTCCATGCTTGCTCAACCTTGAATTTTTGTGCTAATATCAACTTACCAATATCTATTTTGTTGAGTACATTGTGTTTACAGAGCCCTATGTGGAATTGTAAAAGATGGTGGAAATACATTGTCACAGCATCAGGGTGAGAAATTTTGATTTATTAAGTTTAATTTTTTTTAATTGAGAAATAAAATAAACACTCTTGAAATCATTTAAGGATGTTCCTGTTGTAGATAATCTCCAAAGAGGGTTTCATCATTTCCTTCCCTTTCTACATGCATGTTGCTCCACTCTTCAAGAGGGGGAGTCTATTTCCCCTACCCTTCTAACTGGGCTAGCTTTGTGACTTGCTTTTGACCAATATAGCAGAAGTGATATTCTGGGACTTCTGAGTCCAGGCTTTAGGAGGAAACATAGCTTCTGCTCACTCTCTATGAGGAGCCCAGACATCATGTATCAAATAAGTCCAATTACTCTGAAACCACCATGCTATGAGGAAGCCCAAGCTAGCCAGAGAGAGAAACCCTACTAGCTCCCAGCTATTCCAGCCATCTCAAGCAATGCACCAGATTTAGGAATAAAGAAACCACCCTGGACGTCCTGGCCCTAGCAGACCCACAAGAAGAACCACACAGCAGAGCTCAGCCCGAATTGCAGAAACTTGAGAATTAAAGAATTGTTATTGTTGTTTTAAGCTACAAAGTTTTGGGATTCAAGTGGGGTGATTTGGAAAACAGCAAGAGATAACTGAACCAACTCCAAAGCAACATAGAAACCTGATATTTGGTAATGCATTTAAATGTTATAAAAGGGGTTTATTTGGAGACTGGGGACTTAAATGCCATTCACTGTTCTAAAAATTTGCATGTGTTAATTCATTTAAACTTCACAATGATCTATATGAAGAACATACTATTATTATTCCCATTTTACAGGCACAGGGAGGTTGCCTGTCCAAACAGTTAGTGATAAATTTAAGATTCAAATGCAAATAGTTGCAGGCTCCAGATCCATGGACATAACCACTGCACTCTGTAGTAGCTCACAGTAGAGGAGACTTTGGGGCTGAATTGGCAGGTAATGCAATACAAAAATTGCCAAAATGAGAGGACTGCTCCTGGCAAGAGGAATAGCATAAGTCTTGGGTCAGACATAGGAATGTATAAGACATATAGACAGAATGAGGGGACTGGTTTAGGAAGAACAGTAAAATCTACATAAAGAGACATTAATAAGAGTCTCAACCATCCGGTAACAGTCTGAAAGTCAAGCTAAGGATATCTAGTTAAGATTTTGCCCTGTTGTGATTGGCCACTTGTCTTGAGGCATGACACTTGGTATTCTGCCTTTTACTTGTTTGGTGTTTTAGAGCAGGGTTTCTCAAACTTCGCTGCACATTAGCAGAACCTGGTGAAATTTTAAAGCGCTCAATGTCCAGGCTTCACTCCAGACCACCTATGCCAAAATCCTTGAGAGCAGACCCAGATATCAGTATTTTTTTTAACCTCCCTAGATGATCCCAGTAACGTAGACTAGTTGGAGAACTAGTCTTAGGTATCTACACTTTTCCACTCTAGGAGTAAATGACTCAAATGGCAATGATGCTTTGAACTTCTCAGCAGTCTAAGGACACCCTCTCTAATATATACCATCTTAGAATGCCCATTGTGGTGACTTTACATATGACAGTGGACCTGAACCTTGAGGATTTTTCAGCTCACCTAAAAACTTCCATCTGTTACTGGCATGGTGGATGACTGATTATCCATTTTGATTGTGCCTTATTACAATAGTAACATAATTAATGAAAATCACCACATTTTTTTTAAAGAACGGTGATAAAAATTAATCATGCCACAGCAAGTCCCCAACACCTACCTCCTGAACAGACTGAGCAAGAGAGCACAATATTCACTGTAATCTCTTCTTGATTGATTTGACTTGACTTTCAAATAGAACCCAGTGAAGGTAAGAAGAAAAGAAGAAAAACCATTCATCTCCTCCAGAACAAAGAAGATAAAGGGTAAGTAGAACCCAGGATTTTTGCAACAGAGGAAGCATTAGACACACACACACTCAAAACCGGACCCCACCATTCCCCTCTCAGAACCGAACGTGTTTAGAAATAATATATTGGGGAACTGGATTGCTGACATGGCCAGTCGAGTAGATGTACCTTCCTTTCCTCTTGCTCAGTTCCCATAAAATGCAGAAAAGATTATTTTAATAAAAAGAAAACCCTAATAGCAGTAGAAAACAATAAAGAATATCATTAGTAGATCAAAAATTTCTAGGAATGCATTAAAGAAGGAAGACTGGTGATATTAGACTGAGGATAAAAAAAAGACTAGAGAAAATCAAAGCACTGTGTAAGAGAACACTGTTCTGGATTGGTTCTAAGAGTGCTCTACACAGGGAGATCAGCTCGGTGCTTTGTGACCACCTGGAGGGGTGGGATAGGGAGGGTGGGAGGGAGGGAGACGCAATAGGGAAGGGATGTGGGAACAGATGTGTATGTATGACTGATTCACTTTGTTATAAAGCAGAAACTAATAAAAAATAAATAAATAAATAAATAAATAAATAAATAAATAAATAAATAAAAAGAGTGCTCTAACTTCAATCGATAGCTGTAAAGAGTAAGAGGAAGCCCAGACATCAATGGGGTAATTAATTGAATAATTGCATCTAAAAATTAGGCATTATTATCCTTCATCCCATTTCCATGCACATGTAATGAAACGTGTATGCAGATAATAAAAATTTATAGCACAGTGAATATTTGTCAGTAATCACAATAGAGTGAACAGGTAAAATTTCCCTATTAAAAGACAAAAAGCCCCATATTGAGTTAAAAATATCCATTTTCCATTTACAAAAAACACACCCTGAGAAAAATGAAACAACAAGACTAAAAATTGAAGAATGAAGAAAGAGAATTCTATCAAAGGAGAAGCAAAAGTGACAACATTAATATCAAACAAAATATAATCAAAGTCAAAAAATATTAAAAGGGAAAAATATGGGCCTCGTGTATTTTTTTAAGGATCATACACTAAGAAACCATAGCACTAGGGTCCTTTATGCAAATAACACATCAGCTTCAGATACCTTGTCTTCAAACTGAGAAGTTTTCTTAGTGAAACCCAGAAAGTGCACATGTAATTCAATCAAAGCTCTTCATTCCCACTGAGGCTAGGCAAGGTGGTCCTGAGGGACCTCTGAGGACATTGGCTGCCCTGTCTGAAGATAAGAGGGAAAAAATGACAACAGGAAGCAGTGTGTTACTCTAGATTGGAATTTTATTCATATATGAGCCTGAAACAAGAGCCAAGAGGACTTTTGTTGACTTTACATGATTTGGGAGCCATGTAAAACCCTGACAGTCCCCAATCATGAACTTGTTCAGTTCTGTATTTGGAGGAGCTTTATCCTGGTCTGGCCAGTGGTTGAATGGGCTGCCTTGGGGGGCAGTAAGCCCTTCCTTCTTGAAAAATCTGAGCCTGGTATGGAGATCTCCCTGCAGTGGTGGTAGAGTAAGGACACATGCCTGAAATGGGTGATCAAGCTAGATCGTTTCATTCAGATGTATCATTCTAAACCCACAGACCTCTGAATTAAATCAATGTAAATTGAAAGACCACATCCAAGTTATCAAGGAAAACAGGGAAGAGGGGAGTATTTTCTTGCAGCTAACGTGTAGATTTGAATAGTCAGGTTCTGGAGACAAGGGGAGTACAAGGTCTCTCTTCCAATCTTCTGACATGAGGAAGATGGCTAAATCTGTCTGTAGTAGATTGAATTATACTTTGCAAGTATTCACTTCCTTCATGTCCCACTCCCACTGGAAAGAGTATACATTCCAGCTTTGGTCATGTGACTTGCCTCGACTAGTAGCATGTGAGTGGACATGCCATATCTAACTTGGAGAAGATGCTTTAAATATGACCTGTGGTTTGGCTAGGCATCTTGCTCCTGTGTCTCCCTCACAAGTCTTAGTTTGCTAAGACTTCCGGAACAAAGTACCACGAACTGTCTCAAACAACAGAAATTTATTTTCTCAGATCTGTAAGCTGAAGTCCAAGATCAAGGTGTCAGCAAGGTTAGTTTCTTCTGAGGCTGTGAGAGAAGGATCTGTTTAAGTGTCTCTCCTTGACTTGCAGATATCCATCTTCTCCCTGCATCTCTTCACATGGCATTCTCCCTAGGTGCATGTCTCCAAGTTTTCTCTTTTTATAGGAGCATAAGCCATATTAGATTAATGCCACCCCAATGATCTCATTTTAACTTAGTTACCTCTGTAAAGACAATATCTCCAAATAAGGTCACCTACTGAGGGTTAGGACCTCAGCATATGAACTTTGTGGGGATACAATTCAACCCACAACAAAGAGTATACCCCAGACTGGGACTGCTGGGTCAGTCTGGGTCTGAAAGGGAGAGACCATGTGGAGTAGACCTGCTAGAGACCTGCAGCCCTTATGTTACATGAGCAAAAAATAAATGTATATGGTAAGCCACTGAGATTTGGATATTGCTGTTATGCTGCATAATTTGCTGAAATCTAACAAATGTACCAATTTGCTAGCGTAGGCAATTAACTAGCAAACTTCTTGAAAACCACAATGTCTTACCTTATAAGAAGAAAAACTCCACCAACCCTTTCAATGAGCATTTGCATGGAGTCAACAAAGCTGGGCAGCTCAGGGTTGCATAAGGCACAGAGATAAAGAGAGCACAAGATGGGTGATGGGGACCCTAAAAAGAACTCCTGGATGAGATAAGAACTGCTTACCTCATGTAATCAGCCCTGCCTCTTCCATTTCTTATGTTCAAAGCTAGTGGGATTTCCACAGAGAAATTCATTCACATAATCATGGTGTCCTAAGATGTCCTCATAAGCAGAACAGAAGAATTAGTAAGTAAATGATGTCCAATATTCAAAGCACCCAGGGTAAGGAATATCCCACTCTGGGTTATTCACAGTAACAATCCAGATGTTGTCAAGAGAAAATTGAGATCTGAACTCATGTTAACTTCCATGTCTACATGCTTGTAAAAAAAAAAAGTTTAAGAAAAACTTTCTTACTCAATTCTCTGTTATCTTTTGGACAATTTTTCCCTTTCAAATACAAAGAGAAAGTCTTCCTAAAAATGTTTACCCTCTAGACAGATAGGTAACATATTATAGAAAATTTGTCTCTGATTTCTTACCTACTGGACTTCAAAGAAAATATTTCAAAGGCATTACATGTTTTCCATGCCCCTGATTTTATATACATACTTCACTGCACCTTGGATTTGCTTCCCGTTATTTCACTGTAATCCCTGCAATAGCCTTCCAATTACTTCTGTTCTCAAGGACTTTTCCCCTAAGTCAAGGCAGGTTTTAGACAGTCTGAGTCGGCCCAGGGAGGGTGAAGTCCAGCTCCAGTTTTGTTGTGCCTTAAGGCTTCCTTTTTCATCTGTAGAATGCGTGTAGCTCACAAGGCCAGCAAAAGTTCGGAAGGGCTGGTGGTTATGAGCAAAGTGTATGAATTCAGCCTGCCCAGGTTTAATCCCCAGCTCCCACACTTATCAGCCATGTGCCTTGTGTGATTCCTTAACCTCTGTGAGCTTTAGTGTCATCTATCGAATGGGGCCAGTAATAATACCTCACTCCTAGGGAAGTTCTCAAGATTAAGTAAGCTAATATGTACAAAGCCCCTAGAACAGAACTTGGAAAATTGTAAGGGCTCAATCAATGTTAATCATTATTAAAGATGGCTTTGAAATCCACAACTGGAGAGAGAGCTAACAGGTTGGTCAACTTTGGTGAGAACATGACATTAAGTTTTGGTTCAGGAGCCCTGGGAGGCTTGGCAGCCTTTTGCCAAAGGCATATCCATTCTGGAACAGCTGTAGGTTTCACTCTTGGCCATGATAAGAAGAAGGTAAAGTTTGCTTTATCTCTAGCACTACCCACTCACAGAGGAAAACACGCCTGTTCCAATGCTGAGCCCTTAATAAGTATACTGTTTCATTCATTTCATTCAACAAATATTCAGTTCTCACTGGGTACCAGGTACAGGACAGGAGCTGAGGGTGCAGCAGAGAAAAGAAATACAAACTTTTGTCATTTGAGAGCTTCCATTCTATTGATAGTTGGGGAAGACATATAATAAATAAGAAAACTATTCTTAAAAATACAACTCACAGAGAATTACAGGTCCTAGAACCCTCCCATGGCTCTACACCAGCCTCTGCCTCAAACTAGATTCACCCTTCTCTTCCACTGAACACATTTGCTTGTCTAAAATGTATCGTTGCCATTGGTCGCCATATACTTTGAGGCCTAAGAAGTCAGAAATTCCTGTTTTAAAGATACTAGTTTTTAGAACTACCCTATGACCCAGCAATCCCTCTACTGGACATATACCCTGAGAAAACCATAATTCAAAGAGAGTCATGTACCACAATATTCATTGCAGCTCTATTTACAATAGCCAGGACATGGAAGCAACCTAAGTGTCCTATCCATCGACAGATGAATGGATAAAGAAGATGTGGCATATATATACAATGGAATATTACTCAGCCATAAAAAGAAACGAAATTGAGTTATTTGTAGTGAGGTGGATGGACCTAGAGTCTGTCATACAGAGTGCAGTAAGTCAGAAAGAGAAAAACAAATACTGTGTGTTGACACATATATATGGAATCTAAAAAAAAAAAAAAAAAAAAAACGTGGTTCGGAAGAACCTAAGGGCAGGACAGGAATAAAGACACAGACATAGAGAATGGACTTGAGGACACAGGGAGGGGGAAGGGTAAGCTGGGACGAAGTGACAGAGTGGCATGGACTTATATATACACTACCAAATGTAAAATAGATAGCTAGTGGGAAGCAGCCACATAGCAGAGGGAGATCAGCTCAGTGCTTTGTGACCACCTAGAAGGGTGAGATAGGGAGGGTGGGAGGGAGACGCAAGAGGCAGGAGATATGGGGATATAGGTATATGTATAGTTGATTCACTTTGTTATAAAGCAGAAACTAACATACAGTTGTAAAGCAATTATATTCCAATAAAGATGTTAAAAAATTAATAATAAAAAAATAAAGATACTGTTTTTTTCTCTAGAACTACCATATCTATTAAGTACATATGGAGTTGCAG